>NC_140622.1:1781803-2224303 GCF_057382275.1 Copadichromis virginalis
AGCAACAAAGATTTGGAGAGGAGATTGCTACGTTGTCAAGTGGGAAAGGTTCTGTGAGCAGGCACAGCTCAATTTATAGATTAGACCCTTATCTTGATGATGAAGGCCTCTTAAGAGTTGGGGGACGACTGACAAAGGGCTCCTTACCAGAAGAAATGAAGCATCCCTTTGTTCTTGCAAAGGATCAACATGTAGCAAGTCTCATCCTAAAGCACATTCATCAACAGCTTGGTCATAGCGGTCGTAACCACACCTTATCCACACTAAGGAGAAAATACTGGATCACAAAGGCCAACTCGGCTGTAAGGAAGGTTATCGCAGAATGTAATTTTTGCAGAAAATATCCTGGAAAGGCCTTGGAGCAAAAGATGGCAGATTTACCCAAGGAAAGAATTTTGCCAGATAACCCACCACTCACCAACGTCGGTGAAGTGAAAAGAGGACGAGGTACAGCTAAACGTTATGGAGTCATTTTCACCTGTTTAGCCAGCTGAGCGGTGCACTTGGAAGTGGCTAGCTCTCCAAGCACAGATGCCTGCATAATGCTTTGCGCCGTTTTGTGAGTTGGAGAGGTCAAGTCGCTCGCATCCAATCGGACAATGGAACCAACTTTGTTGGAGCAGACAGAGTTAAGAGAGGCTCTTAAATCGCTGAAACATACCCAAATTGAAGCTGTTTGGAGTTTTAATCCGCCTGGAGCATCACAACATGGTGGAATTTGGGAATGGATAATCCGTATGGTCAGAAAGATTCTGAGATCCGTTCTTCAGCAACAACAGTTGGACGGCGATGGATTAAATACAGTTCAGTGTGAAACTGAAGCAATTTTAAATGACAGACCCATCACAAAGCTTTCTGATGATCCAAAAGCCCCAGAGCCACTTACACCAAATCACATCCTCCTGATTTGACCCTCAGGATATGTATCTGAAGAGAAGATGGAAACAGGCTCAGTACATCTCAGATCTTTGGAAACGATGGCTACGTGAATAGTCGCCTTGGTTACAGGAGAGACAAAAATGGAACCAAAAGAAGAAGAGTCTAAAACCTGGAGATATAGTCATTATAATGGATTCCTCTGCACCACGTGGTTCCTGGCCACTTGGGAGAGTTCTGGAAACCATTCGTGACAAAAATGGACTTGTACGATCTGTACGTTTAAAAACAAAGACTAACGTTCTTGAAAGACCTGTAACTAAACGCCTTGATGCATTTTCAATCATCCAGGTAAGTAAATCTCCAAAAGCTGATTATGTTCATCTGGATGAGGCGTTTTGTGGCACAAACGTTTCGTCATCATCAGGTGACGTCTTCAGTCTCAGCTGACTGCAGGTTTCAATCTTATAAACAGCACATTTGCATAATGACTGAAACCAGCCCACTGAAGGAACAATGGGCTGGGAGGTCAGTTCCTTAATCTTAATTATGCAAATTCTCATGACCAGCAAGTCACCTGGATGAGTGACGAAACGTTTCTCCCACAAAACGCTACGTCCAGATGAACAGAATCAACTTTTGGAGACCTGTAACTAAACTTTGCCTGTTACATGAGACTGTAGTGTAAAAGTGTATTTAAATGCTCTGTTTACTTGTGTTTATTTATTTGTGTTTATCTTCAGCTCTGCCACCAGCAGCTCATTGTAACGTGCTGTCATGACACGGCTACCTGCCATCTTCCTTTCACTGCTGCTCTTCATTCTGTCCCAGATCACTCTGCTGTGTACAGCGCTCAGTTATCTAAGCTCTAAGTTATACGCCAAAGAGCGACATTTGGAATTTTACATGAATGCAGCTACAGTAACCTCTGTCATGCATCAAGACTAACCTGTCACACTGGGACTCCTGTGGTCCACCAGTGAGTACCAGTAAGAAAGAGACAATCAGTGACTCACGTTCACGTATGTGGACAGCTTCCTCGTCCACTCACTGTGTGAGAAGCACTTTGCAGGCCTGGTGAGAAGCAGAGAGAACACAGATTAATGCACTTTGTATAGTTTATCAGTTTCCACACAGCTTTCCCTCTTCTGTTCAGCTAATGCAGAAGCATGGAGAAGCCTGCACACTGGGTCAGGTTGAAGCTCCCAGTACACAAACCCACTCATGTTTCTGTGGATTTTCCCCAAATAGAGACACAGTTGTTGGGGAGGGAAAAGGATTTATTCAGCCGGTCAGATATTGTACCTACCCTAACAGCGTGTGCACACTCACACACTGTTGTATGCCTGAGGACTTTGTGTGTGTGTTTGTGCTTTCGGAGAGCTCATCTGTGCACCAGGTGCTGCCTTTGGGACTCCAGCATGTTCTTTTCCTTCTTTCTTTGTCTCTTTGTATGAAACATGTACAGTACACAACAACACACACTGTTACACATGGTCTGACTGGTGGACTCTGTGGTAAGCTGAGCTTACACTTCTGTGTTTCACACATGCACTCACCGACCACACTACGAAAAGAATCATTGTTATTTATGCTGCCGCGGTTCTGGCTCAGCTTGACCCAGTATTTTGAGTCGCTATGTTTTGGTGTGTTTTTGCATTTTGGATTCTTTCCTTATTATGATGCTGATGATTATGACTCTTTGTTTCAGTTCTTCTTGTTCAGGGATTAGTTCGTAGGTTTTGTGTTCTCATGTTTATTGCAGGTTTAGTTCAGTGTCTAGTCTGTCTCTGTGTCGTGTCTGCGTCTTTGTTTAGTGCTGTCTTGTTTCCTGTTTTACTCTGAAGGTTCATGTTCCTGTCTTATGTCAGTGTTTCTAGCTGTGTCCCCTTCTGTCTCTAATTCCTTGATGACTTCCTCTGTGTATTTTAGCCCAGTGTGTCTTCGTGTCAGTGTCGCGTCGTCTGTTCATGCACCCTGTTATTTCTAGCTGCACGTCATGATTCTAGTCTGCAAGATTCAGTATTGGACATGTTCATAGTCACTTTCTCCAGTCATGTTTGCCTGCACCTTCATGTGCCTGCACCTTCATGTGCCAGCACCGAGATCTCGTTCACAGTTTCTCATGTCGTGTTCATAGTCTGTCCGCAGTACTTCGTCATAGTTCAGTCCTGGTCTTCGTTTATAGCCTTAGTTACTCCCAGTTTAGGTCTTTAGTTTTCCCATAGTTTGTGGTTTGTTATTTTGCCTTCTGTGTCAGCCCTGATTAAAGGCTCGCTTTGAGCTTAGCACAAGTTTTGCCTCCTGCGTCTGTGTCCGCACCTGGATCCACCAAACACTCTCCACACGGTCTGCCCTCGCGGGCCGTGACAGTATGCATTAGTGATTGTGTCGCCTTCTGTTCCTTTTATATATCAATGACTTGGGTCAAAATGTCTCAGACACAAATTTGCATTCTTATGCTGATGACACAGTTATTTACTGTTATGGATCATCTCTTGCTCAGGCCATTGAAACCCTACAGAAAGCCTTTGTTGCTTTCCAGCATTCACTTATTCAGCTAAAATTAGTTCTCAATGCTGACAAGACTAAGCTAATGTTGTTTTCTAAGTCAAAGAAGGTCCCGGAGCCTATTCCAGTGGTGTCCACCCTTGAAGGAAATGTCATAGAGATGGTTCATGAATATAAATACCTTGGTGTCTGGATTGATGACTCCTTCACCTTTAAACCACATATAGAGAGACTAGTAAAGAAACTGAGACTTAAACTTCGTTTTTTCTTCCGTAATAAGCAGTGCTTTTCTTTTGCAGTAAAAAAACGTCTTGTCACTGCAACCTTTATCTGTGTTAGATTATGGTGACATTCTGTATATGAACGCTTCTTCTTCATGTCTTCTAATGTTGGACACGATGTATCATGCTTCCTTGAGGTTTATTACCAACTGTAAATACCTGACCCATCACTGTGATTTGTACTTAAGAGTAAAATGGCCTTCTTTGGCCATTAGAAGACAGGGGCATTGGTACACTTTTATTTACAAAGCTATGCTTGGATTGCTGCCTCCTTATATTTGTACTTTGCTCACAAGGACAAATAGTGGTTCTTACTCCTTACGTTCAAATGATCAGCTGCTGCTGTCTGTTCCCCTTGTCCACACAGAGCTGGGTAAGAAAGCCTTTGTGCACTCTGCGCCTTTTTTGTGGAATCTGTTACAGAAAGACTGGAAACTGACTGAACTGTTGTCTTTAAATGTTTTTAAAACTAAACTCAAAGGCCTACAGGCTGCCTCAATAATGTGTAATTGTTTTCTGTAATTTTAACTTTGTTTGTTCGTATGTATTTGTTTTGAAATGTGCTGCCTCTTGGCCAGGACTCCCTTGAAATAGAGGTTTTTGATCTCAACGGGACATTCCTGGTTAAATAAAGGTTAAATAAAAAAATAAATTAATAAATAAAATATGTCATTATTCTGCTAATGTTGAAGCACAGCTGTTTCCACCACAGTGGAAAAAATGAAGGCGTGATTGCACAACTGAAACTGGAAATCCATTTTCTTTCTTAATAGCTGCAGGTAGCAGGGTGGAGACCACTGGAGCTGCAGAGAAGATGGCAAGTGTAGCGGTCCAGGTCCACAGAGAGACGGGGAGTGTAGCGGTCTAGGTCCACAGAGAGACAGGGAGTGTAGCGGTCCAGGTCCACAGAGAGAGACGGTGAGTGTAGCGGTCCAAGTCCACAGAGAGAGACGGTGAGTGTAGCGGTCCAGGTCCACAGAGAGAGACGGGGAGTGTAGCGGTCCAGGTCCACAGAGAGACGGCAAGTGTAGCGGTCCAGGTCCGCAGAGAGACGGGGAGTGTAGCGGTCCAGGTCCACAGAGAGAGACGGCGAGTGTAGCGGTCTAGGTCCACAGAGAGACGGCGAGTGTAGCGGTCCAGGTCCACAGAGAGAGACGGTGAGTGTAGCGGTCCAGGTCCACAGAGAGACGGGGAGTGTAGCGGTCCAGGTCCACAGAGAGAGACGGCGAGTGTAGCGGTCTAGGTCCACAGAGAGACGGCGAGTGTAGCGGTCCAGGTCCGCAGAGAGACGGGGAGTGTAGCGGTCCAGGTCCACAGAGAGAGACGGCGAGTGTAGCGGTCTAGGTCCACAGAGAGACGGCGAGTGTAGCGGTCCAGGTCCACAGAGAGAGACGGTGAGTGTAGCGGTCCAGGTCCACAGAGAGACGGGGAGTGTAGCGGTCCAGGTCCACAGAGAGAGACGGCGAGTGTAGCGGTCTAGGTCCACAGAGAGACGGCGAGTGTAGCGGTCCAAGTCCACAGAGAGAGACGGGGAGTGTAGCGGTCCAGGTCCACAGAGAGAGACGGCGAGTGTAGCGGTCTAGGTCCACAGAGAGACGGCGAGTGTAGCGGTCCAGGTCCGCAGAGAGACGGGGAGTGTAGCGGTCCAGGTCCACAGAGAGAGACGGCGAGTGTAGCGGTCTAGGTCCACAGAGAGACGGCGAGTGTAGCGGTCCAGGTCCACAGAGAGAGACGGTGAGTGTAGCGGTCCAGGTCCACAGAGAGACGGGGAGTGTAGCGGTCCAGGTCCACAGAGAGAGACGGCGAGTGTAGCGGTCTAGGTCCACAGAGAGACGGCGAGTGTAGCGGTCCAAGTCCACAGAGAGAGACGGGGAGTGTAGCGGTCCAGGTCCACAGAGAGAGACGGCGAGTGTAGCGGTCCAGGTCCACAGAGAGATAGGGAGTGTAGCGGTCCAGGTCCACAGAGAGAGACGGGGAGTGTAGCGGTCCAGGTCCACAGAGAGAGACGGTGAGTGTAGCGGTCCAAGTCCACAGAGAGAGACGGGGAGTGTAGCGGTCCAGGTCCACAGAGAGAGACGGCGAGTGTAGCGGTCTAGGTCCACAGAGAGACAGGGAGTGTAGCGGTCCAGGTCCACAGAGAGAGACGGCGAGTGTAGCGGTCTAGGTCCACAGAGAGACAGGGAGTGTAGCGGTCCAGGTCCACAGAGAGAGACGGGGAGTGTAGCGGTCCAGGTCCACAGAGAGAGACGGTGAGTGTAGCGGTCCAAGTCCACAGAGAGAGACGGGGAGTGTAGCTGTCCAGGTCCACAGAGAGAGACGGTGAGTGTAGCGGTCCAGGTCCACAGAGAGAGACGGCGAGTGTAGCGGTCCAGGTCCACAGAGAGAGACGGCGAGTGTAGCGGTCCAGGTCCACAGAGAGACGGGGAGTGTAGCGGTCCAGGTCCACAGAGAGAGACGGCGAGTGTAGCGGTCCAGGTCCACAGAGAGAGACGGGGAGTGTAGCGGTCCAAGTCCACAGAGAGAGACGGGGAGTGTAGCGGTCCAAGTCCACAGAGAGAGACGGCGAGTGTAGCGGTCCAGGTCCACAGAGAGACGGGGAGTGTAGCGGTCCAGGTCCACAGAGAGAGACGGCGAGTGTAGCGGTCCAAGTCCACAGAGAGACGGCAAGTGTAGCGGTCCAAGTCCACAGAGAGAGACGGCGAGTGTAGCGGTCCAAGTCCACAGAGAGACGGGGAGTGTAGTGGTCCAGGTCCACAGAGAGAGACGGGGAGTGTAGCGGTCCAAGTCCACAGAGAGACGGGGAGTGTAGCGGTCCAGGTCCACAGAGAGAGACGGCGAGTGTAGCGGTCCAAGTCCACAGAGAGACGGCGAGTGTAGCGGTCCAAGTCCACAGAGAGAGACGGCGAGTGTAGCGGTCCAAGTCCACAGAGAGACGGGGAGTGTAGTGGTCCAGGTCCACAGAGAGAGACGGGGAGTGTAGCGGTCCAAGTCCACAGAGAGACGGCGAGTGTAGCGGTCCAGGTCCACAGAGAGACGGGGAGTGTAGCGGTCCAGGTCCACAGAGAGAGACGGCGAGTGTAGCGGTCTAGGTCCACAGAGAGACGGGGAGTGTAGCGGTCCAGGTCCACAGAGAGAGACGGCGAGTGTAGCGGTCCAGGTCCACAGAGAGACGGGGAGTGTAGCGGTCCAAGTCCACAGAGAGACGGCGAGTGTAGCGGTCCAGGTCCACAGAGAGAGACGGGGAGTGTAGCGGTCCAAGTCCACAGAGAGAGACGGCGAGTGTAGCGGTCCAGGTCCACAGAGAGAGACGGGGAGTGTAGCGGTCCAAGTCCACAGAGAGAGACGGCGAGTGTAGCGGTCCAGGTCCACAGAGAGACGGGGAGTGTAGCGGTCCAGGTCCACAGAGAGCGACGGCGAGTGTAGCGGTCCAAGTCCACAGAGAGACGGGGAGTGTAGTAGTCCAGGTCCACAGAGAGAGACGGGGAGTGTAGCGGTCCAAGTCCACAGAGAGACGGCGAGTGTAGCGGTCCAGGTCCACAGAGAGACGGGGAGTGTAGCGGTCCAGGTCCACAGAGAGACGGGGAGTGTAGCGGTCCAGGTCCACAGAGAGAGACGGCGAGTGTAGTGGTCCAGGTCCACAGAGAGAGACGCCGAGTGTAGCGGTCCAAGTCCACAGAGAGACGGCGAGTGTAGCGGTCCAGGTCCACAGAGAGAGACGGGGAGTGTAGCGGTCCAAGTCCACAGAGAGAGACGGCGAGTGTAGTGGTCCAGGTCCACAGAGAGACGGGGAGTGTAGCGGTCCAGGTCCACAGAGAGACGGGGAGCTGGGTAAAGTCATTTTCCACTGTGGAGGACAAACACTTTCAAACTTGTCCATCACAGCAACACAAACTGCCCCCTTTAAAAAGACTCGATGTGCAGTTCAGTATTGACAGTGACATCACATGAAGTGCATATAAAGTGTGTCTGAATGGCAGAGATGCAGACATGTGTGCATGTGGCACAGAGCCATGGCTCAGTGTCTGAGTGAGCTTGAAGCCGTTTATGATTCTGAACCACAAACAAGCTCAAACTTTGGACTGTTTGACTGATGAAAACCTCCATTATGGCCGTTCATACTCCTCACAGTCATTAAACAATGAACAGTTAAATGACATCACAGTTTTTTACGACTACAGTTACAGAAAGAAAACATAAGCAGGCTAAAGTGAAGAGTCTGGGCAGTGAGCTACCAGAACTTTCTATATTTCACACATTTATTTCTTATCATTTTAGTCCCAGTTAAGATCAGAGTGGCTGTTTGTGGCCAGTGATCTCCATGGAAGCAGCAAAGGCTCCAGAGCAGGCTTTGTAAGCTGAGCATGTACATATGTGAGCTGTGGGGCAGAGGAATGGGCAAACTTACGATTGCTTGTAATAAAGTGAAAATTGCCATTTAATATGTCACCAATATTTCCCATAGTAAGATCAGCTTCTTAGCTTCATGTGAGCTGGGATGGTTTGTACATTATGATGCAGGGCAGACTGAAACATCAACAGGTGAGCAAAGAGTTGATCCAACACAGGCTGCAGGTGTATCATATCCCCACAACTACAGGACGCCACATATTTAATGTGTGGGGAGGAACGTGAGCTAAGAACAAAGGGCCTGGTGTCTCAGAGTTCTGACGTACACGTTCTCATCTTTTTATTCAACAGCAACATTACCTAAAGATTAGCCAGCAGCAAGGCCAAGTCTGCTACAACGAGTAACAGACCTCATGTTATTGTCCTGGGTGGAGTCGAGGAGATGGATGCTCTGCACACCTTACGATTAGACAATTCATCATTAAGCTTGAAACATCCTGAGAACCGAGAACAGTGCTATTTGCTGTTTAATCACATTTTATACTCCAATCAGATCGATTAGCCAGCCATCACCAGCAGCCAGCTTCCCTGTGAAGCTGTCCCTGGTTCACTGTGGACACTGTGGGTGTGTTCAGCCCTCCTGTCTCTCATTTAAATCTGTTTTCATGCAACACAACAGCTCAACAACAAGCAGCGTGGGGTTCACAGTTCAGCATTTCACACACTGTTGCTACAAACTCAACATACAGGAGTATGCACGCACACACACAAAGCTACAGCTGTCGTGACTGTAGCCCCTCTGCAGTGCTGCTGTTGTGCTTTTTGTGTTTGTCGGAAATCAAACCAGTGAATTTGCTGGTCTTCCAGCTGCAGCTCCACTCTGCCTTCTCCCCTCTCCCACTCCTCTTTGTTTCCGTGTTTCCGGTTAAAACTAGGTCATTTTCCAACCCACAGCTCCCACTGAGCGTGACATCCAGATACACACGTATCCCCTGGCAACCACACGTTCACCCTCGACACCCCGTCCAGACTGCGTCCTCGTTTCCTGCACCTTCCTGCAGGTTGTGTTCACTGAGCATGGCGGGCTCTGCAGACACAGCTTTGTTCAGCACACTTCAAACTGTAAGACGTGAAACGTTCTTTACCAGCTTCTAATAAAACAGCCTTTGAACGCGATGATCTTTCTTGTGTATCTGTTAATGTAGAGTCACAGCTGAGTCTAATGTGGAAGGACAAATTATGTTTTCACTGACTATCACAATATGAAAAGTCCCGTCGAGACTGTTTCCAGTTCTGAGGGCAGCTCAAGAGGTAGGGCAGGGCGTCTGCCAATCGGGAGGTCAGTGGTTTGATGAATGATGCTTACACCGTCCATACTGCTGACATCCACTCTTACTGACCTCACCTTTCAGAAAAGGTGGAGTAGCAAAGTCTGCTCTGAGATGATGAATACACCACTCTGCTCTGTGCTGAAGTCCTGACACAACAATTTGAATGAAGCATTTTGCCCATTAACGGGCAATGAGCCTCTCGCATGAGCAGGTTTGGCTCGCTCGTCTTTAGAGAATTGTTTTAATTCGGCCGCACTGAAGAGTGTTTAAGCATGAACAGCCTGTTTAAAGTCATGCCAAAGCATGTCAGTCTACTGAGGAGATCTAGGTCACTCCAAAACCTCCATGTTGGTTTCTCTGGCCATTCAGAGGTAGACTTGCTGGTGCACTGCTGCAAATGTGCTTCAGCTCCAGTGCATGAACTGATGGACACTCACTCGCCTTCAGGACCTATTTGTAAATCATCACACTGACACAAAGATGACGGGTTACTCAGCAGAAGTGTGGGGAGAGTGAGACAGTATAAAATAATCCAGGAGACAAAGCTGTGCCATTTCTGGACTTGGTTCAATTATTATTTATGGTTTTTGGGGAGGTTATGAAATCTGTTCATTGGTTTTCAGTAGCAGTTAGGAAACAACACAAACATCAGACTGCGGGGAAAGCTGGTGACGCAGCGCAGAGGTTAAATTCTTCTCAGGGAAGAATAATCAATAGAAAGCTGAAATCATCATCTGAACTCATTCATGCTACTCTGCATGTTACTGCACAAACCATGAGCCCAGCATGTCTCCGTTCTCAGCTGAGGGCCTACAGGCTGCAACTGGTTGTAGATTAGAAATGATGTCACTGTCATATAATGACATCACTGGACGGGGAGGGTATCCGGTTGTTCAGTGATGACGCGACGAATCCTACTTCCGGGTCTAAAGTAGTCTGCGTTTAATATGGCTTTTGTGTTGTTAACATGTTTAATGTTTTGTATTTTCTTCTATTTGATCTCAAAAAGCTCCTAAAACAGTCAGTGATCCCTGTTGACCTCCCTCGGCTTTTATTACCGCTAATCATTTATTTAAGCTCAGTTTTTAAAACCTTAGGATGTAACTACAGCCCAGCCCATGCAGCAGTATATGAATGACTAACCTCGTATTGTGGATGGATTATCTCAGTTGTTCTCCTGGCTGAAGTTTGGTCCTTTTACAGCATCCTGCCATGCGATTACATTTGTTCCTGACCACCGAGAACACTCACGTTAACTTTTATCGAGTGGAAAAAAAGTTAGCTTGTTTATATTATGCTAACATAGCTGTGTCGCTAGCGGTCACGTAGCACATCATTATATACCAGCTAGCCCAACTTCAGTAACCCTACAAACGTCACTGCTGTTTAGTTTTCTGTCTTCATTTATGCTGGAAGTGATAACAGAGCTGTACGTTTGAATTTGTTTCCAAAACCCCACAGTCAGGACATGCTATATTGTATTTAGATAGAAGCTAGCGAGCTAACTCCCTGCTAACTTCTAACTCCGTTAAATGTCATAAATTCCGTTTTCATGGATGCCTGGATGTTAAACTCAATTGTTACACCTGGTAGAGCAGAACGCTGATCATTTTATTAAAGATGAAAGACTTTAGACAGTTTTTAACTCTCAGTAATGCCATAGTGATCGTTTGATATATGGACCTGCAGCGGAGTTTAGACCCAGACACGGCTAGTGACGTCAGACTGAACAACCGGATAGAGTTCAGAGGTCACGGGGTAAACAGCACGGTGGGGGAGGGAGGAAACATGTGCAGACACACAACAGAAACACACACCTTTTTA
This sequence comes from Copadichromis virginalis, assembly GCF_057382275.1. Classification (NCBI taxonomy): domain Eukaryota; kingdom Metazoa; phylum Chordata; class Actinopteri; order Cichliformes; family Cichlidae; genus Copadichromis; species Copadichromis virginalis. The sequence continues at coordinate 1,792,974 of NC_140622.1, forward strand.
GAGCAGTGCTGCGAGTGCTAGACTGTGTATGAGGGACCAGCAGTGATAGACTGAGTAGTGTGTGCACACATGCACACAAACACATGAATAAGGCAGGTGCAGAGAGCTGTACCAGCATCAGCTGTGTCTTTAACAGCAGTGCTGCTGCTGTGATGTCATTATTATGTGATGAGACCAGTTTATGTAGAGACGGGCCTTTTGTTCTGTCTCGTTCCCCTCAAACGGATGCTGGCTCTGACTTTTTCACTCATGTGTTACCTCGGACTATAAAGCACCTGCATGATCGGTGATGTAAATAAAACTAGACTGAATATAGGCCAGGTCACATGGGGTCAGTGCATCCTCACTCCCAGCCAATAACATGTTAACACAGGGGGTGTAATCTGTCACGCCACGGACCCTTTTAACGGTGTAAGGAGACACCAGCAGCAGTGCTATGTTTAATGACAGCGCCATACCAGCGGGCAGTCGGGATCAGAACATCAGCATTAAAATAATAATGATAATCAGTGTGGCTGTGATTGTGCTGCACAGAAAGACACTGGAAGTTTTTATTCAAATAGAGTCTAGTTACCATGTGAACCATGTCGACCAGCATTAGGATACATATATGTGCCAGGCAAGTAAAGGTTACATGTGTACCCCCTTTTCTCGGTTTGAAGGTGCAGTCAGTCCTCTGTGCTCAGACCAAGCACCACTGCCACTCAAGTGTTGGAGTAATAATTTTTGATTTTTATTGTGAAGGGGTCGCCACAGCAGCTAGCTCCACCTCTTTGTGTGAGATGGACCCTCAAAGGAAACTGGACAGATTCTTCTGTAGCACGTGTCTGCTCGACCTGAGCGCATTTACACAGCTGCATCATTCACACAAGCACTTTTTTTAAGTGCTTTCTTAGGCACACACACACTCATGCATTGGAGAGCTTAGTGTCATGCCCAAGGATATCTAGAGCAGCCAGTGGTTGAACCACCAACCTTAGCAGATAGCCCGCTGTACCTCCTGAGCTAAAAACACCTCACATCCCTGTGATGGGATTTTACATTTATCTGTTACTGATTTTCCACTTTTTTAAAGACAGCTTTGGGCTAAACAATGTTCACAGTCAGCCTGTGTGAGGTGTCACAAGGGGACAAATTAATGATGGTAAATTCGATTCTTTTTACTGAATCGAGTTTGAATGAGTCACTCACCGAAGTGAATCGTGTTTGAGTCATATGAGTCACAGAGTCAGTTGCCCAGAGAGTGCAAAAAATATACATTTTTACTCAAACTTAATTTGTTTCTCTTTTCATGTAAATCCTACTGCTAAGATGAGTGATTGAAAAAGAAAAACAACTAGTTTTATAGAGCAAAAAAAAGATTTCTAATGGGAACATTTATTTTATTTATTTTTATTTTTATTTTATTAGTATTTTCCTTAAATGTGTTAAATATATATTTTCTCATCTAAATGTCCACTGAGCTATGAGCCAGGGGGCGGTAATGGACCTTAACGTTGGTTGCCAACCAAGAAGAAGAAGCTGTGAGCCAGGAGGGAGGGGATGAGTAACTTAAACGTGCTGCTAGCATGTTAGCAGAGCGATGCTACTGTGAACTGAGGAGCTGTTGTCTTGAGGTGAGCTTCTACTCAGGGTTTGTTCTTCATGTTCAGAGCAGAAATGTTTTTGTTAAGAAACTGTCTGTTGTTTTTTTCCACACAATTTTAATTATAAGCTAGATATATTTCTACTAATGGAATTAGTTTGCTAACAGCAACAGGGATGCGTCAGTGAGTCAGTTGGACTCGTGAATCATGATTCACGAGTCCAGTAAAGTGATTCTCGAGTATTGAACGATTCGTTCATGATTCGCGCATCACTAGTACAAATGAGTGATGGGCAAAGGAAGTGACACAGTGTTGTGTCTCTAATGGTACATCCTTAAGTGCACTTCTTTTAGTTCAGTGTGAAATAAGAACATGGTCTGAACTCTGTATCAGTGTAAAACAAACCTGCACTACAGGGAGTGCAGAATTATTAGGCAAATGAGTATTTTGTCCACACCATCCTCTTCATGCATGTTGTCTTACTCCAAGCTGTATAGGCTCGAAAGCCTACTACCAATTAAGCATATTAGGTGATGTGCATCTCTGTAATGAGAAGGGGTGTGGTCTAATGACATCAACACCCTATATCAGGTGTGCATAATTATTAGGCAACGTCCTTTCCTTTGGCAAAATGGGTCAAAAGAAGGACTTGACAGCTCAGAAAAGTCAAAAATAGTGAGATATCTTGCAGAGGGATGCAGCAGTCTCAAAATTGCAAAGCTTCTGAAGCGTGATCATCGAACAATCAAGCGTTTCATTCAAAATAGTCAACAGGGTCGCAAGAAGCGTGTGGAAAAACCAAGGCGCAAAATAACTGCCCATGAACTGAGAAAAGTCAAGCGTGCAGCTGCCAAGATGCCACTTGCCACCAGTTTGGCCATATTTCAGAGCTGCAACATCACTGGAGTGCCCAAAAGCACAAGGTGTGCAATACTCAGAGACATGGCCAAGGTAAGAAAGGCTGAAAGACGACCACCACTGAACAAGACACACAAGCTGAAACGTCAAGACTGGGCCAAGAAACACCTCAAGACTGGTTTTTCTAAGGTTTTATGGACTGATGAAATGAGAGTGAGTCTTGATGGGCCAGATGGATGGGCCCGTGGCTGGATTGGTAAAGGGCAGAGAGCTCCAGTCCCACTCAGACGCCAGCAAGGTGGAGGTGGAGTACTGGTTTGGGCTGGTATCATCAAAGATGAGCTTGTGGGGCCTTTTCGGGTTGAGGATGGAGTCAAGCTCAACTCCCAGTCCTACTGCCAGTTTCTGGAAGACACCTTCTTCAAGCAGTGGTACAGGAAGAAGTCTGCATCCTTCAAGAAAAACATGATTTTCATGCAGGACAATGCTCCATCACACGCGTCCAAGTACTCCACAGCGTGGCTGGCAAGAAAGGGTATAAAAGAAGAAAAACTAATGACATGGCCTCCTTGTTCACCTGATCTGAACCCCATTGAGAACCTGTGGTCCATCATCAAATGTGAGATTTACAAGGAGGGAAAACAGTACACCTCTCTGAACAGTGTCTGGGAGGCTGTGGTTGCTGCTGCACGCAATGTTGATGGTGAACAGATCAAAACACTGACAGAATCCATGGATGGCAGGCTTTTGAGTGTCCTTGCAAAGAAAGGTGGCTATATTGGTCGCTGATTTGTTTTTGTTTTGTTTTTGAATGTCAGAAATGTATATTTGTGAATGTGGAGATGTTATATTGGTTTCACTGGTAAAAATAAATAATTGAAATGGGTATATATTTGTTTTTTGTTAAGTTGCCTAATAATTATGCACAGTAATAGTCACCTGCACACACAGATATCCCCCTAAAATAGCTCAAACTAAAAACAAACTAAAAACTACTTCCAAAAACATTCAGCTTTGATATTAATGAGTTTTTTGGGTTCATTGAGAACATGGTTGTTGTTCAATAATAACATTATTCCTCTAAAATACAACTTGCCTAATAATTCTGCACTCCCTGTATAGATTTCTCCTGATGCTGACAGGCTGCCCTTATCAACAACAGTACAATGTGTTAGAAAAACACACAAGACTGAGATAAGCCGAACAACCAGCAAGAAGCCATGGTGTCAACCTCTCCCCAAACTGTAAGCCTAAGCTGGCTCGTACACTGCAAGACCAGGAAATAAAAGAGGCAGACGGAGCCCGGTCAACGATCACACCCACAGATATGATGGAGGCAGACAGTGAGGGTGGGGGTGTTAGAGACAGAGACAGGACCCGTGAAAAGCAACAACAGACAAAGAAGATGTGGTGTGAGAAAGCAAAGAAGCGATGCAGAAACAACACGTGTGTCCTGGAAATGCTGTAACATGCCAGGTGACTGAAAAACACGAGACCATCCTGAGGAGGCTCAGAGGACACTTCCACTTCTTTTCTGCTTTTAGAACCACCTCACTCCATTTCTCAAAGGTTTAAACAACAGTTTCTGCTCCTGAACTTTGGTCTCCTTGTCATCTCTTAGCTGATTTTTATTTCACATCAGCAGAAGCTGGTTTGCTTTTATAGTTTAGCCTTTAACCTTTTATTAGTGAGATAGCTGAACCAGCCCACTGATGTGTGTGTTATGATGAATATTCTGACTGCATAAATAATAAATGGCTTCATTACTTTGTATTGAAGTAAACTGAGACGTGGAACAGGAAGCTACATCGCAGGCTGAGGTTCAGTGTGTTGCCTGAGGACGCTAACATGTGGACAGACCCTCAAGCCTCCAACGGTGCCCCAGGGTGAATCAGGCACTGCATGCAGCCCAAATCCACTGTTTCCTTGTGCATTTGGAGCCTATCGAGCCATCAATGGGACGACTGGGATAAACCCAGTCTACCTCTGTGTGAATGTTGGAGCCGTCTGCAGCGACACCTTCTTTGTTTAACATGCTTCTACAATGCTTTACTCATCATTCAGCTCCATGTGAAACACTGCAGCCCTGCAGCTGACAGCCACGTCACACTAAAGTCACTTTGGTCGGTTTTAATTATTTGTATAACATATATATGTAATATAAACCTGGGGGTGAAAACAGCTGTTTGAGAGCAAGTCCTTAAACGACACCACAGACGAACCAGCAGCCGTTGATGACCATCCACTGCTCAGATATGTGTTTGTACGCTGCAGACATGAAGGGGCAGACACAATAACTTATTTGTGATTACTTTTATTTGAAACCATAAAATCCTTCATGCAACAAAGCAGTCACATGTAGCTGGTTCCAGTAAAGCTTCCTATTATGGGAATGAGACTTCCTCACTGGTGCTTTGTTCTACAGTACACCCATGCAATGCCCAGTTCTCCACAGTACTTCATTTATTATATGAAGACCATAAGAACCTCTTCATAGGATCTACATGTGAGAAATTATCTTCAGCTAGTCTTTTCAGCTTAGCGACAAACAGGCTTAGTGCTTTAAACATGGGGCTCGTGCTGCGCCTGCCTGACACACGGGTCTACATACCACAGACGCTTTGAACAAGTGTCTGTGGGACACAGATGCACTCCTTTAAAGCACGAGGTTTGTGTCCTATTTTAAGAACAGGAAATGAGCCGTCGACAGTGCTTCACACATGCAGCCACAGAAACATCTGTGTGTGTCCAGACATAATGTTTCTTTGTGCCAGAAGAAATGAAAGTGTGCTCTCTGTCTCACTCTTATATCACTCCACATCAACAATCACCATCCCCATCGTGTTGTCAGTTAACTCCACCTCTATCTTCCTTTGTCGTACTCTTGTTCTGTAGACGATCTCTCTGCATCTTTCTGACTCTTACAGTCATCCCCATCCTTCTCCTATTGTTCCCTATCATTGTTCCCTCGATCCATTAATCCATGTGTTCTATCTTTTCCTCCACGTCTCCATGAAGCATTGCAGCAGGTCAGTTTGTCACCTCATTACCACATCTGGATCTCACTTTGCACTCACACACACACACCACCTATACAAAGAAAACACTACCCCCTTTCCCCCTCTCATCTGCCTTTTGAACCTCCTTTTTTTCTCTCTTGTTTTTGTCCAATGAGAAAGCTGTCTGGTCACCAGGGCTCCTTAGCAACAGTCCCACTAGAGGAAAGAGGAATGAAGGAGGTAGGGAATAGGAACAAAGGATGAGAGTGGTGGGGTGATGAGGGTAAGAAGGGATGACGATGAGGAGGAGCTGAACAGGAAAATCAGCCCCTGCAGGAGTGTGAAGCTGGAGATGTGTGTGCTGTTATTTGTGTGTGTGTGTGTGTGTGGGGGGGCAGAACTGCATGAATAAAGTGTGAGAGTGGGGGCATGGGGCATGTGTGGCTTCGGCTTTCCATGCTTGTGTCTCAAAGTACATGAAGATAAGACGGCGATGCCACGATTGGGTCCAACTGAATCAAAAACAACAGAATAAATCCTGGTTTGTAAATCTCACCTGCATTAGAGGACTACCTGTGGTATGACATCAGCAGCCAATGAGCATGTTCATCTCAACACTGGACTGTCCATGTTTTACATTATGTGTGGTCAGTGTTCGGGAGTAACAGAGTACATGTACCACCGTCACATATTCAAAATATAAAATATGAGTAACTGTATTCTGTTACAGTTACCGTTTAAAAAGGTGGTAATCAGAATACAGTTACTTTGATGAAATAAATGGATTACACGGCGGTCTTTTCCTGTTACATATGTTAGGCTGTCCCCTCTCTGTTTTTGGTTTCCACGCCGGTGGAAACTCAAACAAAACACGCATTCAGAGGCTCTGATGTCTGTGTCTCAGTCTCGCGGCCCATGTTACCTCTACTTGCGGCCGCATAATGACGTGAAGAAATATTTTCAATAATTATTATTTAAAAAATGATTTAATATGAAGGCAACAGGAAGTGTTACAGGCATCGCCTTAAAGCATGCAGCCTGATGGGCAGTGTAGTCCGTGCTGCAGGGAGGATGGACTGCTGTACCCGTGATGTGTCTGTGAGGAGGGAGAGAAAGGAAAAGTAGGAGCTGTCACCGAGCAGAAACGGGAGCTGGAAGCATGTAAATATAATAATAACCACTGCAGCCAAACAGAGTGCCTGACGAGCCCAGCTGTAAGTAAGCTGTTAAGACTCGACTGTACGCTGTGTTCCTGTTTTCCTCTGAAACAATAAGTTCTGTTGGAGCCTTTCGACGCCTCTCTCTGTCTCTGCTAGCAAAGTGACCCAGACAACAAAGTAAAGCTAGTTTTCAGCTACGAGCCCGACATGAACCAGACGTATTAGCCAGAGGTCCCTTTACTACGGCTCGGAGCCGCGGACCTGTTTTATATACGCGCTGAATAGTTTTCTACACGAGGTCGCTGCAAAAAGTGCAGCCTTACCTAATGTCCACCTACTGTTACTCATTATATTAAGATTTAAACATCTAGCTGGTGTTGGTGTGGAGAGTAACCTTCAGTAATAGTAATAAATCACAGCAATAGTGCATTCATGTAGTTGTAAAAAGCATGATAATATATTATTAAGTAATCCAAAGTATTCAGAATACGTTACTGTCATTGAGTAACATTACATTACAAAATACATTTGGGGCATGTAATCTGTAATCTGTAGTAGGGCTGGGCGATATGGCCTAAAATCCATATCACGGTATAATTTGAAGCACGTGCGGTAACGATATATATCGCAATATATTCTTTTCTTCTGTATAACGTATTTTCCACACTATAAGGACTTAAAATACTTTAATTTTCTCAAAAATCGAGAGTGTGCCTTATGTATGGATTCTGGTTGTGCTTACTGACCTCGAACCAATTTTGGCTTCAGAAATCTGTTAAAAACGTTTTAGTACAACTTTGGTAAGCCGCACTGCTTGATGGATTGTCAGAGCATTACGGCGGCTGTGGTGAGGAGCTTCACGGAGTAATCTGGGTCCTAAACCAGTGTTGCCAACTTAGCGACTTTGTCGCTCTATTTAGCGAGTTTTCAGACCCTCTTAGCGACTTTTTTTCTAAAAAGCGACTAGCGACAAATCTGGTGACTTTCTGGCGTTATTAGGATGGTTTTTTTACTCACTTTATGTCTCTTCCACGATGTTATTTCTCTCTCCAACAACGTAGGTTACAATTACATTAGCATGGCCAATTATGCAAATTAGGCGATGACATCATTTAGCGACTTCTAGCGACTTTTAGGACAGCAAATAGCGATTTTCCTTACTGAGGAGTTGGCAACACTGTCCTAAACTCCGTCAACTTCAGGTCCCAAAGTCAAACGAACACTGAGAGTTAAAAACAGTCTAAATTCTTTCATCTTTAATAAAACGATCAGCGTTGCTGCTTTACCAGGTGTAACAATTAAGTTTAACATCCAGGCATCCATGAAAACAGAATTTATTAAATTTAACGGAGTTAGAAGTTAGCAGGAAGTTAGCTCGCTAGTTTCGCTAGTTACCTAAACATGATATAGCATGTTCTGACTGAGAGATTTCTGAAAAAATTCAAACGTACAGCTCTGCTATCACTTCCAACATAAATGAAGACAGAAAACTAAACAGCAGTGACGTTTGTAGGGTTACTGAAGTTGGGCTAGCTGGTATATAATGATGTGCTACGTGATCGCTAGCGACACAGCTATGTTAGCATAACATAAACATGTAGTGGAATACATTTTAAAAGTAACCTTCCCAACACTGTGTGTGGTGATTGCATGTGTTAGAGCATTCAGTGAGATAAAACTAGACAATAACAAATAAAGAGAAGCAGTAAAAAAGCCAGTATCTGAAGGTCAGAGTAAAAGCAGAGCGGTGTGTGTGCTGCTCTGTGAACATGTCCACCAGGCCTAATTTGCCAGCATGGCCCCATCTGCCTTGAGGTTACTGTGGCTAATAAAGCCATTCTGCTACGTCTGATCTGCTCTGCAGCCTCACACAGACACATGGACATGCACACAGTTGTCATTTGTCTGGCATAATTACACCATTACCAAATTTAATTTCCGCAGGTCCCCCTCCCTCCATTTGTGTTTTTTTCCTCCAGCAAAATGGGGTTAAATGTGTGTGTGTGAGCTGGCCTCTAACAGCCAGTCTTCCTCTGGCACTGTGGTGACCATGGTGAGTTAGTAAGATGTGCCCACATGTATGTATGTGATTATAAAATACTGTGGGGCTGTTGGAGCTGCAGACAAAGCACACATACACTCAAAATAACACGATATAAAAGTAATCAGTAATACCAATAGCATCGTTCTGTGAAGCATCTATGAAGCTACAAGCCCAGCACTGAGTCAGCCTCACTAAAGTCTATAAGCCTGCGACATACAGAGGAAGCCACAGGTCCTCACACAGCATCAACTATGTACATATATCACAACCACACTACACTGGGACTGCATATTTTCAACACATAAGTGGTAATTATATTTCATTACAGAAATCCAAATGACTCACCCATCACATCTTTGTCTTACTCAATAGTTAAAGAAAATGTGTACTGCATGAATAAGGTAAGCAACTTGAACCTAATGCACTGAATATGTAAGCATGCTGATTAATGTGGAGGCAGGGTCAGTTTGGGCTTGTGCCGTCTGGGCCCTGGGGCACTGCCCCAGCTGCTGCATCACAACCTACCCCTTTGCTATGCCTGACCTGTTTTCTAGTAGTTTTCTGCATTCAAGTATATATGCAAATATGTGCAAGTATATATCAAGCAGTTTGTCACATTTCAGCCTCCAAACACTCTCTGATAAACTCCCCTTATTAGGCTTCCTGGTTTTTATTTGCAAGGTTAGATTTGTGTGCAAGCGAACAGTTAGCTAGCTCTGATAGATGCCAGCTCACGCTAAACCAAAGACTGATGCAGATGCACGTAATTAAACTACGAGCAACATAGGAGTTCTACGTTTTTGGCAAAAACATGCAGATTTGGTTCAGAATGATTTCTGCTGATTAAATAATGATTTTACTATACTTCCTTTATCTTTTCATTGTCTAAGTATGACATCTACTCTTACCAGTAGCAATGTAGAAACAGAAAATACTGAGCAGAAATGAGTTAATGCTATTGGTGCAGCCCCAGGCCCCCTTGGTCACCTCTGCATTAGTATGGCGTTATTTTTGTGCCACTATTCTGAGCGCACGTAAACAAAAAGTTTGCAGGTGCAAGTGTTGCATTTTGAGGACAAATTTATTTTGAGCGAAGAAAAGCTAAATTTGAGTGAACAAACTTCATTGCTGCGTGCAAAAAATGTATTTCAGTGTTTGCTATTATCCACACACACACACACACACACACACACACACACACACAACAGCAGCCCCTCTCACTCAGTTTTTGCATTTGCGCTCACTCGCAATGTGTCGGTCGCGCTCTCAACATTTCTGCCCATGCACGCTCAACTCTTTCTCTACACCGTTATATTTGTGCCACAAAACCAGCCAATCACAGACTTGGATGCAAAAATATCTGATTGGCTGGTCTGGTCTCCAATCAGCTCGAAATGACGAAATGCAATATCCCAGAATGCATTTCATCCAAAACTCAAACGAGGCAGTGGCGGAGGAACACAGAGGGGCGGAGTTTGAAATATTATTCTTTCTGGGTCACAAAATAAACTTTTGAGATATTTTCATGTGAGAATGTTTCTGTGTAAACATCAAATATCTGCTCGATTCATCAGGACATCACATATTTGCATAAGTGCTCTGATGTTTTCAGAGATGCCTGTTACCCACCAGCTGACCGGGTCACTCGGGTTAAACATAATATAAAAGGCTGAACTGACAAAACCACCACCAGGTGTTACAGGAAAAACCATAAAGCCTTTGAACTAAAACAAACGCCGTGGTGACAGTGATGTACACTGTTGTTGGTATATATGTATGATTTGTATCACCTTCATGTTTCCACACCGATATCATGACCAGCAGCTTTACAGCTGTGGCTCCAGCAAACATCAGCTGATACTAGAAATTAATATAAAATAAATTCTAACAACAGCTGATCAAGCTTAAACGTGCTGCTGTTTAGTGCGACATCCGCTGGTTTCCTCTTTCTGGCTCAAAGTGGGCGATAAACAAGAGAGACAATCAGCTGCTCATTGATCAGTTTCAGGATTGAAGTAGCAACAGGAGAGGACAGAATAACTCCAGCTTTGTGTCTTTTTCATTGTAGCTGAAGTCCGGGACGAATCGCGTTCCTTTTCCTCTCAATACAGATGTGTTGTAATTGGTCCAGCCCAGAGTTGATCATGACCAACTGGCTAATCCACCACCTTTCATTGTTTATACCGTTACAAAGAAAAACACACAAACATAAAAATGAAAAATCACCATCGGCCCACCGAGCAAATGTCCGGTATGCCCAATGGCCAGTCCAGCTGTGCGGTCAGCTGGTGGGTAACATGCATCTCTGAAAAGGTTAGAGCAACTTTGCAAATATGTGATGTCCTGATGAATCGAGCAGGTATTTGAAGTTCACACAGAAACATTCTCACATGAAAATATCTCAAAAGTTTATTTTGTGACCCAGAAAGAATAATATTTCAAACTCCGCCCCTCTGTGTTCCTCCGCCACTGCCTCGTTTGAGTTTTGGATGAAATGCATTCTGGGATATTGCATTTCGTCATTTCGAGCTGATTGGAGACCAGACCAGCCAATCAGATATTTTTGCATCCAAGTCTGTGATTGGCTGGTTTTGTGGCACAAATATAACGGTGTAGAGAAAGAGTTGAGCGTGCATGGGCAGAAATGTTGAGAGCGCGACCGACACGACACATTGCGAGTGAGCGCAAATGCAAAAACTGAGCGAGAGGGGCTGCTGTTGTGTGTGTGTGTGTGTGTGTGTGTGTGTGTGTGTGTGTGTGTGTGTGTGTGTGTGTGTGTGTGTGTGTGTGTGTGGATAATAGCAAACACTGAAATACATTTTTTGCACGCAGGAATGAATTTTGTTCACTCAAATTCAGCTTTTCTTCGCTCAAAATAAATTTCTCCTCAAAATACAACACTTGCACCTGCAAATGTTTTTACGTGCGCTCAAACATTTTTTACGTGCGCTCAGAATAGTGGCACAACAATAAGGCCATACATTAAACCCTCACTGAAGAGGTTTTCTAGCACATCATCACCTGTCCTAACTAACAGCAGGGCAGGATGTGGAGAGTGCAGATGCACGACGTGCCTTTCATGTGGTCATGTTGTTAGGTGACCCACAAAAACAGGTTGTTGTGTGTTGTTACAGTGCTAATAGATGAAGGGGGGGATGATACTGACTTCATCACATTTCTAAACACTTTATATCTTTTATCTGATAAATACATAGATCACTATATAATACAATGCATTATATACTGTACCCTCTAACAGAATGCTGGGACATTGTGAAGCTTCTCCTCACTAAGGTGAAGCACACACTCACAATGTCTGATAGGAAGTTTTGGTTTTGTTATGCTTTTATTTTGAAGTCCACTAACCACTGTCTCTTCTTAAGGTCAACTTCCTGAAGGCCAGATGGAGTGCACACATGATTACGGACTAATGATGTTCACCTGATGGGAATTCCCTGATTACCCACTGTCAGTGGGGTGAACCATTAGAGCTGGAGGGAGGGGTTGACATGGTGTTAACATGAGTGCAGTACTTGCTGCAGTGTGTAGCCACCAGCTCCTCTTCCAGATACACTGCAAGTATACAGCACGCAGTGTTTTAGTGAACGAGTGAGTATACCAGCTGTACTGTGGAGGAACAGCTAGCTGTGCTAATGCTACTGATAACGACAAACCTTGTGCGTGTGTTGTTTTTCATAGACATAAAGCTGGTGTATGACTCGTACCATTACGTTCAGCTACACCAGTACAAAGACACAGATATAGGTTTTTTTATTCAAAGCATATTTTGCTGATGAGTACTCATCCAGCCCCACTGTCTACACACACCTGTACAGGTAACGAGCAGATTTAGCTGTATGCCAGGACTAAACTGATGCAGCACGGAGAAGCACAGCCAGAGAGTATGAACATGGTGATATGGTTCCAGCTCTGACTGATACTGTCAGTGACGATTAGTAAAGACACACTACAGCCCTCTGTATATAATCACAGCTTGTGTAATCTCCTTTGTAGTTGTATTAGGTAACAAGGAAATATGTGGCTCCATAATTGAGTGGTTTCAGCTGGAGATACAAATCCACTTTTGGAGTGCATCAGAGCACGTGGTGTAAAATCTGCCAAATGAAAACACGTGGAGCTACCTGTTGTGACAGGACGAGGTCAAAGGCAGCTTCGTTTGTCACACAGGCCCTCTGGGTCCCTGAGAAGCCTGTAACTTGTGATGTACACACAACAAGAACCTACAGTAGTAAACTGAAAGCAGACACACGTTCCTCTGCATCCCGTTAAGAGCACGATTTGTATGTGACGTCTTTGAGCATTGTTCTTTGGAGTCCTGATCACACAGTGACAATTTGTTCTGATCTTGTCCCTTTGGCCATGAAAGGAGGGGGTGGAGAAAGAGCGAGGGGGGATGGGCGGTGGTTAGCATGAGACCAAATATTTGCAGTGAAAGGCCCGTCATTGTCCATTAGACTTTCTCTCCTTTCTGCTCTCTGGGTGCATTAACCTCTTCTTCAACAATGCTCCCGAACAAAGGAAGTACTGTATGTGTTTATGTGTGCGCCCGAGTTTGTGTGTGTGCGTTTGCTTTTCTGCCACGCCCACACACTGTCCATCCCCTGCATCAACACACACGCACACACACACACATATACTAGTCTGTCTGCCACAGATGATCAGAAAAATATTGACTGTTGTCTTGTGTGCACATCAGTCATCGCCCAGCATGTGTGTGTTTGTTGGGTTGTACTTAAATATATTTACTAAGATGTGCTTCATTCACAGCAGTTATGGTCTGATGTGCTCTCTTTAAACCAGCGGTGCGCAGCCTCTTGTGCTCCACGGACGGTTTAGCGTCAGACCGCCACGGAGCGGCCTTTAAGGTGTGGCGGACAAATGCAACAACAAAAGGATACGACCGAGAGAACCGCGGCGGTATTTTGTAAATATAACGGTAAACGTGAATTCACTGTGTGTGTATTAGCAGCGTGCTGCTGAAACGCGCCAACACTGACGGTAACGTCCTCCTCTCTGCCCCTTAATGCTCTCTGGTCGCTATGGTAACGGGTACATATTTCTTTCAAGATAAGACGCACCTACAACACAAATATAAAGTACATGAAAATATATACTTCACCGTAATGCTAAATCGATGAGAGCCCTGTGCTTGTTTCTCTGCACCGAGGCGCTCACACCTGGGTATAGTTGGGGGCGATGACTTGATTTAGTTTTTCTTTGCCACCAAAGAAAAAAACCAGAACGTTATTCATAACGCAGGGGGAAAGACCCAGGGAAACCGAGTTAACGATAAACCCCCTGGAAACCATACATTTCACACCCGAGCCTCAACTCTCGCAGCCCGGGGGTGGGGACGGCTGCTTTAGACTGTAATGTGGTCGATGCTCTCATCAGCAGTAAGTGTGTGACGTTGCTTTATGAACATCTGCTTTGTTTTGCTTGAAATGACAAAATACCTGATTGTAATAAGACAAACACAGCAGACGATGTCTCACACTCATGGCCCTAGCCTTACCCTGTATCTTTAATGCTGCTGCTGTTTAGTTCATTAAGAACTGTGATTTTCAGACACAGTTGGTTAGCCGACTCTTACCTGATGGTTTGAAGACCATTCCTGACGTGATCATTATATGACACATTTTTGTAGTGCCACAGTAGTATTACGTTAGCATCCCACATCATATAAATGTTCTCGTGTGATTTATTTATACAAAATGTCTTGATGAGTTGTTCCTGCTGACATTAGTGGAAGATGATCGAGAAGAGACCATGTGGAAATAACTGCTGACTGCAGCAGTGTGGAGTTGACTGTGCAACTTCACTTTTTAAAGCATCATTTCTACTTGGTATCAATGTTTGGCTGCAATTACATGCAACTGTTTAGTAAACTGCAAGAACATTATTATTCAATCTTCAGTTCAACTGAATTCCCTTTTATTTATGCAATACCAAATCACTACAAGTGTTCCCTCAAAGTGCTTTGTGTTGTAAGGTCAAGACTCAACCATAATACAAAGAAGAAAAGAAAACCCCAACAATCACAGCAAGCGCCAGTGGGAAGGAAAAACTCCCTTTTAACAGGAAGAACCCTCCAGCACAACCAGGATAAGGGAGGGGCGGGGCCATCTGCTGCGACTGGTCAGTGTGAAGGGAGAGAGCCAGAGATTAATAATTACTATTAACTGAATGCAGAAGTGTGTATTAACACCTAATGAGTGAAAAAAAAAGGTGAGTGAAGAAGAAACACCCAATGCATCATGGGAATCCCCGGCAGCCTACATCTATTGCAGCATAACTAAGGGAGGATTCAGGGTCACCTGGTCCAGCCCTAACTGGAGACAGGTGACAAAAGGAAAGTTTGAAGCCTAATCTTGAAAGTAGAGATAGTGTCTGTCTCCTGAATCCAAACTGGAAGCTGGTTCCACAGAAGAGGGGCCTGAAAACTGAAGGCTCTGCCTCCCATTCTACTTTTAAATACTCTAGGAACAACAAGTAAGATAAGATCATTAAGATAAGATGGGGCCTGATTATTTAAGACCTTGTATGTGAGGAGCAGGATTTTGAATTCTGGATTTATCAGGAAGCCAATGAAGGGAAGCCAAAACAGGAGAAATCTGCTCTCTCTTTCTAGTCCCTGTCAGGACTCTTGCTGCAGCATTTTGGATCAGCTGAAGGCTTTTCAGGGAGTTTTTAGGACTTCCTGATAATAATGAATTACAGTCGTCCAGCCTGGAAGTAATAAATGCATGAACTAGTTTTTCAGCATCAGAGGGATTTCTATGATTTCTCTGTGTTATTGTAGAGTCCTAACCTTAAAATATAAAGCACCACGCAGCACCTGTTGTTGTGATTTGGTGATATATACAGTACATAAAACTGAATTGAACTGAGTGAACCACGGTCAGAACTAGAGCAGGGTGATATGGCCAAAAATATTGATCACGATATATATTTGAAAATTTGCGATAACGATATAACTGACGATATAATTGATGCGAGACAAAATACAACTCCACAACTTTACCAGCGCAAAAAGACAACCTTCCATTTATTTTCACTTAAACAAGAAGCTGTTTTTTATGTACATTAAAGCTTTTTAAACATGTAACAGTGCAAATGCAAATTCCTTGCTGAAAGTTTAACCAAAGGCATTTCCAGTAGAAATGGGCTGACATATCCTGAGCATAACCATGTATAATATCCACTGAAGTTAAAAAGAGGTGCTTTGTAACATTAAACTGCAGTGTGCAGTACGTATTTTTCGGACCATAAGGTGCACAGGATTATAAGGCACATTAAGCGAAACAAAGCAGTCAGATAAATCAAACTTTATTAAACTCATTCTTCTTGCTTCCTCCACTTCTGTACCATTGATTCATTAATGTTGAATTCTCTGGCAGCTGCTCTATTCCCATGTTGTTGCAGTATATTAATGACTAACCTCGTACTGTGGATGGATTATCTCAGTTGTTCTCCTGACTGAAGTTTGGTCCGTTTACAGCATCCTGCCATGCGATTGCATTTGTCTCTAACCATGAAGAACCTTCACGTTAACTTTTATAGGTGGAAAAGTGTTAGTGTTCGTCCTCCAGCTTCACTGTTTATGTTATGCTAACATAGCTGTGTCGCTAGCGATCACGTAGCACATCATTATATACCAGCTAGCCCAACTTCAGTAACCCTACAAACGTCACTGCTGTTTAGTTTCCTGTCTTCATTTATGCTGGAAGTGGTAGCAGAGCTGTACGTTTGATTTTTTTCAGAAATCTCTCAGTCAGAACATGCTATATCATGCTTAGGTAACTAGCGAAACTAGCGAGCTAACTTCCGCTAGCTTCCTGCTAACTTCTAACTCCGTTAAATGTAATAAATTTTGTTTTCATGGATGCCTGGAAGTTAGTTACACCTGGTAAAGCAGCAATGCTGATTGTTTTATTAAAGATGAAAGAATTTAGACAGTTTTTAACTCTAAGTGATGCTGCAGTGTTTGTTTGACCTGAACCATATGGAGTTTAGGACCCAGATTACTCCCAGATTTAAGAGCATCTTAGTCCGACAAATATGACAATAACCACGGCCGCTTGTATGTTCTGCAAAAAAATGTGCTTTGTTGTGTATCTGACGGACAAACACCAAGCCAGTTCCACATCACGGAAGTTGCACCATTTTTACAAACCAATTCTGGTTCATCTGTTTCACTCAACAATCGGCCATGTGCGTATGAAAACAAAGGCACTGCGCATGCACGTTTTACTCCCATTCTATCGCGATATTTCATTTTCCTATCGTTGCCTAACATTATACCGGTATTACCGTGAACGGTATAATATGGCCCAGCCCTAGTCAGAACAATGGTTCACTTTACTGTTGGTCAACGATGCTTTACTGAGCACACAAAGCACTCTAGAACACACAATCACACATTCACATTCAGTGCTTTACTCTGTTTTGACTGCAATCACTGCCACTCACTCTGATGGATGGACTGGGGCCAATCTGTGGTTCAGTATCTTGCTCAAAGACACTTCAGTAATACACAGCACAGAATGTAGCTATGTGTGTGTGTGTGTGTGTGTGTGTGTGTGTGTGTGTGTGTGTGTGTGTGTGTGTGTGTGTGTGAGACGACCAAAAATTTGCATGCTACTATACTTGTAGGGACCAACAGTCACTTTTGCAGATAAAAATGTGGTTTTAGGCGTGGTGTGACAGTTAGGTGATGTTAGGTTCAGGGTAAGGGTCTAGGGACAGTATCATGTCAATGTCCTAACTAATTAGTAAAAACAAAGGTGTGTGTGTGTAACTGTCTCCTCGTTTCACCGTCAGCAGTCGGAATCATCATTGAAACAACAAATATAAAGGCATTTAAAAACAAAAGCAAAAGGCAGATAACACTTTTGTGGACAAAAAATATCAGACATAACTGTATGAAATGATCACGTCTGCAGCTACGCAGCGTTCACACTGATATTGAGCACCAGGCTTACCCGAGCCTCGTCCCATGGAACAAGAAAGAATTCCTACAACAGGCTGCACTACAACATTCATTCACACAGGGTGCAAGCTTCCTATCGCACACAGGTTTCTGTTTTAAGGCTGATACTAGGCTGATTAATGTGAGGTGAGACTCCAAAATATGGAGTTATTGACAAAGATTGTAACCTTTGAAGCATTAGAATAACAGTTCAGCCACTAGTGTCTTACACACAGTTTCTTTTGAAATAGTAGTATTGCAGTACAGACTTGTCTTTGTGGAAAGTTGGTGATTAAATATCTGCCATTTATCCACATGATGTGACAGATTCTGAGTCACGCTGCTGTGGTTATTATCACTGTGATATTCTGGCCTTTGAGTGAAAAGATCAAGCTGTCTAACTACACAAACACACAGAAACAGTACAACATGAGTACCTCTGTCAGTGCAGCTCTTTTGTCCAGGTGTACAGCAGTGCTGGGTGACTACGCTGTCTCTCCATCTCCATCAATCCTTTAGCATCCAAAGGGAAAAAAGAGAGAAAACAAAGACTAAGCAACTGTCAGGCAAATACAGAGTAAGGCCACAAAGATAAAAGATGGCAGTATAAAAAATGGGGGCGATGCTGTACTCTACCCATGAATGTATTTGCTCCTTTCTGTCCCGTTCTCTCATTCTGTGTGAGGCTCACTGTTCCTCAGGCTTTCTCTCTGTGTTACACACTGATGCCCCATCTGTCGCCGCCCCCTCTCATTCCCATCCCACCTCATACATTATTAATGAGTTTCACACACATGCACACACACACACACACTTCTCTGTGCATGTAGTACAGCCGAGGAAGCCCCCTCAGTTAGTTCAGGCTTATCTGAATTTTCCTATAGAGATTGAAAATGTGACGTCATTCAGGGGTAAAACCACAAAGGATTCTGGGAACTCGTGGCAAGAGGTACTTTCAATTGAAATCAGTTACACAGCGATAAAAAGAAACACAAAAATGGCAAGAAGCTGTTGTGTTATTAACTGCAATAGCCGGTCACATGACAGCCACGGGAAGCCGACGGGTAAAGAGATCGGTTGTTATCGGATTACGTCGTTGAAGAGAAATTGTTCAGCCATGTTTCCGAAGTAACAAAGACGCGACTGGATTGCAGCCATTCAAAGACCAAATATAACGTCCCAGAACCCTCCAGCTCACAGGTTAGTCTGCTCCAAGCATTTACACAAAGGTCAGTCTGCTGTTGTAGTTAATGCGTCATTTTCATAACATAATTAGTGATATAGGTTACAAGCAAGTCTGGCGCTGAACAGAAATTGTCGCGCTATGCTCCTTTGTTTATTGTGCATAAATAGTGAATTGTCCTGACACAATATTGTGTTTCGCTTCTGTTATTATGGTACATTGACAAAAACATATACTTTTATTCACAGGATAAAACAGGTTTTTTGTATCACTAATTGTCCAGTGCGATTACAGCATACAATATTGTTGTCACTGCTACATTTCTGTGATGCTACCAGAAATTATTTCCATTACTAATTAATTACCGTTGAGCTCAAAGGTCCTATTAATAAACGGTTAAGGAATGTGTATCTATGACGACGATTTGTGAGACTGGTAAACTTATGATACGTACGATGGTCTTTCGTTCTACACGGTGCATTTCAAGGTCCTGCACCCATCCGTCGGTAAACTGTACCTGGGCTTGTTGCAGTGACCTGAAGTTACTAAACTTCATGAGTGTATGCACTCACTCCAAGAACCGTATGATTATAAATATGAGCGTGGTGAAAGTTGGGCAGCACGCTAACGTCTTTTGTCCACTCTGTGTGCTCGTAAGGATCTAACACTTTCACTGGTTTGATTTTTTTCCTCGTATCTTTGACTTTTCATCAAGTCTGTCTTTGTACGGACCGGCATTGTTCTCCTTTTGTTTTGTACATACCTTTTTGGGGGGCAAAGAAAAAGCAAGAATTTATTGGAACCGAAGAATGAACGTTTTGCGGTGCTGCAAATGCTTGCATTTGATGCAGTACTTGGATTGTTTTGCCACGAGTTCCCGGCATGCAATGCGCGAAAGTCACGTGGTCTGTCAATCTCTATTGATGAAGCACAGCTGGAAGCTGGGCCGCTCTACACTGGGGGCAGGGGCCCCCGTAAATCAAACTTTTAGAAGTTGAGAAATAAATAACCATTACCCACAAACTGAATATGGACAGGATTTACTACAGTGGCTGAAAAATCCACTGGAAAAGGCACAAATGAGATGGTTTCACCTCTCACTCACTCCGTTTGTGCGCAGGCTCACACAGCACTCGGCAGAGATCCCGCCCCCCAGCTCAACATCCAATCACTGTTGGTATGCAAATGAGCCGGTGTCAGGTTTCTCAGTAGGCAGGGCAGAGCAAACTGAAGCAGCAACTCTCTGTGGTCCAAATCACAGTGACTCGTGAGATGATTAACAAGTGAAAATCCATCTGCAGGCAGTGGGAGAGCAGTCCACTGTTGTGTTTCCCTCTGTGAGCCCGTAGGCTGTAGAGACACAAAGCCCCGCCCAGCTTTCAACAGTTTCCTCGTTTCATATTCTGATGTAATCACAGCGATTTCACTACAGCTAGTTCACCCCCAGCTTCCAGCAGCTCACAAAGGTCCAGCCCCCTGTCGTCGCATCGGGTTACATCATTTGGTGATCGCAGCCCATGAATCAGATCTTTATTGTCACTGTTAGCAGTTTGGCATCTCTCCATCGGCAGGATGTAAGTTTTTACATTCAGATTCTTTTAAGACAAGAGAAGAAGATGAACTAGACTTAAGAGGTACCTACACAGGGAATGTATGTAACACACCACAACATAATTATCTGCACAAATAAGATACGTACAAGTTATATCCATTGTAAACAGACGAGCTTAAAATAAGACAACTTACGGGAAAGTAACAGTAATCTAATTACTTTTTTGCAATTGTAATCCCTTGCTTGTTACATGAAAAAAGTAATCAGGTTACAGAGATGTGTTCCTTGTAATGCGTTCCTGCCCCTCTCTGTTGTTTTATTTTTCAGTTGCACCCCTGAGGGAATCGATTCTAGCTTGGATAACGTGATATCGAATTATATTCAATTAATATCAATTAATTTTGCCCGAAACGCCAGAATCTCAGGATAAACCTCACAAAATTTCAACAACCACCAAACAGCTAAAACAGTAAATGAGAGCAGGAACACGGATTCTGCACAGAGACTCAGTGACATGTGGCTTTCTGACCGACGGCACGGACACGGTCGGGGCTGAAAGCGACAGCTCGCTGATGCTGATGCGTCGGCGGCTCCACGCTTTGTGTTTACGTCCTTTTGGCGCTGATTCTGAAGCTGCAGGTTTGATCTCTCTCCAAACAATATTGACTGAACCAGCAGCAAAAGAAGATCCAAACTACGCTTCACGTAAACATCGTCATGAATTCCCTCTTAGCTTTGCTGTTTTGCTTCCACCTTCTCTCTCTCTGTACTTCAAGAACAGTTTCCCAAATCAAATTTAAACACTTTAAAATTATGCAAAATGCATTACTGCAAAACGCTCAGCTGTGTCTGTAATCAAACCTCTGCCACTTTGCTCTGCTTCACATGAGATGCATCAGGTAACGTTCAAGTGTTGATTAATGGTTTTCTTTAGTTTTTGATGTACTGCAGAATATTTTTATAAAATCCAGACCAGGAAAATCACCTTCATGTTTTTCTGTTTTATCCTCAGTCACTTTGACACAAAGGCCTCTGCTGTGATGCTCACACCTTTGATAAAGTCTCACAAGTGTCAGCTTTCTTTTTATAGATACAAAAATATGGAAATGTGCTGATACGTGATCAAAATTATAATATTTCTGACTGAGGCAAAATTTCCCCGATTCAAATCGAATCAAATCGAACAATACCCAGCCCTAGTCACGAGCCTTGTGTGCCTTGGGGTGGGACACCCAACATGGCCAGGTCTTAAGGTGTAATCCAATTACATGACAAAAACAGTTCTCCAGAGCAGCAGCATTTAGAAAGTCGGCAAGTGTTTGTGAGTATTTATTCACTTTAAATATAGTTAACATTATAGTTAGCAAATATCCACAACTCCAGCTAATGTTGAAGCAAAACAAGAAAACCACTGAATCTAATATGTGAGCTTGGAACATGAGAAGAAGAACGCTGTGAAGTGGTGCTGCAGCTAATGATGAGAGACCACAGAGGAGGAGGAGGAGGGATGGGGCTGGGCAAAAGAGAAGAAGACCCCAAACCCCCCACCCTCCAACAGAGTTTAAACTGACCTGAGGGCTGTGCGTGTGTGTGTGTGTGTGTGTGTGTGTGTTTGGCCTCCTGACCTCAGCCTCTATTTTCAGCCCTCGCCTGTCTGCTGCCACACCCCCAGAAAAATCAATGAGCTCCCATCCAAACGGCTGCTGGCTGTGACATGACCCTCACATATCATTAAACAGATGCCCTGAGAACAGCGGAGCATCCTTTCCCCCATCGCTGCTTCTTAAGCAGCCAACCAGCCTCGAGCTGTTTCTGATGCTTTTAGCAAAAACATCCAATCACAGACTCTTAGCTCCTGTGCTGAGAAAACCAGACCTGATGGTGCCTGAGGAGCTGAACCCAACCAGACTCCGGTCACTCTGTGCCACGGTGAGGGGAGTGCACACACAAAAAAGTATTTAGTCAGCCACCGATTGTGCAAGTTCCCCCACCTAAAATGATGACAGAGGTCAGTAATTTGCACCAGAGGTACACTTCAACTGTGAGAGACAGAATGTGAAAAAAAAAATCCATGAATCCACATGGTAGGATTTGTAAAGAATTTATTGGTAAATCAGGGTGGAAAATAAGTATTTGGTCAATAACAAAAGTACAACTCAATACTTTGTAACATAACCTTTGTTGGCAATAACAGAGGTCAAACGTTTACTATAGGTCTTTACCAGGTTTGCACACACAGTAGCTGGTATTTTGGCCCATTCCTCCATGCAGATCTTCTCGAGAGCAGTGATGTTTTGGGGCTGTCGCCGAGCAACACGGACTTTCAACTCCCGCCACAGATTTTCTATGGGGTTGAGGTCTGGAGACTGGCTAGGCCACTCCAGGACTTTCAAATGCTTCTTACGGAGCCACTCCTTTGTTGCCCGGGCGGTGTGTTTTGGATCATTGTCATGTTGGAAGACCCAGCCTCGTTTCATCTTCAAAGTTCTCACTGATGGAAGGAGGTTTTGGCTCAAAATCTCACGATACATGGCCCCATTCATTCTGTCCTTAACACGGATCAGTCGTCTGTCCCCTTGGCAGAAAAACAGCCCCATAGCATGATGTTTCCACCCCCATGCTTCACAGTAGGTATGGTGTTCTTGGGATGCAACTCAGTATTCTTCGTCCTCCAAACACGACGAGTTGAGTTTATACCAAAAAGTTCTACTTTGGTTTCATCTGACCACATGACATTCTCCCAATCCTCTGCTGTATCATCCATGTGCTCTCTGGCAAACTTCAGACGGGCCTGGACATGCACTGGCTTCAGCAGCGGAACACGTCTGGCACTGCGGGATTTGATTCCCTGCCGTTGTAGTGTGTTACTGATGGTGACCTTTGTTACTTTGGTCCCAGCTCTCTGCAGGTCATTCACCAGGTCCCCCCGTGTGGTTCTGGGATCTTTGCTCACCGTTCTCATGATCATTTTGACCCCACGGGATGAGATCTTGCGTGGAGCCCCAGATGGAGGGAGATTATCAGTGGTCTTGTATGTCTTCCATTTTCTGATGATTGCTCCCACAGTTGATTTTTTCACACCAAGCTGCTTGCCTATTGTAGATTCACTCTTCCCAGTCTGGTGCAGGTCTACAATACTTTTCCTGGTGTCCTTCGAAAGCTCTTTGGTCTTGGCCATGGCGGAGTTTGGAGTCTGACTGTTTGAGGCTGTGGACAGGTGTCTTTTATACAGATGATGAGTTCAAACAGGTGCCATTCATACAGGTAACGAGTGGGGGACAGAAAAGCTTCTTACAGAAGACGTTACAGGTCTGTGAGAGCCAGAGATTTTCCTTGTTTGAGGTGACCAAATACTTAATACTTATATCTGGAACAAACTCCCAGAAAGCCTCAGATCAGCTGAAACACTCAGTTTATTTAAATCCAGGTTGAAGACTCACCTGTTCTCAGCTGCATTTGAATAAAGCACCAAATCTACGCTTTTAAGCTTAAATTTCAAAACTTACATTAACTACTGATCTTATCTATTTCTGATCTTATCTGTTTTGTTTGTTTGTTTGTTTGTTTGTTTGTTTGTTTGTTTGTTTGTTTGTTTGTTTGTTTGTTTGTTTGTTAAGTGGGTTTAGAGCTCTGGGTAGCTCCCCAGCTGGGTCTAGAGAGTATTTTAAATTCAGGGAATTTAAAATAGAAAGTAGCTCGTCCACAGAAGGACTGGTAGCTCCCCTTACGATAAGGGTTCAGATCGCGCGAACAGGTGTGAAATGTGTGTGTTTAGTTAGTTTGTTTGTTTGCTTGTTTTAATCAATTTTAAATCATACTTTTTATTTGTTTTTGTTTCTAATGTCTCTGTAAAGCACTTTGAATCACCTTGTTGTTGAATTGTGCTATACAAATAAACTTGCCTTGCCTTATTTTCCACCCTGATTTACCAATAAATTCTTTACAAATCCTACCATGTGGATTCATGGATTTTGTTTTCACATTCTGTCTCTCACAGTTGAAGTGTACCTCTGGTGCAAATTACTGACCTCTGTCATCATTTTAGGTGGGGGAACTTGCACAATCGGTGGCTGACTAAATACTTTTTTGCCCCACTGTATATATAAAATTGAATTGAATTGAACATGCACACGCCCTCGGGGCACACTCTGTTGTATTGTTTTTTCCTGATTGTGATTGGCCTGTTGAACCTGCAGCCCGACCATGGTAGTAGACTGGCTCACCCACCTTTTGCTCTTTCTCAGAAATCCTGTTTCCACATCTACTCCCCAGTTACTTGGCTGAAGTTTGCTCGTTGTTCCTCGGGGAACTCTCCTGTTCTACACTATGGTCGAGTTGGAACTCACCCAGGATTTTTGTTTTGCAGTCACAGTGAGTCTTTGTGGAAACCTGTTACTCAGCTGCCTGCCCACTCTCCATCCTGCCTCTTTTGTCTTCACTGGATCCCCCTCATCCTCAGCCTTCTCAGTTGCCTGCTGGCCCTCACTAATAACCTGTCTCTGTCTGAATGTTCATCATGGAAATGTTTCCTGCACAGATACTCACTGGTGTGCAGAGATATGTTTGTAGTTAGTTCCAACACTCAGCACATGGAACCAGGTTATTAGCTGTATGTGAGTCAGGGAGAGCACACGTCCACTTCACACTGTGAGCTTTGAGGTCTCTGACAGTATCGGTTAATGTGTACCTGCCAAGGCAATTATCTGCTGGTTACAGAATATACAGAATATCTCTACCTGTCTCTGTTATCAATGAAATGTACCAGGGTTATTTTTTTTATTAAAGAATCTCTCTCCTTCACGATGCATACAAAAGCTACTCTTCATCAGTTTTCATGTCTGTTACTGATATTTGAAAAAAAAAAGGTCCTGGTTAAACAAAGCGCTGTATAAATGTTGTAGGTTTTATTTCTTTATCATAAAAAGGTGAAAAGAGCCTGACAGTATAGTTTACAACTCCAGTTCAACAACGCTGGCATGATGTGACAGCAGAATATGATCAGACTCATCTCTGGACTCTTGAGGACAGTAACAGACTGAACTACAGTAAATTAATACAATACATTAATAATGGATTGGATTTATATAGCGCTTTTCAAGGCACCCAAAGCGCTTTACAATGCCACTATTCATTCACTCTCGCATTCACACACTGGTGGAGGCAGCTACAGGTGTAGCCACAGCTGCCCTGGGGCAGACTGACAGAAGCCAGGCTGCCATATCGCACCATCGGCCCCTCTGGCCAACACCAGTAGGCAGTAGGGTAAAGTGTCTTGCCCAAGGACACAACGACCAGGACAGAGAGCCCAGGGATCGAACCGGCGACCTTCTGGTTACAGATGCGCTTCCCAACAACATTACTGTACAACAGACTCGTAGAAAGCCCTGAGCACGGTGCGACAGGTGTTTAAAGACTCCGCTGCCTCAGTACCCAGTCCAGTTTACCATCTGAGCGTGCTCTGAGGTGTCCTCCACAGCCCCTGGATTCAAACAGGAGTCGGAGGTTTCCTGGTCCTCCTAAAGTCCACAATCACTTCTTTGGTCTTTGCCACGCTGACCTGCAGGTGGTTCTGCTCGCACCACGTCACAAAGGAGTCCACCCCAGCCCCGATGATTTGAAAATCCCACAAACATATATTTCATTAGAACAAAGTGTTACAGCAGGCCACCCTGTATGGGTGAGGAGAATGTGGAGCTCTGGAACCAGAGAGCCTGAGCTCTGTGTGGTGGGTAACTCAGGAGGCAGAGCAGGTCATCGACCAATGGGAAGCTGGGTGGTGCTTGCTCATAGGGGTCATGTGATTGTTGGGTTTTCTCTGTATGTATTATTGTAGTCGACCTTACAATATAAAGCACCTTGAGGCGACTGTTGTTGTGACTTGGCGCCGTGTGAATAAAACTGAACAGTCTTATATTAACTCATACATTTTGCAAGTCAGACATTCTCTGAGATGTTGATGCATCTCAATCATCCAGGTAAGCAAATCTCCAAAAGTTGATCCTGTTCATCTGGACGCAGCGTTTTGTGGGAGAAACGTTTCGTCATCATCAGGTGACGTCGTCAGTCTCAGCTGACTGCAGGTTTCAATCTTATAAACAGCACATTTGCACAATGACTGAAACCAGCCCACTGAAGGAACGATGGGCTGGGAGTCTCAATCAGCCGAGACTGAGGAAGTCACCTGATGATGACGAAACCTTTCTCCCACAAAACGCTACGTCCAGATGAACAGGATCAACTTTTGGAGGTTCTGTGAGATTAGTGGCTCCAGTGTGCCGCTTTGCTTTGATCTCTTCCACAGCACGTCTTTCAATGAAGACCCAGCCCTGCTGAGAGGGATCTATGTGAAGATAGCATTCCTCCACCTTCTGCCATCAGTTCCCAGACATTTCTTTGTTAAAAGGAGTCTACACAGTGGTAAACATGGCTGTGTCCCAACTTCCCAATATTTGTCTCAGTTTAAACATTACTATTTTTCTGTGTTCTGTGAATAACAGATAAGAGTCATTGCATTCTGTTTTAGTAACATCAGGCCTCTTCAATGAGCTCTTTTCTTCATATAATAACCAGATACAGTGGGGCAAAAAAGTATTTAGTCAGCCACCGATTGTGCAAGTTCCCCCACTTAAAATGATGACAGAGGTCAGTAATTTGCACCAGAGGTACACTTCAACTGTGAGAGACAGAATGTGAAAAAAAATCCATGAATCCACATGGTAGGATTTGTAAAGAATTTATTCGTAAATTAGGGTGGAAAATAAGTATTTGGTCACCTCAAACAAGGAAAATCTCTGGCTCTCACAGACCTGTAACGTCTTCTGTAAGAAGCTTTTCTGTCCCCCACTCGTTACCTGTATGAATGGCACCTGTTTGAACTCATCATCTGTATAAAAGACACCTGTCCACAGCCTCAAACAGTCAGACTCCAAACTCCGCCATGGCCAAGACCAAAGAGCTTTCGAAGGACACCAGGAAAAGTATTGTAGACCTGCACCAGACTGGGAAGAGTGAATCTACAATAGGCAAGCAGCTTGGTGTGAAAAAACCAACTGTGGGAGCAATCATCAGAAAATGGAAGACATACAAGACCACTGATAATCTCCCTCGATCTGGGGCTCCACGCAAGATCTCATCCCGTGGGGTCAAAATGATCATGAGAACGGTGAGCAAAGATCCCAGAACCACACGGGGGGACCTGGTGAATGACCTGCAGAGAGCTGGGACCAAAGTAACAAAGGTCACCATCAGTAACACACTACAACGGCAGGGAATCAAATCCCGCAGTGCCAGACGTGTTCCGCTGCTGAAGCCAGTGCATGTCCAGGCCCGTCTGAAGTTTGCCAGAGAGCACATGGATGATACAGCAGAGGATTGGGAGAATGTCATGTGGTCAGATGAAACCAAAGTAGAACTTTTTGGTATAAACTCAACTCGTCATGTTTGGAGGAAGAAGAATACTGAGTTGCATCCCAAGAACACCATACCTACTGTGAAGCATGGGGGTGGAAACATCATGCTATGGGGCTGTTTTTCTGCCAAGGGGACAGGACGACTGATCCGTGTTAAGGACAGAATGAATGGGGCCATGTATCGTGAGATTTTGAGCCAAAACCTCCTTCCATCAGTGAGAACTTTGAAGATGAAACGAGGCTGGGTCTTCCAACATGACAACGATCCAAAACACACCGCCCGGGCAACAAAGGAGTGGCTCCGTAAGAAGCATTTGAAAGTCCTGGAGTGGCCTAGCCAGTCTCCAGACCTCAACCCCATAGAAAATCTGTGGCGGGAGTTGAAAGTCCGTGTTGCTCGGCGACAGCCCCAAAACATCACTGCTCTCGAGAAGATCTGCATGGAGGAATGGGCCAAAATACCAGCTACTGTGTGTGCAAACCTGGTAAAGACCTATAGTAAACGTTTGACCTCTGTTATTGCCAACAAAGGTTATGTTACAAAGTATTGAGTTGTATTTTTGTTATTGACCAAATACTTATTTTCCACCCTGATTTACCAATAAATTCTTTACAAATCCTACCATGTGGATTCATGGATTTTTTTTTCACATTCTGTCTCTCACAGTTGAAGTGTACCTCTGGTGCAAGTTACTGACCTCTGTCATCATTTTAGGTGGGGGAACTTGCACAATCGGTGGCTGACTAAATACTTTTTTGCCCCACTGTACAAGTGTGTCCTGCTGAAATGAATTACACTGAAATGGTTAATGTGTCTCTTCTAGCATTGCAGCACAGGAATTATCAATACAATCCAATTTTATTTTGATCACAGCAGTAGTCACCTCGAGGTGTTTTATATTAAAAGTCAAAGACAAACCCCAACAATCAAACGAGCCTCATGAGCAACAGAGGTCAGGAAACAACATAACAATGGCAAACAAAGTAATGTTTTCAATGCTTAAACAACGCAGAGACATTTTCATCTGAAAGAAAACAGCAGACAGCTCACCTACACATACAGTAAGGGTGTGCTGGGAACGCGGCCCAGGTCCGTGAGAGCTTCAGCTCTCACCTCCGGCAGCGCTTCGACTGCATTCCAAGGGAGACTGGGGTCATTGAGTCCAAATGGACCAGCGCCTCCATTGCTGAGGCTGCTGCACTGAGCTATGGCCGCAAGGTGGTTGGTTCCTGTTGTGGTATTGCTTGAACCAGCTGGTGGGCACCAGAGGTGAAGGGAGCCATCAGGCCGATGAGTGAGTCCTATCAGACTTGGTTAGCCTGTGGGACTTCTGAGATGTGGGAGAAGTTGATTTAGGCCGTGGAAAAAGACTTTCAGACTGCCTCAAAGTAAGTCTGGCAACCCATCAGGTGACTCAGGAGGGGAAAGGAGTGCTCTGTCATTGTCCACTCCAGGTGTAGTGTTGCTGACTAACTGAGGATACTGTCGGGTGGTGGAAGTACATGATGACCGCCTTATTGTCACTGACACGCCTTCCATAGAGGAAGCAGAGTCTAGGGAGAACTAGGGACAAGGGGGGTGACTCATGCATTACCGGGGGGGGGGGGGTCACCAAGTAGCTAACCAAGTCCTTGGTGGCAGGGCCCCTGGGGTGGATGGGGTTTGAGTTCCTGAAGGCTCTGGGCTGTCTGGGGCTCTGGCAGGCCTGCTGTTTGGCTGGTATGGGAGGATCGGCAGCTGATGCAGGTCAGCTGTGTCCTCCAGGCTATAAAAGCTGGCACAGGTGAACCGCTCTGTCTCTTCCACTCTACCTGATATCAGCCTGATATCAGCCTACTGGTGATCTTTACATCTTGGTTCGGCTATGTTTATTTTAAATGTAAAAATATTATGTTATATACAAGAAAATTAATTTATATATTAAAACAAACTTAAATATAAAATATTTAATGTTTGTACATTATTTTAAATTAAATATACAAATCATTTTATACTTAAGTAAACTTCTTGTGTGAACTCCCTTCTGGTCACCTACTTTGAGGCAGTTTGTGACAGTGCGCTCCAACTACAGAGGCGCCACCCTTCTCCTTCTATGCCAGGATGCTGGAAAGCAGCGTCTGTGTGCAAGGCTACACAGAGCCTGGCCTTTCTTATCAGTCGAGACAGGACACCAAGAAAGAATTTAACATTTTGAGTGGTCGGACAAGAGGACAGCTTTCTGCATCCGTCTTACAGCAGCAGCATTTCTACATGTTGTTCATGTTTTCTTTCTTTACCTGTGATTCAGTAAAAGGACCAGATGTTACAGTCCCTGATAATGCATTGCTTTAAATGGAGAGACTCTTTAGGGACGGCTGTTATGAGGAAACCCAGAAACGTTACCAGCAGCACACATCGTTGTGTGCCTCAACTTTCGTTCTTTTACCCGGGCTGATCTGCCGTTTTTCTTGGTTAGGTTTGGGGATTAGAGATCTGCTCTAAATGATTAAAATTTGGGCCACATCGTCAGTAGTGGACCTTGGATTCATCGGGTGTTTCGGCCATTATCACTAGACAGCTCGGATCTCAGCTGACCCTTCTCACCCTGGACACAGTCTGTTTGACCTGCTCCCCTCAGGCAGGAGGCTCCGGTCCATTCGCACCAGAACCTCTCGCCACAAGAACAGTTTCTTCCCCTCTGCTGTTGGTCACATGAACAATAAACGTACGACTGTTCCCACCACTAACACATGACCCTACGCTGTGTCACTGCATCATTCCATGTTTGGCACTGATCACCACCTGCACTCATGTATATATCTTTCTACGTAGCACTTTTAATTCTTATCCCTACTTTTATTTTTTCATGTCTATTTAAGTGCTATTTATAACAGCATGTTTGCACTGAAGCACCGCAGCAATTTCCTAATGTTGTAAACCTGCTCAACATTTGGCAATAAACCCCTTTCTGATTCTGATTCTGATTCTGATTCTAGACACCCTGATCCAAGGAGGCCCTGGCAGGGTTGATCAGGCCCTGGAGTCACTGGTTTATGTTAAATTGTTCTTTCTCCTGTTTAGTTTTCTACAGTTTATTCTATCTGTTCACTGTAACTGAGAAATGCTTCCTCTCTTTGTTCCCCTAATTTCCTTCGGCATTAATAAAGTATTCTGATTTCTGATCAACATTTGTGGAGCCTCAGACTTAAAGGTAAACTAGTTCTAAGCTCTGAGTGATTTATGACACACAACCCATCTAGCATACAATATTAACAACAGCTTTATTATATTTGTCTGTAGCCAAGTAATAATGTTTGGTTTGGAATTTCATCCTGTGTGCCAAGTCCTGCATCTGGGTCCGTTCTCTGCTTGCCACACGACTCTTTCATTGCTTTAACATGTTTAGTCTTTTTGTATTCTTGTGCGTTTTCAGTAGATCCCAGCAGCAGCAAACAGAAAAGGTGACAAATATGAGTGTTGGCAGTTAACAGAAAGTCATGATAGTCCAGAGAAAGGAAAGGTGAGGGGGCAGGGGGCGTACACAGCAGCCCAGACAAAGTGACAGCAGGCCATGGCATCAGTGCTGTTTGTCTTAAACACGTCTTCACTGATTGTCAAGTCAAATAAAGGCTGCCACACAGCAACCCTATTGTTAACACTCCAATGCTCCTCACCACCTCCTTAAGAAAAGCAGAGGCTGCCCCCTCCCTCTTAAACACACACACTTCAGTGCCAAACGTCTTTGTCTCCAGCAACAGGAGGTGCAGTCGTTTTGTTTTTCTCAGTTAATGGGTTGGTGGGGCCAGGAGGGCCAAGCAGAGGCAGGGATTACTCATTCAGCCTTTAAGCCTTCGCCCCACTTGCCTCTTTAAACACACAGACGTGCACAGAGGTGCACTGATTCTGGTGCTGGTTAGCTTCCACTCACGCATGTGAAGAAGCCACGTTTGTGTACAGTATGAGTACAACAACGTTTAAAATGTCTTCATCATGTTCAAACACACACAGCCATATGAGGTCCGGTCGTTTGAGACAATAGTTTCTGGTAGCAGCTGGTCAGCAGTAGCCTTAGGAGTCTCTCACACACACACACACATATGTAGGACGTTCCTGCATGTCTAATGACATGCTGAGACAACGCAAACACAGGGAAAACGACCTGACTGACCATCTGCAGCTCAGAGGCCATGTTAAGCATCTGTGTCTTACACAGGTTTACACATGAATGTGCAAAGGTACATATGGATTTGTCTCGGCTTGAGTTGTATTTCTGCAGACTTGTCTGTCCTTTAGTACCACTTTAATTTCTTCAAACGACCAAAACGTTAACCACAATTTAAACACAAGGTGCTTGATAACATGTGCCTACTGCATGGGTACGCTCAGATTCCACGCATGCAGCTGCATTATTGTAAAGAACAAAATCAAGCATATCACAAGTTCATTCTTTGTTTGTGCTGTTCTTGAACACATGGAAATTCTCCTTGTCTTTGTGTTGTACAACTCTGAAAAAGTATCTGCATTTTTATGTTATTTGCATATTTATCACACGTACATGTTTGTTGTTCCTTACAGCCCTCTGACAGTGGACTCATCTCTGTGCTCGTCCTGCTGGGCCTCAGTGCAGCGTTCCATACTGTCGACCATAATATCCTATTACACGTGTCATATAAATGGTATATGTAGTGTTCCCAAACTGTTAAAATGTGTATTGTTTGCTGATGACACCACTCTGTACTGCTCAGGTAAAAACCTAGAACAGCTTCTGACTACAGCGGAAAAGGAGTTAAATATATTAAAAAACTGGTTTGATGTAAATAAGTTATCGTTAAATATAAAGAAAACAAAATTGATTATTTTTGGCACTAGACAAATGAAAAATGTATCTAAAATCAGGGTTAATGGAATTGAAATTGAGAGTGAATGAAAATAAATTTCTTGGAGTGATGATTGATGATAAGCTGAGCTGGAAGTCTCATATAAACCACGTGAAAACAAAAATGTCAAAAACCATTGATATTCTCTATAAAACAAAGCATGTCCTGAACAAAAAATCATTATACACACTTTATTGTACTCTGTTGCTTCCATATATGACTTACTGTCTGGAGATATGGGGTAATGCATATAAAACGAACACTCTTCATATTTTCAAGTTACAAAAAAAAGCTATAAGAATTATAAACCAATCAAACTATATAGAACCAACTAACATTTTGTTTATTAATCTGAATACCCTGAGATTTTATGATTTAGTTGACTATAAAATGGCACAGATAATTATAAAGCACAAAATAACTTGCTTTGCCCCAGTACTCAGAAGCTGTTCAAAGTCAGAGAGAGTCAATATGACTTAAGGGGAACAGATTTCTTTAAAAAAAACAAGATAAGGACAAATATAAAGCAGAGATGTGTTTCTGTTAGAGGAGGTAACCTGTGGAATAGTTATGACAGTGATTTAAAAAGGTGGAGTTCATTTTCCTTGTTTAAAAACATGTTTAAAAATAGAGTATTAGAAAAATATATAAATCAAGAATGAAAAGAGCAAAAATAATAATACTGAAACTCTTGAGCTACAGATTAAAAATGCCCAAGGCGAAGTGATCAAAGTCTGGCTGTACTTCACAGCAAAAGATGCAAACTCAGCAGCAACAAGTGCTTTAAGCTGATACTGTGATACTGTCAAAGGAGGTAACACCTCGAATCTGATGAAACACCTGGCGACACATAGCGTTTTTTTTAAAAGCCCAGAAATGCGCCGTATTTGATAGCTTGCTGCGAGACCTCACACCGTGCACATCTACTGCGGGTGTGGTGCCTGTTATCGGACCCGGAGTTAGCAACATCCCCAAAAACACGAAGAGGAGAGTCCTGGCCCCTAGCCCTGCCAGTGTAGCAGAAATGATGAGGATGATGATGCAGCAGCAGCCGTTCTTCTCTGCGTGAGTAGCTTAATGTTGTTCTTGTAATTTACGTTGAGTAGGCTAACCACGTTATTACATTAATGCATGTAAGGTGAACTAGCAAACACCATCATAGCTACATGTGGCTGTCTTCTTGTTTGATGGCAGATGCTCCCTTCACCCTGGCCAAAAAGGCTAAAATGACCAAAGAAAAAGTGGAAAACAGTTAAACATGAGAGGTTTTTGGACAAAGTTTGTGTTTTTTCCATTGTTTAAGCACTGCTTCCAGCCAAGAGTGATACCATATATGTCCCATAGCTGCAGAAAAGGCTAACATTGTTATCTTTTTACAAAAACCAGCTGAACATGAGAGGTTTTTGGACCAATTTTGTGTTCTCCATTCTTTAAGCACCGGTTCGAGCACCGTTTAAGCACCGGCACCGTTTCAAAAGTACCGGTTTGGTACTGGTATCGGATAAAACCTAAACGATACCCATCCCTAGTCCTAACCTTAAAATATAAAGCACCACGCAACACCTGTTGTTGTGATTTGGTGATTTATACATAAAACTGAATTGAACTGAGTGAACAATGGTTCACTTTACTGTTGGTCAACGATGCTTTACTGAGCACACAAAGCACTCTATAACACACAATCACACATTCACATTCAGTGCTTTACTCTGTTTTGACTGCAATCACTGCCACTCACTCTGATGGATGGACTGGGGCCAATCTGTGGTTCAGTATCTTGCTCAAAGACACTTCAGTAATACACAGCACAGAACATAGCTCTGTGTGTGTGTGTGTGTGTGTGCGTGTGTGTGTGTGCGTGCGTGTGCGTGTGTGTGTGCGTGTGCGTGTGTGTGTGTGTGTGTGTGTGTTGAAGGTTACATCGTATGGTTTAATTTCCTCTCCCCTGTAATGCTGACCGTGACATTCACTTTTTACCCTCTGTTGACTTCAAATGCCACACAGACCCACAGGAGCATGAGCACTGAAACTGATTAACTTGTCTACACATCTGAGAAGAATTCAGGCATGTACTGCATGGCTGTATCTCAGCCAAGGCCAAGATGTTACAGTAGCCACTGTACTCAAGACTAGGCTCATAGCTGAGACAGTACGAAGCAGAACAGTGACTGAGACCTTTTCTCAACACCTAAGGAAGCATGTTCATAGTTGTTCACATGGGACTTCCTGAGGATGAGAGTGCGATCTGTCATCGCCCTGTGCCTTCCCGGCTAGCCCAGTCTGGCTACAAGTGTTTTTGCCTCTATTGTCCCTCCTCTCTTCCCTCTCGCGCTCTGCGCACCACCGGGGCGGAGTTCACTGTGGACTCCCGCCCCTGGCTCCCGCACCTGCAAGCAATCTCCTGTGATCAGCGCTCACTCTAGCTCTGTACTTAAGGCGGTGGCTGGGGGTGCCTCATCGCTGGATTATTGTGTAACTTTTGTTGTGTTCCGTCGATTCTCTAGCCTCTTCGAGTAAAAACCCGTGAGCTACCCATAGCTGCGATTTCGCTTGATGCCGAAAAGGCATTCGACAGAGTTGAGTGGAGATATTTATTCTCTACTTTAGAGTGTTTCGGTTTTACCAAAAGCTTTATTAATTGGATTCAGCTTATATATGTACACCCCAAGGCATCAGTACTCACAAATGGAATAATAGGGCCTTCTTTTGAACTAGGTAGAGGAACCAGGCAGGGGGATCCCCTCTCTCCACTTCTTTTTGCTCTGGCCTTTGAGCCGTTGGCAGTGGCTATTCGTAGAGAGCCCAATTTTCCAGGTGTCAGTATAGGGAGAGACTATGCTGGGGAGGAAGCTGCTGGTGAAAGAGTGGAAGGCCTCATCGACTCCTACCTTCTCTCAGTGGTATATCTCTTTGGGACAAGTGGCAGCTTACGAAAGATCATATAGACTGCTAAATAGATTGGACGACTATAATGATAAGTGGGCTAATTACTTTTTACATACAGGTCAGTGACGTATCCGGCTAAAGTAGTTAAGTTCGGACTAAATAGGATAGCTGTAATCTGGTCTATGTGAAATGTTGGCATCACCTTTTTTTTTTTTGGGATGGAAATATGCATTGAAGCTCAATTTGTTCTGTTGTTGTTACTGGGAATGTCCATTCTGCTATTTTTGGGTGTTTTTTTTTTGGGGGGGGGGGGGGGGTCTGGGGTTTTGTTTTTTTTGCTTTTTTGTTTTGTTTTTTGTTTTTTTTGTTTTTTTGTGTATATTAAAATCTAATAAAGTTTGAGTCATAAAAAAAAACAACCCGTGAGCTTAGGGCTGCTCGATTATGGCAAAAATGATAATCACGATTATTTTCACTGAAATTGAGATCACGATTATTTGACGATATTTATTTAACCCTTTAAGACCTACTATAGAACCAAGTCCGCCAGAGCTTATATTATTTTTTTTACATGCTGTAGTGCCATTTGTGGGAGCATTTCAAGTTGCTATACAACTGTTATAGCCCATATTTTAATAATATGTATGCATTAAGTCCATAGTAATTACATAAATTGCAAAAAAGTGCAATAAACTACAAAAAAAATTGAAAATTGCTTTTGTTTTGTTTACATATATTTCTACTTGGAGAAGTTTAAGAGGTTTATCCCTCAAAACTTTAAATACAATAAAGTTGCAAAAAATAGTTTCCCACCACAGGAAATTTATTTTGAGTGTCTTCATAGTTTTATTTTGGAGATACAGCAATTTTTATATACTGCAGGAAAAACAAAAAACAATCCTATGATGCAAATTTGCAAAGAAAACAGCAGGTGCATCATTTCACTGTGGGAAGTGTTACGAACAGCTGATCAGATCGGCAAAGCGTGTTTCTGGAATATTATGTTTTTGTTGCTGCAAGCGCTTTTTATGCAGTTTTTGCAAAGCTATATGTGGAACGAAACCGTGACCGAGGACAAGCTGATGGCATCAGATGTAAGTACAACTCCTCCGGTTTCATATGCAAAACAAATTATTGCGCTAGCTCACGCGGTTCAGGTTCTACAGGGATTTAAAAATAGTTACGCAAAACGGAGCGTGCTGCTCTGACCGGCTTTAAAGGGTTAACAATGACTTTAAAAAATAATATAAACTAGTGTGCAACACCACTGAAGTTTTTTTTTTTTTAAACTCTTTTCAACCAACGGCAGTCACTCTCCAAATAACTTCTGCTTAGCTTTCCGAGCTTCCCTCGGGTCCTCTTAATCAGCGGTCTCCAACCTTTTTTGCGCCACGGACCGGTTTATGCCCGACAATATTTTCACGGACCGGCCTTTAAGGTGTCGCGGATAAATGAGGGAGGGGCTAATAATTGGCTCAGTCATTTTTAATGATCGTTGAAAGCCCAGATCGTAATCGTGATTAAAATTCGATTAATTGAGCAGCCCTACGTGAGCTATTCTCATGTCAATTCTCCTGTCTCTGTGTTAGATTCTACCCGCCTGCCTGAGGACTTTCCACCCCTGCTTGGTTGAGAGTTGGGTGAGTCGGTGTGGTGCGAGCTGGGCAAAGAATCCCTGGGAGGAGTATCTGTGTTGGTGTTTTCCTTAAAACTGCCCTCGTGACCCTTGGAACCCCCTGGTCCCGTTTCCCTGCACTTATAGATATTGCACTTGGTGACTGTGGAAAATAAACTACCTACTCTTGTGATTTCAGTCTGCGCGAGTCCTTCCTGTGCCCGTGACAGAATAATCCAGCCACGAACTGGACTCCGGCTGCGGCAACCGCCCTCTCTCTGGAGGAAATATTGCAACGTCACGAACAGATGTTAATTCGACTCGGCAGAGAAGTGGCAGTGCTAACCCAGGCTCTCGCCCAACATATTCCACTGCCGGAAAGCCTGCCTCCCGCAGCATCTTTGTTTCGGGAACTTCCAGCATCGAGGGAGGACCAGCCTGAGTCACGGGAAGCCCGGAGTGTCAGAGAGGAGGAGGGGGAGCAGCCAATGCAGCTAGGTCACTCGCGGCTGTCGCCTGCGGAGCAACAGCGCCGCTTTGCGGCGGGTGAGTGTTTATATTGTGGCCGTAAAGGTCATTTTATCTCCGCCTGTCCCGCGCTGGCAAAAGGGCACGCCCACCAGTTATTGAGAGGGTACTGGTGGGCGACCTGTCTGGCAAACACCCTCTTCCACGTTTGTTGCTGGCCGCTAGACTCACTTTTCGGACTGAGTCATATTCTCACTCCGCTCTGGTAGATTCAACAAAACTTTAGTGATCCCTCACTAGTTGCTAAGCTCCACATTCACACCAAGCCTCTGCCACATCCTCTCCGGGTGTCAGCCTTATCCGGTCAACGTTTGCCAGACATAACTCTTGTCACCTTACCTATCGCCCTCACCCTCTCCGGCAATCACACAGAGAACATTAGCTTTTGTGTTTTCAAGGCTCCTGTCACCCCCCTCGTGTTAGGCTACCCATGGCTAATGCAACACAACCCACACATTGATTGGCAAAAGAAGCAGATTACGGGATGGAGCACTGAATGCCATATGAACTGCCTTCGGGCTGCCACTCCACCTGTGCCTTCCTCCTCCCCAGGGGAGCCCTCTCTGTCCACGGATCTGTCATCAGTGCCCAGTATCTATCATGATCTAGCAGCATTGTTCAGTAAAAATAAAGCACTGTGTCCCACCTCACCGGCCCTACGATTGCCCCATTGACCTCCTCCCAGGGGCTCCCTTGCCCTCTGCTCGTCTCTATAGCCTCACCCAGCCTGAGAGGGAGGCCATGGAAAAATATATCATTGACTCTCTGGCTGCAGGCATTATCCGCCCGTCGTCATCCCCTGTGGGGGCAGGTTTCTTTTTTGTCGAAAAAAAAGACAAGACTCTCCGGCCATGCATAGATTTCCTCCTACCGCTTCTGAATTTGGCCTTTGAACTGCTTCAGGGGGCCACCGTGTTTAGCAAGCTCGATCTCCGTAATGCCTACCACTTGGTGAGAATTCGTGAGAGAGACGAATGGAAGACGGCGTTCAACACACCCCTTGGGCATTTTGAATATTTGGTGATGCCCTTCGGATTGACCAATGCCCCAGCAGTATTCCAAGCTCTCGTTAATGATGTGCTAAGAGATTTCATTAATCGATGTGCCTTTGTTTATCTGGATGATATTCTGATTTTCTCCAAGTCCCAGGCAGAACATGAGGTCCATGTCCGACAGATCCCTCAACGCCTCCTGGAGAACAGACTGTTCGTGAAGGATGAGAAATGTGAATTCTATGTCGACACTGTGGCTTTCCTAGGTTACATCATCGCTCGGGGAGATCTGAAGCCTGACCCGGACAAGGTTCGGGTCATTGTGGAATGGCCTCGGCCCCCCAACCGTCTCCAGCTCCAGCGCTTCCTTGGATTGGCCCTTCATTAGAGACTTCAGTAAGATCGCTTTACCATTCACCAAACCCACCTCTCCAAAAAAACCCTTTCAGTGGGACCAGCCTGCTCAGGAAGCCTTTGACCTACTGAAAAAGAAGTTTGCCACTGCTCCTATCCTCCGTCAGCCTAACCTCCAGCAGCAGTTGGTGGTAGAGGTGGATGCGTCTGACACCAGGGCTGGGGCAGTTCTTTCCCAAATGTTTGAAGGTAAACTTCACACTTGCGCTTTCTTTTCACGTTACTTCTCATCCGCAGAACGCAATTACGACATCGGGGACTGGGAGTTATTGGCAGTCAAGCTTGCCCTGGAGGAGTGGTGGCACTGGCTGGAGGGCGCTGAACACCCTTTCATTGTATGGACTGACCATAAAATCTGGAATACATCCGATCGGCCAAGCGCCTCAACTCACGGCAAGCTAGGTGGGCACTCTTTTTCTCTCGGTTCAATTTCTCTATCACCTACAGGCACGGATCCCGCAATGTAAAGCTGGATGCGCTCTCCCGGCTGTTCACCAATATTGAGGAGTTCACTGACCCTGAGCCCATCCTTCATGCTGCCTGTGTGGTCGGAGCAGTCATTTGGGAGATTGAAACCCTAGTTCGACAGGCTCAAGACACGGACCCCGATCCAGGTACAGGGCCCCCTGGCCGGCTGTTCGTTCCTACCTCCGTCCGTGCCCAGGTTCTTCAGTGGGCTCACACTGCTCGATTCACCTGCCACCCAGGGGTTCAACGTACCATCACCTTTCTTCAACGTTATTTTTGGTGGCTTACGTTAGAAAAATATGCTAGAGAGTATGTCACCGCCTGGACCACGTGCGCCCGGGACTCACGCCCCAATCGGCCACCATCTGGACTGCTTCAACCTCTGCCCACGCCTGGCCGACCTTGGTCACACATTGCCCTAGATTTCATTACTGGCCTCCCGCCTTCCTCGGGTAATTCCACTATTCTAACCATTGTTGATCATTTTTCAAAAGCTGTTCATTTTGTCACCCTCCGTCCACCTTGGAAACGGCTCAGTTACTCACCACCCACGTCTTCACGCTCAATGGCATCCCAGCAGACATCATCTCTGACAGAGGACCACAGCAATGGACAAGCAGAGAGAACAAACCAGCAACTCGAAGCGACCCTGCGGTGCATAGTCTTCCACAACCAAACCACCTGGAGCGAGCAATTACCTTGGATTGAGTATGCCCACAACAGTCTTACCTCATCTGCTACAGGACTGTCCCCATTCGAGGCCTCCATGGGTTATCAACCACCCTTTTTCCCCGCTGTTGAAGGTGAGCACACTGTTCCTTCTGTGCAACATCATCTCCGCAGGTGCCGCCGGGCCTGGCGGGCGACTCGGGCAGCCCTGCTACGGACCAAGGAACTCAACAAAGCTCTTGCTGACTGCCGCCGGACCCCAGCCCCAGAGTTTACGGTTGGACAGAAGGTTTGGCTTTCTACTCATTTTGTGCCCGTTCGTGCTGAATCCAAGAAACTCTCACCTGTCTTCATTGGTCAATTCGAGATCGAAGCATTGATCAATCCTGTGTCTGTCCGATTAAAGCTACCACGCAACATGCGTATTCATAACGTGTTCCATGTCTCACAGATCAATCCTGTGCTCTCCAGCCCAAATCACAAACTACCTACTCTTGTGATTTCAGTCTGCGCTAGTCCTTCCTGTGCCCGTGACACGATCAATCTACAATTTTCTGCCATCCCTACTTAATTACACTGATTAATATTTACAGTGCAAACGGCCCACGATACACCTAATTATAGATTACCGTAAGAAAATTCAATAGATTATTTGAAAGTGTTTTTAAGGACGTTAACAAAAGGCTTGGCTATAAAAGAAGTATCAATATGAAATTGGAAAAATGCAGTAAGGACTGGAGTGATCTTAGAGCTGTGCAGCACTATACTGAACTAAATATTGAATAGTCAACAAACTTTTAGTAGCTTGTCCATCCATGTGCCGTAATCTGCATTATTCATGTAGAGGTTCTGACTAACGTTATATTAATAACTGCTCTTAGTTTTCATGTTCATTATTAGCTGTCTAGCATGCCTCCGGTCGCAGCAGATGGCCCCGCCCCTCCCTGAGCCTGGTTCTGTGGGAGGTTTCTTCCTGTTGAAAGGGAGTTTTTCCTTCCCACTGTCACCAAAGCACTCGCTCATAGGGGGTCATGTGATTGTTGGGGTTATTACTGTAGGCTGTAAACACTTTCTTTTTCCTTTGTCCATTCTCTGATTAAGTCATGGGTCCAGCTGTAGTTCCACACACAGTACTGAAGCTTATATAAAAATATTCTACACAGGTTCCAAAGTACCCGACACCGAGAACAACCCGCATGATTCAACCACAGAAACCAAAAAAGGAAAGCATGGATTGTGAATGTGAATGAATTTAACTCAAATGAAAAAGTAACCAATCAGACCCTCCAACAACTTCAGCTATGACTTATTAGTGGTAATTACTATTATTTATAGTGGCCTGAATTAACTAATCAGTCACTTTTAGTGTGCGTGTTCTGGAGCAGGTAAACAGATTTTGGGAGTAACACAAAAGTAACATAACACATAATTTACAAATGACTTAAATCATGTACAATAACAGAAACTAGGTACGTGAAAATACATTTATTGTGAAACTGACTGTGAATGGAGAGTGTATGACTACGTTTTATTTAATATTATACTGTAGGGTCTTTACCTTTATAATACAAAGCACCCTGAGGGGAAGCAGACACTCATTGTGTCAGGTAACGTGCTTGGCCTCTGAAGAACCTGTTTCTGTGCAGACTTCTCCATGTTTCAATCACTGTGAGAGTGTGTGCCATCACTAATTCTCATTTAGTGTGTGGGTCAACCATTGTGTCCACCAAT
This sequence comes from Copadichromis virginalis, assembly GCF_057382275.1. NCBI lineage: Eukaryota > Metazoa > Chordata > Actinopteri > Cichliformes > Cichlidae > Copadichromis > Copadichromis virginalis. The sequence continues at coordinate 1,834,917 of NC_140622.1, forward strand.
CAGAACTCAGAGGTTAAGCCCCGCCTTTTCCTACAGTAGCACAGACTACTCCTGGCGTCCCCTCGGTGCCCTCTGTAATGCACTTTATATAGTGTTATGATTCAGTGTTAGGGATATTTTTTGTACTGTGTTTTTTGTCTGCCCCACCAGAGAGTGGCATAGTTTGTGTCCTGTGTTATTGCTGCTATGTGAGTTACAGGTGGAGGCTGACCATTGGTGGAGGACTGGGAGAGGCCGGCTATAAATGAGGACCCTTCTCAACCGGCACGCCCCCCCCAACGAACTGTGCATGTGGCTGCGTGTGAATTTGTATTCTAGAAGCTTTTGCCGTGTTGTAAATAGATGTAAATAGTTGTCAATATGTTTTTTTACTCGGTAGCTGTAGGGGTGAGAAGCCATTTTTCCTTGGAAACCTTTTCTCCTGTTTTTGGTTAGGGAGGCAGGTAAGACACCTGTAATTTTCTTTTGGGGTTTTCTGTGTAGGTAAGCCAGCTGCATTTCATTTCTGGAGTTTTTGTTTGTTGTTTTGGCCATGCTCACCCTGACGCCCGCTACCTTTTGGGACTTAATAAACTGACTGGCTGTTGCAAAATCCGGGGCAGTTGTCTTTTTGGTTTGTCCTCCTTGAGAGCAGGGAGTGTGGGGGCATTTTCCTTTTTTTAAATTTTCCTTACGTTGCACGCCGGTTTTCCCTGGGCTGGGGTGTAACAATATGATTCAGTGCTTCATACAGTACGTTACTCATCTACAGATGGTGCAAAATGCTGCAGCTTGTCTTTTGGCACATTTCCCCTGTTTTAGCTCTACTTCACTGGCTGCCCATTTCTTTTAGCATTCATTTTAACATTCTTTTATTTGCTTTTAAAGCCCCATGCTCCTAAAGATTTACCTGTGTCCTTCGATCAGCTCTCAGTGTGTATTAGGCTGGATCAACACCTACGTGAGTTGCCGCTGAGGGTCTCTGCTTCCCTCAGAACACTCACAAGACTAACCAATAGGTGGAAGTCACACAGCAGAACCTAAGACCCAGGACGCAACTAACACCAAGGAGGCTTCTGACAGAAAGACGCTCATCTCTGCATTTGTCCTGGCCCAACCCAGTCACTCACTCCACTTCACTGTGGTCGTCTGTGACTCTGGAGATGACTAGATGTTTGTTTCTGAAATATTTCAAAACTTAATAAGGTTTAAGGGGTGGCTGTAGCTGAGGAGGTAGAGCAGGTCACCTACTGATCGGAAGGTTGGTGGTTCAATCCCTGGCTCCTCCAGTCTGCATGGCAAGATACTAACCCCAAGTAGAGATGGGTATCGGTCAGGTTTTATCCAGTGCCAAACCGGTACTTTTGTGCAGGTGCTTAAATGGTGCTTAAATGCCAGGAGAATAACCTCCTCCTAAACATCAGCAAGACTAAGGAGCTGATCGTGGACTTCACTACAAAGCAGGCGAGGAATTACAAACCCCTCATCATCAGTGGCACGCCAGTGGAGAGAGTGGACAGTTTCCGATACCTGGGTGTCCACATCACTCAGGACCTGTCATGGTCCTGTCACATCAACACCCTGGTTAAGAAAGCCCGTCAGCGTCTCTTCTTCCTCAGAAGACTTAGAGACTTCCATCTGCCACTGAAGGTGCTCAAGAACTTCTACTCCTGCACCATCGAGAGCGTCCTGACGGCAAACATCTGCACCTGGTTTGGGAACAGCACCAAGCAGGACAGACGAGATCTGCAAAGGGTGGTGCGCTCGGCAGAACGCATCATTCAATCAGAGCTCCCTGACCTGCTGCCCATCTACACCAAGCGGTGCAAGTCCAAAGCTAGGAAGATTATGATGGACCTCTCCCATCCCAACAATGGACTCTTCTCACTGTTGAGGTCTGGGAAGCGCTTCCGCTCCCTTAAGGCCAAAACAGAGAGAATGAGGAGGAGCTTCTTCCCCCAGGCTATTCGGGGCCTGAACCAGGTGTAGGACTGGACTCTCCCAAACACGTCACTATAAGACTGGACTCTCACGTCACCACACGCACCACCACACATTTCCTATAATCCTATAATTCCTATAATTTATAATCCTTATCTTTATAATCTCTTCTGCTATTTGCACATTCTTTACTGTAAATTCCTAAGTTAATTTGTACATTTTTGTAGTAAATTGTAAATATTGTAAAACTTTTCTTCTGTCATTTAATGGTCGGGCATTGCACAGCTACAAGCATTTCACCCCCATGTCATACTGTGTATGGTTGTGTGTGTGTGTGACAAATAAAATTTGAATTTGAATTTGGTGCTCGAACCGTTGCTTAAACAATGGAGAACACCAACTTTGTCCAAAAACCTCTCATATTTAGCTGTTTTCCACTTTTTCTTTGGTCATTTTAGCCTTTTTGGCCAGGGTGAAGGGAGCATCTGCCATCAAACAAGAAGACAGCCGCATGTAGCTATGATGATGTTTGCTAGTTCACCTTACATGCATTAATGTAATAACGTGGTTAGCCTACTCAACGTAAATTACACACGAACAACATTAAGCTACTCACGCAGAGAAGAACGGCTGCTGCTGCATCATCATCCTCATCATTTCTGCTACACTGGCAGGGCTAGGGGCCAGGACTCTCCTCTTCGTGTTTTTGGGGGATGTTCTAACTCCGTGTCTGATAACAGGCACCACACCCGCAGTAGATGTGCTCGGTGTGAGGTCTCGCAGCAAGCTATCAAATACGGTGCATTTCTCGGCTTTTAAAAAAAACGCTATGCGTCGCCAGGTGTTTCATCAGATTCGAGGTGTTACCTCCTTTGACAGTATCACAGTATCAGCTTAAAGCACTTGTTGCTGCTGAGTTTGCATCTTTTGCTGTGAAGTACAGCCAGACTTTGATCACTTCGCCTTGGACATTTTTAATCTGTAGCTCTGCTCTAAAAGAACGTACGTACCTGGACCCGCCTACTATCCTCGGAAACATAAAATGATTGGCTAGAAGTGTATCACAGCTCAGGGAAAAAAAACACCGAAATAAAGCACCGAAATGTGCGCTGCTTTTCGGTCTGGTTCTACCATTTATGTCAGAACCGATACCGGTACCCATCCCTATCCCCAAGTTGCTCTCCGATGCATTCATCGGGGTGTGAATGTAGTTAGACAGCATTAAGTATAGATAAAGTGCTTGTGAGCGATTGGGTGAATGTGGCATGTTGTATAGAGCGCTTTGAGTGCTCCAGGAGAGTAGAAAAGTGCTATATAAGAATCAGTCCATTTAATAAAGCTGTAAAAGAGCAGGAGAAATCACTGAAGCTCTGAGACGGAAGCTTTTTAAATATCCGCACACAAAGGACAACAGCTGTTATTTGATCTGCACTTGGTTGCAGGCTCCCTGGAACAGTACCTGGCCCTACAGGGATGTTTCTTTAATAACAGAGCTGGACCTGAGGAAAGCCCGAGATAAATATTGCCTGTAAGTTCACAACATTATAGCTGTATCTGGAATATTTGTATTTTCTACAGCCCAAAAATCGTGGGTTATTTTACAAGCTCTCACATTTTGCAATATATTTCCCTTCATAGTCTTCTTGTTTCCATATTAAGATTCATATGTAAATACACTGAGCTGAGTTTAAATGTAATTCACAGTTTTACGTGTGCATGCAAAGGCTATTAAAACCTACAGATCAGGATCACTGGTAATCTGATACACGCGTATGTAAAAAGCACATCTTTAAATGTAAAAAGTAGGGAGCAGTGACCTTTGGTATCACATCCATGAACTTTATGAAACAAATGATGACCAGGAAAGCTCTGCCCATCCATCATTTATTTATTTTAGCACATTTGTGTGTTCTGACAGGCCAATCATCATTCAACCAGATGTAACTCTGAGTCCTCATCTCTCTCAGTGAGTATGACCTTTGAGGTTATTGGCTGTACATTCTCAGCTTGCCCGAGTGCAATGGAATTATTGGATGGCCTGGGCTAGTCTAATTTAGCGCACTGAGATAATAAGGTCCAGAGAATAACTGGTGGGCTCACAGGAGCAGATGGGTGACCCTCTGCTCTCCACTCTTTCTACATTCATCTTCCCTTTCTCTGCTTTTTCTTCCTTCATTCCTTCACTTCATCAGTGTCTATGAACAAAACAAAGAATTGGGAACATTACATATAACTAATTTTGGGCAGCCAGGGTCACTAAACTGAACCTGAAACTAGTAAAAGGTATTTATGTAGCAAACCTCAGTGTTTTCACACAGTCAGGGATGGTTTTTTTCCTTAATAAATTAAATAATCATTTAAAAACCACATGTGACAAAAACATGTGACAAATAAATAAATAAACCAAAAGTAAGAAATTAGGAAGGGCAAATACTTTTACCAGCACTGTATGACAGCTGGACCAACTGCCTTTCCATTGTCTGTCCTCTTCATCCTTGCATCCTCCCTCCTAATCCTCTGAACTTCCTGAACTGTCCTCCTTATCCGTGTTTGGACACTGGCTCATGGTCCCCATGGCTGGGATTTTCTGTTTCTCAAAGCACCACCCTCCCCCATGATTTCTTCATGTTCTGTCTTGTATTCACAATCCAACAACTACTCCCCCATCTTGATGTGTCAGTCACTCATCCCTTCTCTCATAGTCATGGGCCTTCTGTCCATCACCGTTGCCTTTCTTAACCCATTTTCACAGCCAAACAATAGACACAATGGGGAGAAAGCCCCCCAGGCAATGGGAGGAGATGTAGATCACAGGGGCAGTGCAAGTATCAAAAGACTGCTACCCAGAGACAGAGAGAGATAGAAAGTGTGTGTGTCTGTGTGTATGAGGGGGGCGCTACAACCCATCTGCTGAGGTGCTGAAAGGAAACAATCGTTATTTGAGCAGCGGAGTCCTGATCCTCACAGTCAGTAGAGGCACTGGCTCAGATGACGACTGAGCTGGTAGGGATGCACAAGGAGCAGGCAGCGATTGGAGGAGCTGCAGATACAGACCGAGTGGCAGACGAGCATTTTGGAACAATAATTAAATGTAGAGTGGTGCATACACATAGTGCAGGGCTGCCCAATCCCGGTCCTCGAGAGCTACCGTCCTGCAGCTTTTAGATGCATCCTTGTTCCCACACACCCGAATCAAATGAATGGCTTGTTATCAGGCCTTTGCCAAACATGATGGCATGCTGAAGAGGTAATCAAACCATTTGATTCAGCTGTGTTGGAGTAGGGATGCATCTAAAAGCTGCAGGACGGTAGCTCTCGAGGACCGGGATTGGGCAGCCCTGACATAGTGAGTGAAGAAGAAACACCCAGTGCATCATGGGAATCCCCCAGCAGCATGAATCTATTGTAGTGTAACAAAGGGAGGATTCAGGGTCACCTGATCCAGCCCTAACTACATGCTTTAGCAAAGAGTTTTTTGATAAAGCATCTACTGCTGAGGAGCTTTTCACAAGCTCTGCACAAAAAGTACGTTTTTATTTAAAAAAGAAACAAAACCTTTAAAAACGTGTACGCTTGTTAAAGGTTTTGGTGCTGAGGAGATGATCTAAGACTGTCTTTCACACCCACTCAGTACCATTGTTACAGATGGAGCATACCACAGCAGTCGCTGTCAACTGGACACACAATGAAGTCTCTGCTAACTTTCCTCTACATTGTGCTGTATGGCTTCTTCAATTCACTGCATTGAACACAGGATCTCAGAATGTGTTGCAGATGCATTGTGGGTATTGTACTGGGAGTATATTTGTATTGTGTGCATTTTGTATGAGTACTGTAGAGTACCAATGCAGGCCTACAGACACATAGAGCCTATGTTACACTTGGCCCTAATATATGCAACAAGACTTGCACTGAATCCAGACACTGACAGTTGCATTAATGTAAAACAGAGGCACACTCAGAGGTTTCACTCAGACCTCACCCCACAGTGGAAGAGACCAAATCAAGCCCCTGCCTGACCTTAACTCTATGTGGCAACAAAACTATACACAGTGATGAAGGTAACAAAGTGAAGATTGTGATAATAATTTCCTCAAGGTAAGCAAATGTCACTCGACATAATATTCCAACTAAATAAATTGTGGCAGCCATACCTGCTGTGGAATAAATCTACTAGCACCACAGAGGGAATCTTGCACTCACTGGGATAGAAGCATTTTGGTTTGTGTCAGGGGTGGACGCGCTGGTGGTCCAATCCCCAGCTGTCAAAACCTGATACACAGAGTGTAGCTGTGTTATTTAAATGCATGGCTGCGCCTTCAGACTCCAGAGAAGAAGAATCAGAGCCATGTTTGATCACTGCAGAAAGAAAATGTTGATGTGTTGATTACAATGCTTCCCTTTTCCCAGGTTTCTCTTCCTGCCTCCCGCTCACCCCTTTCCTTGGTGTGCTTCTCTTTCACTGCATCGATCATCTGTTTTCCTACACAGTCACAAACAGCACAATCACACACACACACTCAGTGTCAGGACATCCACTACAGCCTCACAGCGCACACAGACCTATAGGACACACACTCAAGCACGTATACACTCGCTCACAGTAGTTAATATTCACACACATAGTCAGACTTATGGAGACTCTCACCACACACGTTTCTTCTTTCTATTTACACACGAGTGATGTATTTCCTTTTTCCTCACCAGTGTAAGCGTTACACACAATGTTTAACATTAGCTACATACACACAACCGTGGGCGCACTGAGGTTTGTCACATGGAATGTAAATGGAGCTGGCTCCAGAGAAAAGAGGTTAAAGATGTTTAACCAGCTCAAAAAACTACAGGCAGAAGTTTTATTACCAGAGACTCACAGGCCTGTCACAGCTTAAAAGAACTTAAAACACCTGAGCTCCCTAATGTGTTCTCAGCCTACTCTAGACAAAGGGGGGTGGCAATGTAATACATAAAAATATTCACAGTACTCGATACAGTTATAGATCCAGAGAGCAGATTCCTAATCATTAAACTATCTATACGTGATAACAAACTATGTATTGTAAGTATATATGGTCCAAATGTTGATGATCCCTCATTCTTCCACAGTTTTTTCAGTGCACTCTCTGAACACTTAGATGGCACACTTGTTCTCGGGGGCGACCTCAACTTGGGACTGAATGAAGACATGGATAGGCTCAACACAGCAGGAACTCTGTGTAATTGGCAGTCCACAAATATAATCAAACGGTAGTGAGCGACGTTGGGCTGTGCGATGCATGGCGCTCCCTTCACCCCACCGGTAAGGAACAGTATGATAAAGGATGCAGATTCATACAGGTCCATATGACAGAGAATATGCATCTTCTTTTTGTTTTCATATTATAATTTGTATTTTTATTGTGTTGTGGTTTGCAGTGTTTCGTGTTGTTTCACTTTAAATTTGTTTAAAAGGAAAAAGCTGAAAATTTAAATAGTTAAAAGTTGAAATGTAAATAATTGGTCTTTGTATTTTATGATTTATTTATTACATTTTATGTGGAGTGAATAAATACAAGTATATTTACAGTGGCCCCTACAGACAAAGCACGTACAAACTCCGAAGCACGTACAAAACACAACAGAAGTGCTCCAGGATGCTGGGGGCAGTGTTACGTAGTGGCTACACAAGCCAGCAAGTACCAACGACTGGATTTGGTGTGTGGTAGTAACAGGCAAATGAACTTTTTTTTTAAATTATTTGAATATATATGAATGCTTGTGTATAAATACACAAACAATACACATATGCTTTCAGTTGTGTAATTTAAGTGATCCAGGTAGCTCTGTTTTGGAAGTTCAGTTAGCGCTAGAAGAGTTTGTACGTGCTTTGTCTCTAGGGTCCACCGTATATATTTATATATAAACATATATAAATAAAACCACTTTTTTTTTACATTAGTAATTCATTTTGTCCATAATTTTATATTACTGTTAATAATAAATTAATTAAAGCAAAACAACCTGAAGAGCCGGCTGGGAGCTGAAAGAGCCGGTTCTCTAAAAAGAGCCGTAAATCCCATCACTAAAGCGTATCTATCAGTCAGCTTGGACCAAAACTTCTGGTCTCAGATATGCATTTGGGGAGTTGTCAGGTAAAGCTGTTCACATCTCTGTAATTCTAATTTGTGGATCTTAAAAGAACCTGTTGTGTTTGGAACCTGTTTTGATGTGAACGGTGTTAATTCAAATTCAAAGCATTTATTGTCATGTGCACAAAGAAATATGCACGACTCATTGGGTAAAAAGATGTAGACGGTCTTATTAAGCGTTTTAAACAAAGATGAACTAAACGGTGTGTTGTGGAAAAAAACATCTGGAGCTGATGCTAAATGGACTGATTCTCATAATAATAATGGATTGCATTTATATAGCGCTTTACAATTCCACTATTCATTCACACACTGGTGGAGGCAGCTACAGTTGTAGCCACAGCTGCCCTGGGGCAGACTGACAGAGACGAGGCTGCCATATCGCACCATCGGCCCCTCTGGCCATCACCAGTGCCTTGCCCAAGGACACAACGACTGAAACTGTCCAAGCCGGGGATCGAACCGGCAACCTTCCAATTACAAGACAAACACCCAACTCTTGAGCCACGAGCGCTACTCTACTCTCCCAGAGTACTCAAAGCGCTCTATACAACATGCCACATTCAGCCCATTCTCACAACCACTTTCTCTGTACTTAGTGCTTTCTGACTACATTCACACACATTCATACTCCATCGGTTAGTATCTTGCCCAAGGACACTTGACATGCAGGGATCGAACCACCAACCTTCCGATCAGTAGGTGATCTGCTCTACCTCCTGAGTGGTTACATGCTAAGCCTGCGTGGAGATCTACAGTGGTGACCTTTACATAGCACAGTCGCTGTTAATGCCTTTATTTCTGTTTGATATCTGAATGTTGATGAGAGCTGTCCATTCTGTGTTCAGAAAAACACACACAGTCTCGCACACAAACGCACACACTCACGCAGGTCAGCAGGAGTAGATAAAATCAACAAAGATGGAACAAAAGCGATGACTCATTCGAGCCACAGGGAGTGCTGGATGACAGTACAATACTCTGTAAATACAACACAAATGAGACGTATTGTCACCACCATCATATAGTGTTAGCATAGCACAGCAAACCGAACAATAAGTCAGTTCAACAACCAACACTGGACACACTTAGCATGTTAAAGCTAACCCCATTTCAGAGTAAAGAAAATATCACAATCCTACTTTACATACAAAGAACTGTTTCTATGCAGTCGTCTTAGGCAGATTGTGAAACGCACTTCACACACGTACACACACGCACAGTTGTTTGTCGCCAGATGCCACGTTTATTTATAGTTTACATATGTTATGACCGACCACAGTCTGACAGCTCCGGTCTCAGCTGATTTCCAGCCTCCCCTCCGCTCCTCTCCCGTCTCACTACAAAAGGGAAGGAAACCATCATCAGTCCAAACGCCATCAGCTGTTCTCACCTGCGTCTCCAGCACCGCCCCGTTGAGTTCACTGCACCACTCCTCCCCTGCAGCCGTGCCCGGGACCACACCTCCGCCACACAGACGTACAGACTCTAGTGTTAAACATACTCAGTAAAAGTTCGGGTTCGACTACAGCTTATGGTCGCCCACTGCTAGCCAAAACGGCGCCCACTGCTAGCCAAAACGGCACCCACTGCTAGCCAAAACGGCGCCCACTGCTAGCCAAAACGGTGCCCACTGCTAGGTATTTTTGTGCAAAGCTAACTTATTAACAGTGTTGGGTAAGTTACTTTAAATTAGTAACTTAGTTAAGATAAGATAAGATAAGATAACCTTTATTAGTCCCACACGTGGGAAATTTGTTTTGTCACAGCAGGAAGTGGACAGTGCAAAAGTTATGAGTTGCATTACTAGTTACTTCTATCAAAAGTAACTCAGTTACTTCAAGTTACTCGTTACTTTCAGAGTAACTAGTTACTAGGGAAAGTAACTTTGGTTTTACTCAGAATTCTCTTGCTAATGTGTTGCTTCCGTAACTGGATACCCAGCCAGACTGCCAGTCTTCTAGCTTGCTTACTTGCCACAAGTGCACTGTGCCACCTACCAATAGAAAGGAAAAAAATAATGTGCATATTTCCACGAGAGAAATCCCACGCCTGGACCGTCGTTGACCGCCACATGATTCTAGCCTGCTTTTTACATCCAACACAAAAACTGTGTTATATGTGAATATTTAGAAGCTTTCGTCAAAAGTCTTGCTGCAGCATTCTGAACGATCTGCAGACGCTCCAAAGAACCTTTGTTTAAAAGATATGTTACAATGCACATCATGTGAGAATGTGCTAAAGGCTAATCTAATTAAAGCAGAATTACATAAACTGAATGAAACATGAAACTATTTTGTAAGTCAGACAGAGAGAAAGAAAAGTGTGGGTGGACATCAGATGATTGAATGTCAACAACTTGATTGGACGGCCAAAATGTGACAATGTGACGTCCAGTAGAGAGGACGGATAGAGGGTGCGTGTGGTGATGTGAGGCGAGATGTTCACAGTGCAGAATCCCAGCAGAGGCAGTAGAGGGAACAGAGTCCAACCTGTTCAGGCTTGACTGTGCTCATCCTCCCTCCAACCTGTCCTCACCAAAGAGAACACACTCAGCATTAGCTCACAGTAGCTTAGTTAGATAAGTAGAGTTCAGGTGATCTGATTTGTGAGTTTTACTGTTTGATTCTGCTCCTGTTAAACTGCTTTAATAACATTTCCTGCCATTAAGTTGTGGACATTCACGTTTTAACTGTTTGTTAAACAGTAAAGGTGAAAAGTATTGTTCTTTACAGTGCAAACAGCTCTTACAGGCTATCCATCCATCCATCTTCATCCGCTTTATCCGGGATGAAGATGGATGGATGCGGGGGCAGCAGCCTAAGCAGAGAAGCCCAGACCTCCCTCTCCCCCGCCACCTCCTCCAGCTTATCCGGGGAACACCAAGGCGTTCCCAGGCCAGCCGAGAGATATAATCTCTCCAGCGTGTCCTGGGTCTGCCCCGGGGCCTCCTCCCGGTGGGACATGCCTGGAACACCTCACCCAGGAGGCGCCCAGGAGGCATCCTGGTCAGATGCCCGAACCACCTCAGCTGGCTCCTTTCGATGTGGAGCAGCAGCTGCTCTACTCTGAGCCCCTCCCGGATGGCCGAACTTCTCACCCTATCTCTAAGGGAGAGGCCAGCCACCCTTCGGAGGAAGCTCATTTCTGCCGCTTGTATCCGCGATCTCGTTCTTTCGGTCACTACCCACAGCTCGTGGCCATAGGTGAGGGTAGGGACGTAGATCGACCGGTAAATTGAGAGCTTCGCTTTTACACTCAGCTCCCTCTTCACCACGACGGACCGGTGCAGCGTCCGCATTACTGCAGCTGCAGCCCCAATCCGTCTGTCGATCTCCGGCTCCCTTCTCCCATCACTCGCGAACAAGACCCCGAGATACTTGAACTCCTCCACTTGGGGCAGGAACTCATCCCCGACCCGGAGTGGGCACTCCACCCTTTTCCGGCTGAGAACCATGGCCTCAGATTTGGAGGTGCTGATCCTCATTCCCGCTGCTTCACACTCGGCTGCGAACCGCTCCAGTGCGAGCTGGAGGCCCTCACCCGATGAAGCCAACAGAACCACATCATCTGCAAAAATCAGAGATGAGATTCTGAGGCCACCAAAGCGAAAGCCCTCCGCCACTTGGCTGCGCCTAGAAATCCTGTCCATAAAAATTATGAACAGAACCGGAGACAAAGGGCAGCCCTGGCGGAGCCCATCACCCACTGGGAACGAGTCCGACTTATTGCCGGCAATGCGAACCAAGCTCTTGCAACGGTTGTATAGGGATCGAATGGCCCGTAGCAATGGGCCAGACACCCCATACTCCCGCAACACCTCCCACAGGACACCCCGAGGGACACGGTCGAATGCCTTCTCCAAGTCCACAAAACACATGTAGACTGGTTGGGCAAACTCCCATGCACCCTCAAGTATCCTGGAGAGGATAAAGAGCTGGTCCAGTGTTCCGCGACCAGGACGAAAACCGCATTGTTCCTCCTGTATCTTACAGGCTATCCTAGCATAATACAATAATGTTTCCTTGGAGCTGTCCAGGGTACTAAAATCATCCAGAAATAACAAGTGCCACGATCTAGAGGGCAGCTCCAGACCTCTGACTAGCCGACATATGGACACGTCCTCTCTCATCACTCCACACACACCTGTCCACCACATGCAGACAAAGAGCTCAAACTTATGCAGAGGTTAAGTTATCTGGATATGCATCACAGGAAAGTGCAGTTCTTGTCACAGTTGAAGAGGCCATGTGTCACATTTGGCCTTGATGCCAGTGCATGCTGTCATGTTGTAATGCTGCATGGCAATGCTACAGAGGCTACAGCCTGATTCATCTGAGGTGATAGAGACAGTGTTTCCCTACAGCTGCCATCTTTGTCTCCCCCTGCGCTAACTCCAGGCTGTGCGCACTCCTCATGATCACCCTGTAATTGAGCTGCGTCCACAGTTAAACAATCACAACATTTGCACCATTAGCCTCTGTACCCGACCACACAGGATTTCAAGTCAAAGCATGATGTAAATACAGACTGAATGCTTTTGCAGTCAGAACTCACAGAGAGCTGCATTTCCTCTACTCAGCTTTCCTACAGCTGCTGCCTGTTTGTGGATCCAGTTTTGTGTTTGTGGCTGATGTGTGCAACCACATCAAACATGCCATGTGTAGGTCAAACCACTGGTTTTAGACTATAAGCACAATCTCTCAATTCTCTTCAATGCAGCATAAGTTTTAAGCAGCATCCACCAGCATGAGCAGTGGAAACATGTCAGGCACTCTCCTCCCTGTTCCTGTTTTCTCTTCATCCAGTCAGTGGTCACAGTGGAGGCCCAGGCGACGCGCCGAAAGCTGTGCAAATTCGTAGACTCCTCTGAATGCAGCCGACAAATGCGTCCTCCTTTTCCCTTTGAAGGATGGGTCGGGTGTGTCCTTCGTGGCCTACCATATCCCAGAATTCATAGCGTGGCCCAGCCAAACTCCAGTTTCCAGCAATGGCGGCCGCTACTAAGTTTTAAAATTACTCTTACTAATCTTTCTGGGTCACAAAATAAACGTTTAACATATTTTCAGGCGAGAAAGTAGCTGTGTAAACATCAAATATCTGCTCGGTTTATCAAGATATCGCATATTTGCAAAAGTGCTTCGACGTTTTCAGAGGCGTCTGCTACCGACCAGCTCGACAGCTAGCCGGGAGCTCGAGGGTCACTGATGCGGCCGAGAACGGCACAACTCCCGGCACATCATTTTCAGATCACCGCAGACTTTCGCTGCTCGGGTTAAACGTGATATATAAGTCACTTAGACAACCTAAAAATGTTATTGTTGGGCTTTTTTCAGTGTTTTGTTTGTTCGTGAGTAAATCGGTTTGGCTGAGATTAAAGTTATTAGATTAGATAAAATAAAACTTTATTAATCCCCCGGGTGGGTTCCTCCTTGGTTTTCACACAGCTGACTAAACGTCAAACAGAAAACTGATTAAACAGACGTGTGAGACAGTCGAGAGTTTACTCCAGTGTCCTGTTATATTTTAGACAGCAAGGAGCAGACGGCGAGTTTAATAAACTCCTCCGAGACAGCGGCGACGCTAATCTGAAGGCTAGACCGTCCAATTTCACGGCCGTTTACTTCCGACCTACCTGACCCTCTGAGGACCCGGCCCACGTAGACCGCGAAGGCCGGGTCCTCAGGAGGATGCAGCCCACGAATTTGGACACGACCATCATGTCTCTCCTCCTTTCCTGCCCTCTGGGAAAACAGCAGCTTCTGTAAATAGAGCCTGAAGCAAAGTGACAGTCAGAGAGACCAGAGTGAGAGACAATACAAGGAAACAACACACACACACACACAGACACACACACACACACACACAGACACACAGACACACACACAGACACAAACACACACACACAGACACACACACACACAGACACACAGACAGACACACACACACACACACACACACACACACACACACACACACACACACACAGACACACACACAGACACAAACACACAGACACACACACACACACACACACACACACAGACACAGACACAGACACACACACACACACAGACACAGACACAGACACACACACACACACACAGACACACACACACACACACACACAGACACACAGACACACACACACACACACAGACACAGACACACACACACACACAGACACACACACACAGACACACAGATACACACACACACACAGACACACACACACAGACACACAGACACACACACAGACACACACACACACAGACACAGACACACACACACACACACACACACAGACACACACACACACAGACACACACAGACACAGACACAGACACACACACACACACACACACACAGACACACAGACACACACACACACACAGACACACACACACACACACACACACACACACACACACACACACACACAGACACACACACACAGACACAGACACACACACACACACACAGACACAGACACAGACACACACACACACACACAGACACACACACACACACACACACACAGACACAGACACAGACACACACACACACACACACAGACACACAGACACACACACACACACACAGACACACACACACAGACACACACACACACACACACACACACACACACACACACACAGACACACAGACACACACACACACACACAGACACACAGACACACACACACACACACACACACACACACACACACACACACACACAGACACAAACACACAGACACACACACACACAGTTTGTTTTTTCCTTTCTTCATATCTGTTACAAATGTTTCAGATCAAACCGTTGTTGGTAACAGACAAAGTGAACGAGGTGAACTTGAAGGGATCACTGCACTCAGCTATCAAAGCTATCAAAGCCACCTGTGTGTGAGGGCTGTGTGGTCAGAACGCACAGAGCAGGCTAACAGACCGTGGCCTCCCCAAAGCCCCAGCCTCACTGGACATGTGCAGACTACACTTAAATGCCAGGAAACCAACCAGTTTAAACGCATTCTGCCACGGAGAGTGGTCGAATATCCAGAAACGTGTTCATGTCTCCAAAGGATTAACATTTGATTACATTTGACATGTGGGTGTACTTATTGTTACAGTCTGTGTCAGCCATCATTCTGAGCTCCAAGTTCTACAGGAGGTGATGAAGGAGTCGCGCTGTTCCTTCACCTTCATCACATGAACTTTAACTGTAACTCCTCCCATAATCTCACAGTTTCAGAGCGAGTTTAAACAATACTTCCTGTGTATTTAATAACTGACAGTTATCTTCTGGAGGCAACAAAATCTACTGCAGGGAATATTAATTTAACATTTCACACCCGCTCATTAAACCTCTGACCCATGCAGCACATTCTTTATTTTTCACTACTATCAATCTATTGTTCAGAGTTTTGTGTAAATGTATTTCAGTAGAGTTGTTCTGTTGTATGGTGTTTTAGTGTCGATGGTTGTTATCACCTGTGTTCTCCACAGGCTGTGTCCTGTGCTTTAATAAGGGTCACACCCACCGTTACATTACAAACATCATATATATACATTGAACTATCAGGGCTGACATCTTCTTCCTGATGTTTCAGAGAGACACTTCTTACATTGGCAGGTTCTGTCTGCTGTCATTGGGACAGTTCGCATCTGCTTTACAGGTATTTGTGTAGTATTAGCTTGTCACGGGTGTTTGTTGACATGAAACTACAGCACAGCAAAGTGCTCAGAGGTTCCAGTAAGACATATTTTCCTTGCAGCCATCTATTGCCCATTTCCAGTTCCTTCGGCCTTTAAGCATGCTGTAGTCCCCCCGATTCTTGAAAAAAGAAACTGACTGTTATGACCTTTCAAACTACAGACCGATCTCTAAGCTCTCGCTCTTGTCCAAGATCCTGGAGAGACTAGTTCTCAGCTCCAGGCGTACTTGCACACGAACAATATTGCTGAGAAATTTCGATCAGCCTTTAAGCCGTTGCATAGCACTGAAGCAGCGTTGGTTAGAGTTCTTAATGATATTCTTGTAATCACTGATACTGGACGCTCTATGGTCCTCGTTTTACTGGACCTCTCTGCGGCCTTTGATATGGTAGACCATAACATTTTATTACTAAGGCTTGAGCACACTGTGGGTATTAGAGGCACTCCCCTCGACTGGTTCAAATCATACCTCGCTGATCGATCCTTATCAGTTCACTTAGGCACCTTCTCCTCTTCCTCCGCTCCGGTCTGTTGTGGTGTGCCTCAAGGATCAGTTTTAGGCCCTATTCTCTTCTCGTTGTATTTGCTCCCTCTAGGCACAATCTTTGAAAAATACAACATCGCCTTCCACTGTTATGCCGATGACATACAGATCTATTTTGAACTTGCTGACGACCTTGCTGTGTCCCTGCACTACTTTCAAGAATGCATGCGGGAGGTCAAAGAATGGTTCCTGAGTAATTCCCTCGTTTTAAACGATAAGAAGACTGAGATTGTGGTGTTCAACAGTAAAATCCCTCGTGCCCAACTCTGTGCTGCCCTGGGTTCCTTTGCTAGCTCTTCCTGTGACTATGTCAGTAACTTGGGTGCACTGCTGGATAGCTCGCTCAAACTCGATAAGCAAGTGTCTGCTGTAGTGAGATCTAGCTTCCACCAACTGCGCCTTATCTCTAAGGCTAGGCATTATGTTCCACACGAGGACCTGGAGAAGCTTATTCACGCTTTTGTGACCTCCAGGTTGGATTATTGTAACTCCTTGTACTACGGTCTTCCCTCTTCTCTTCTTCTTAAACTGCAAACAGTCCAAAATGCAGCAGCCCGCCTCTTGACTGGTACCAGGACATTTTGCCATATTACTCCTGTCCTAGCTAGCTTGCATTGGCTGCCCATAAAGCACCGTATTCAATTTAAAATATTACTCCTTACATTCAAAACTATTAATAAATTAGCGCCAAGTTATCTTAGTGAACTTCTCAAACCACATACTCCTGCTAGAACACTCAGATCTGCCACTCAACTACTTCTGACCCAACCCAGATCTCGGCTGAAGTCCCGGGGTGACCGTGCGTTTGCTCTGGCTGCCCCGGTACTGTGGAATAACCTTCCTCTCGACCTCCGCGCATCTGATGCCATTGCACTGTTTAAATCACGACTAAAAACCCACTTATTCAATCTTGCCTTTCCCTCTAGTTAATATTTCTTTTATGATTTTATATCACGCACTTTTATGCTCATTTAAATTCTTGTTTGCTCTGTACCTGTTGCTTTCCTGTGTATCAGTGACAGCTACCTGCTTGCATACTTAGTACTTGCTTTGGTCCTATTTCTATTATCCTCCTTCTATTCTCTATGTTACTTGTTAAGCACTTTGGCATACCCTTGGTTTTTAAGTGTGCTTTATAAATAAAGTTTATTATTATTATTATTATTATTATTATTATTAAACAACAGAAACCAGTCCACCTTCTTCTCTGCTCTATAATCCAGTTCTGGTGCTGTTGCAATGACACACAGGGATAAGCGTGCTCTCTCATTGTGATGGAGCTAACCAAGGTTGCATTGTTGCTTACATTAGCTGGTAGCTCCAGTTTCACTTTCTCAGCAGGCCTGACTGAAGCATCAACGCTTGGATCAACAGGCACAGAGGAGACGTCAATTTGTAAGCATAGGACAAAAGAAAGGAATCAAAGTATGCACTAATGTCTCACTATAGAACTGCACTATCTCCAAACGCTGGTTCTGATCATCTGGACGTTTTCAGTGGGAGAAACATTTCGTCATCATCAGCTGACGTCTTCAGTCTCAGCAGGTTTCAATCTTACAAACAGGACATGTGCATAATGACTGAAACCAGCCCACTGAGGGAACAATGGGCTGTGAGGTCAGTTCCTTCATCATTATTATGCAAATTCTCATGACTATTGATCACCAACAACCACTGATCAGTAACCATGAGTCCCATTCACAGAGAGTTGGGGAATGGCTGCAATCACAGCATGTAAGATGGTGACAGATGTACCCTTAGGCCCCTCCTCGATTCAGAGATGGTCTTTACCTTTTCACGTGAATGGCCTCCTTGACTCCGCCCTCAAACCAGCGCTCCTCCTGACCTCACAGCCGGTTGTTGAATGGTACTCATGGTCATTGATCAGTGGTCAAGAAATGTTTCTCTTGCTGAAAACATCCAGATGAACAGAATGAACTTTTGGGATTGACTTACCTGGATGATTGAGCATGCATCAAGACATAACTGCATTATGTGTGGCAGTGGCTTGGAGTCCAGAAAGCATTATATGCCAGCTCAAATATTACAGTCAGCATTCATACTAAATCCCATGCCAGGTGAGCATGTCTACACCTGAACAACAGATACCCCGTGCCAGGTGATCATACTGATGCCAGCGGGCTTCCTTAATCACTGGGCACCATCTTACCCACAATCCACTTGGCCTGGCTGCGCCCAATCTGCACTGGCTGCTCCCTTTATACTGGAGTGCAGCCAACAGAGCAGACCACAGCCACACAGTCTGCTGCTACATGTTCTAGAGTTACCTCGGCTTTTATCACTAAAGCTCACAAAAGGATCGGTTCGTTTCCTGCCACTACATCTGATCTGTTACAGTGAAACAGCTTCTATAATACATCTATGTATCTGTACGATCATAAGGACACATTTACTGTATATCACTGCCATCTGCTGACTAAACACATGAACTGCAGCATCACGTAACCACAGCCAGGTTTCTCCTACAGGATCATATATATTATTACCCCTTTGTCTGTGTTCAGAGTATGAAACGCTGTCATGCTGATAACCAGAGTGTCACAAACAGGAGAAGAACTTCAGTTCTTACGACTGATTAAACACAGAGCATCTAAGACCTTGTCTTCCAGTAACACCAGCATACTTCCTTCAACGTGCACATTAAGCACATGTGCAATATTTATGCTGAAAAGCGAGTCCGTTCATTACTCGACTGGGTTACTGTAAATCATTATTATCAGGCTGCTCTTTGTGTTGTTATATCACTGCTGCATCATTAGTGACTGATGGAGTTTTAATGTTGTGGGGCAGGGGTGTCCAACCAGCTATGAGCCAGTCCTGCAGGTTTTAGATCTCACCCTGGGTCAGCACACCTGAATCACATGATTAGTTCATCACCAGGCCTCTGGAGAACTTCAGGACATGTTGAGGAGGTCATTTAGATCAGCTGTGTTGGATCAGGGACACATCTAAAACCTGCAGGACACCGGCCCTCCAGGCCTGGGGTTGGACACCCCTGCTGTAGGGTCTTCACCCTATGAAGTGCTGTAAGTCAGCTGTTATAGTGAGCTGTTGGTATACACAGTCAACTGAAGTGAATGAAACCGGTCATTCTGTTTCATGTTATTGTGTGAATGAATCTTTATTCTTTCTTCTACCTTATTATTCTAGCTGCTCCGACCTTTGCTGGTTAACTCCTCCCTCAGTTTTCATCCGATTTTCACCATTCAAACTTTAAACTGTTCTGCTCCTTCTGCTGATGCCTACTATATCTTTTGGTGCTCATAACTTTTATACTTTTTGAGATACTAAGCTTTTTATGCCATTTTTGGCCCATTTTGCTGACAGGGACCACATTACCAGTTTTGCTTGCTGGGCTGAGCCGTGTTTTAGCTCAGTGAGATGAGGGCCGGTTCGAATCCCGCTTATGGCAACATTTCCAGAGTGTAAACAGTTCAACTGTTTTCACTCTTTTCAACACAATTTTCAGCTTTTTCACCTCTTTTTAGCACAATTGAGTTTCTTCTGCACAGTGCACATTTTTCTCTCATCATATCTTTGTTTGAGATCAGAACTGGTTTGGCTCAGTGGGATGAGCAGCCGCCGTGAGATTCGGTGGCAAAAGGTTCGAATCCTACATGTGACAATTGCTGGACATCTTCCCTGCTTGCGTGTGTTGCCAGGGCAACTTGTCAACCGAATTTAATACATGTAATCTGCTTCCTTAACGCTGCTTAGTGTACCCTTTCGAATACAACAGTTTTCAGCCAAGAGTTGAGTGTTTTCAGCAGGCAGTTCTCCTTCAGATTCCACTGCACGGCATTCACACGGCATTTTCGCAGGAAATGCAACTTTTTCTAGTTTTATTTCATTTTTAGGGCTACTACAGTGTGAAGCTGTGCTGGGTGAACTGGTCAGAGCCATTATAGGCCTGGGATCGTTGGCCAATGTCAGGAAGCAACTTCAATGATCAAATATACATTGAGCAGCTGGCCAGATGGGCATTGTTCCTGACGTTCCCCCATCCTAAGTACAAAAGCAAACATGTTTTCAGAAAAGAACACGTTAAAGAGTTAAAGTGTGAGCTGTGGGCGTGTTTGGGACTCTGCAGCCGAGCTCTTAGACAGACAGAGCAGCTGAGTGTGTTTGGACATGGCAAACCACAGTGAAGCATCTCTTTAACCCAAGGGTGTGCTCTCAGGCGGTTAGAGGGTCTTGTATGTGATTGTAGTGTTCGTGAGAAAGTTCGTCAGCCTACTGATAGCAGCGCATCGATTCACTCAGTAAAGGAACACGTCTGTGTCCTGAGTGTGCAGAACCCCACCCAGCAGGAAAGCACCAAACGAAGCTGACCGCCCCGACATGCTGTGGTAGACGTCGATCCAGAGCCCCCGTGTGCAGCACAGTGTGGACAGAGGGGAACTCTGTGCTGGGGCAATAATGAGGACTGAAGCTGGGCCAGCCTGAGGTCAGATCAAAGCCTGTGAGCTGAGAGGACATGGCGTTTGAATCTCTCTGATCTTATTTTATCAGCCTTTCCTCTGCTGTGTGAAGCTGTCGACTCCAGAGACAATTATTAGATCAAACTTCAGTGTCGACAGCTCACATCAACTCTGAAATGACTTCTACAAGCACAGGCGCCTCACTTCCTGTGAAAGCTCTGTGTGTGCTGACAGCAGTACAGAGAATGTAACATCTATACAGGCTCATGTAAGTGAACACACACTGATCTGAACACTATAATTATTACAATCAGTACTGTCAGCTGCACACTCCTGCCCTGCATGCTCACATGCTCCCTGCTCTCCTCTATCTTTGCCTGACAGCAGTGAAGCGCACCGTAGGCGCCTGGGCTCATGTACATCTTATTCTTTATGATGTTTGATTCGACAGAGGTGTTCGGTCAGGTGGCCTTCTTCATCTATGTGACCTGGGAGTGCCGGGTCCACTGGCTGTGGCCCCCTGTGGCTACATGAGGTGTGGAAACTCAGCAGAATTTGGTTCTTGTCCTTAAAATGTGAAGCTTTCATAAAGACAAAGGTTTGCTGTTGTTAAAGCTCATTAATGTTAATCCTGAAACCTGATTATGTGCTTATGCGTTGACCATGGGACAGTCTGTGCCTCAGATGCCCTCTAGTGGGAAAAAGGAACTACAAGCAGATTAACTCTGACTCTTTTGAATGTATTAGAGGACTTATACATCATTTATTACTGGGCTGGAAACTACACAAACACAGGGTAGGTGCATTAGGCTCTCATTACAAGTCAATACATCCATACAGCTACTCTGTGGCTGCAAAACACACAGATCACAGCCGCTATCCAGTATAGGAACAGCAGGAATATGACAGGCACACAACAGGAAGACATGCTGCATGTATGCAGGTCACAGAAACGTAGAACAAGGCTCCAAAGATCACACATTAGAGAAGAACAAAGCTGTCCAATCACTGTTGTTCTTTAGCGTCCACATGAACCTGCTGCTGCATGTCCTCAGTGCTGTAACCTCAATACAGAAGGTTTATACACAAAGCACTGGGCTGATCAGCATCCACCACAGCTAGTTACGTCATATGAGACATAATAATCAATCGTGATCATTGACACACTGTTAGCTGCCAGCCTGAGGCAGTGCGTGCTCTGTTAACACTGTTAGGACACAGACACTGGTCAGCACCGCTGATGACTCCTCACACAGCTGGGACAGGCTTACCAAAGCTCTATAACACACAGCTAAGTTTCTTCTGAGTGGACGAACATGACAAAGTGCTGTTTGATAGCTGCTGTTGGCGAACACCACACAAACTCCTCTAAATCGGCTTTCCGATGTGATGCAGTTCCGGCGCTCACGGCCATACCTGCCTCGCTGTGCGCACAGGCTGCAGACCCGGGGCCTAAGTTGAAGCCCTTTAAATGTCCTCGTTCGGTCGTCCTCTGCAATGACACCTCCTCTCCCACATCACACAAAGGCCTCTGCAGATGCACACAGCCAGGCTGGGACGCTCAGCTCCGCAGACTATCTTTATTTGCAATTTGCGCAGAGCAGCAGAAATCCCACAAAACCGCAGCATCATCCAGAAAATGCGCAGAGAGAAGCGCGGTGGGGGAGGGGGGGGGGGGTATCTGGCGCACCGAGTGGCCGGTAAACGATGCAAATTACGTGTAAACTGCGCTCCGAGCCCCTGGGACGTGGCTCAGGCTGCAGCATTTTTCACATCATCGGTTCTCCTCGGGATCCAGTGCGGCCGGAACCAGGACACCACCCGATGCGTCAGCGCTATGGGAGCCACGACTATGCCCATCATAGAGCCTCCATCACGGTGGAAAGTACAAACGGTCCGCTTACCTGCGATTGTCAGCCGCTCCACTTTCCGCTTCACCACCGGGCACCGTCAGCTCGGCATCAGAAAACTATCCACCTCCTCCTCTGTGCTCTTTCTCGTTAATGCAGTGCAGGGCTCTCCTCCGGCTCGCTCCCTCTCCGTTGTGGTCTCCGCACCTCCTCCCTCCTTGTCTGCGCTCTCTCGGGTCTGCTAGCGAGCATCCGGGTGTGCAGATGTGTGCACATGGAGCTGATGGGCAGGTGGTGGAGCTGGAGGACAAAGAAAAGAGGGAGAATTCAAAGTGCAAAAGATGAGAGAGGTTTGATTTTTGTGACAGGGTTCAAGCAAAAACTAGGCGCGTGCATGTGCTGGCTTTATTCTACTTTGACAGTTTGTAGGGCAGTCAAAGGAAAACATTTACATTTTAGAAGCTTTTGCTATAATGGACATACAGAATGATAAGAAACGTCAGATACAACCCCCATACATCTCTACACACCGCAGCAGCAAGCAGCACGGCTTGAAGTAACGCTGTATGGCAGTGCTGTCATTTTGGCCTTCAAATCAATCTGCTGAGCTTGAAGGAGAGGTCAAAGGTCAAATGGGATACAGTAGACCTGTAAGAATCAGCAGCTCTTTAGTGGGCTGGACGCAGATGTGTGAGGCTCTCTGATGTAACTGTGAAGCTGAACACCTTCATCTTCTGTCAGTGCGGCAGCAGCCCGGGTGGCTAACACACTGTCGTCTATGTTAGCTAACTAGTGACAGCATCCATAACTGAGTGACTCACACTGAAGCTGAGAATAGGTGTGAGGGCGTGGCTTTAGTGAGTCCATGTTAAGACAACATTAACACAGGTAATCTGGGCAGCATTGCTCACATGAGAGCACAGGTGTAGACCACTAAGTGCCTGGAAATATTTGTTTTTGTATGTCAATCATTGTGGAACTAAACTCGTGAGTCCGTGAGCATTTTATTCAGTGCCAGAGAAAGTGAGAAGCACTGAACCTTGAGGTGGACACTGATCCTCGCAGCTGCAGGAATACCAGCCCATAAAACGCAGCATCTTAATATCCATGCAATACGTGATGGTGCTGTCAGGGAGCTGTTACAAGGACCAAACCAATGACACTGAACCAGCTGACCTCCACAGAGCCCCCGTACATCACATTCATTTATTTCAGCCTCTACACATGACTCACGGTTCAGCACTGCAACTCTTTAGGAAGTCTGACACGTTGTGTTGTATTTGTAGACGCTAAAAAAGTAAGTGGATACACAGTTTTATGGGCTCTGCATAGAACTGCAGTGCATTCTGGGTGTTCAACCAAAACCAGGACCGATGCCAACAGCAAACAAAGAGGGAAATATACCAGTGAAGTCTGACACACAGTGTGACGCTAACGATGAGGAACGTTCTTAGAAGAAATTCAGAGTGATGGGAACAGAAGGTGCCTCGATTTATAGGAAACACCATACTGTGCTATACTCGTGACCCGTCACCTGCAAACAAGGGCACAGTTATAAACCAGTTCCAGCTCTCATGGAGACGTGGTGGAGCCAGTCAGGCACCACTGGTTCTGTAATACATGCAGAGCATCTCCTCACCCTGGACTCAAAGTCAGCGTCACTGTCCTGTGTACAGTCATACACAGAATCTGAAGCCCTCAGTGGACACTAAAACAATATAAAGACTCACTCTTTTTACAGTTTATTTTACACAATAGTTCATATTCTGCTGTGATCAGTTTACTTGTTTATATTTTTACATCCCATTGCACA
This sequence comes from Copadichromis virginalis, assembly GCF_057382275.1. Lineage (NCBI taxonomy): Eukaryota > Metazoa > Chordata > Actinopteri > Cichliformes > Cichlidae > Copadichromis > Copadichromis virginalis. The sequence goes on from NC_140622.1 coordinate 1,859,330, forward strand.
TATTTAATAGTATTTAATACTGCAATGTAGTAGTTTCGACATTTATTACAGCAGTGTTTGTGTTTGCATACATCCTTCACATTACTGCCACCTTCTGGCTGTAGTCAGCAAAATCCTGCTCCTCACATACAAGGTCTTAAATAATCAGGCCCCATCTTATCTTAATGACCTTGTAGTACCATATCACCCTATTAGAGCACTTCGCTCTCGCTCTGCAGGCCTACTTGTTGTTCCTAGAGTATTTAAAAGTAGAATGGGAGGCAGAGCCTTCAGTTTTCAGGCCCCTCTTCTGTGGAACCAGCTTCCAGTTTGGATTCGGGAGACAGACACTATCTCTACTTTCAAGATTAGGCTTCAAACTTTCCTTTTTGCTAAAGCATATAGTTAGGGCTGGACCAGGTGACCCTGAATCCTCCCTTAGTTATGCTGCAATAGACGTAGGCTGCCGGGGATTCCCATGATGCACTGGGTGTTTCTTCTTCACTCACTATGTATTAACAGACCTCTCTGCATTGAATCATATCTGTTATTAACCTCTGTCTCTCTTCCACAGCATGTCTTTATCCTGTCTTCCTTCTCTCACCCCAACCAATCACAGCAGATGGCCCCGCCTCCTCCCTGAGCCTGGTTCTGCTGGAGGTTTCTTCCTGTTAAAAGGGAGTTTTTCCTTCCCACTGTCGCCAAAGTGCTTGCTCATCTTATTGTAGGGTCATTACCTTACAGCAGGGGTGCCCAATCCCGGTCCTCGAGAGCTACCGTCCTGCAGCTTTTAGATGCATCCTTGTTCCCACACACCCGAATCAAATGAATGGCTTGTTATCAGGCCTTTGCCAAACACGATGGCATGCTGAAGAGGTAATCAAACCATTTGATTCAGCTGTGTTGGAGTAGGGATGCATCTAAAAGCTGCAGGATAGTAGCTCTCGAGGACTGGGATTGGGCAGCCCTGCCTTACAGTATAAGGTGCAGTGAGGTGACTGTGGTGATTTGGTGCTACATAAATACAAAGCGACCTGAGAGCTGACAAAGCTCCGTCACTGCTGGTTTTCAGTCAGATCTGGGGGGCAGCTGGTCCATGGACAGCTTACACAGTGGGGTATGTGTGAGTATGTGTGAGCCGAACCTTCACCCCTGCTGAGCATCCATGCAGGCAGGGGCGGGACTTTGTTTCGATGGGCACACCAGGCAGCCAATCACATGCAAAGACAGACTGGGATCATACCATTATGTGAAAGAAGAAAGGGGGGCAGACGTTCTGAAGACGGGGAGTGTAGTGGTCCAGGTCCACAGAGAGACGGGGAGTGTAGTGGTCCAGGTCCACAGAGAGACGGGGAGCTGGGTAAAGTCATTTTCCACTGTGGAGGACAAACACTTTCAAACTTGTCCATCACAGCAACACAAACTGCCTCCTTTAAAAAGACTCGATGTGCAGTTCAGTATTGACAGTGACATCACATGAAGTGCATATAAAGTGTGTCTGAATGGCAGAGATGCAGACATGTGTGCATGTGGCACAGAGCCATGGCTCAGTGTCTGAGTCAGCTTGAAGCCGTTTATGATTCCGAACCACAAACAAGCTCAAACTTTGGACTTTGAAGCCTCTGTTCTTCACTCTGCACTGCAGAAATGTCAGGTTTTTACAACTACAGGTAACAAAAGAAAACAAAAAGCTAATAAAACTGGACAGTAAGGACAATGAGCCACACATCAGCTGACAGACCAGAGAAACCAGTTTGTGACAGCTTGTCAGTCTGGTGGACAGGCTCTCCTCCACACTGTTCTCATTCATAAAGTGCTTACAGAGCTGAGCATTGGAGAGTGGACAGTACGTCCTCGGCTCATCATAAACTCATTGTGGCAGAACAAAAGTTGATAGGTTTGTAGCTTGAACCTATTCGCTGGAACGTTGAGGACAATATAATTACACAGCAAGCAAGACACGAGTAGGCAAAGTTCTTCATGTTTCTCGTGCACGGGAGAGACCGGACAGACGCCGTTCCTTCGCTTGACCCCAGTTGCTCTCGTCCGTTCCCCCGTAACACTGCTCTTTTATTGTGGTTACGTGAATATGCATAGGGTCATTAACATACGACGTCTACATACACACAAAGAGTACCGTGTGTGTGTGTGTGTGTGTCTGTGTGTGTGTGTGTGTGTGTGTGAGTGTGTGTGTGTGAGTGTGTGTGTGTGTGTGTGTCTGTGTGTGTGTCTGTGTGTCTGTGTGTGTGTGTCTGTGTGTGTCTGTGTGTGTGTGTGTGTCTGTGTGTGTGTGTCTGTGTGTGTGTGTGTGTGTGTGTGTGAGGTCCAGATGTGACCCTGTGAAGACTCCCCAAAGCTGGTGCCAGGAGTCTAGCGGTCCATCTGAACAAAAGGCTCTTATACTTAAACAGATATACGTGTGTTTGCTAAACCATATATCAGCAAGAGAAGATACGACCTCTCCTAGGAGGTGTGTGATCTATGCCAGAACACTCTGTAGAGGAGTGAACGCACTCTCCTCTTCATGCTACACAGAGTTGTTACAGACCTCCTAGGATGAGACATTCTTTCAATCTACAAATGATTATACACCTCTAAGCACATATGAGTAAATATTTCTAAGCATAAATGACAATCAACAATACAAAACCTAACAAAAGTGACTCTTATTGCTCCTGTCAACATGAACCAATGTAAAAATATTGGCCACAGCCACCCAGCCTGCTGACGTCTCGTTCTGCACTGACAGAAGATGAACGTGTTTTTAAAACGGATTTGTTGAAGCCAGCTTCACAGTTACATCAGAGGGCGGGGCTCCACTACGCACACCAGCCTTCATACGCTTTCATGTCACAGGTCATGAAGGGAGCTGCTGTAACAAACCTGGCTGATGGAGGCCAGCCTCCCAGGCTGCTCCGCTCGGTTTCTGTCAGAGATCAGCAGGGTGGACGATTCTGAGCACTTAGAGCTGGGAGAGGCACCACTCCCACTTCACCTCCATCTGAACTGAACATCCCATGGTGGGCCATGCTCATGAGATCTGAGCTTAGGAGTATTTAATCAGAGAGCCAGCCCAGGCCCTGGATCCTGACGATCCACAGGCTGTATTTAATATTTACAACTTCAAATGAAATCAGAGACGTTTCCAAACTGGAGAAACAAAGAATTTAAACTGGATGTCATTTTAATGACAGTGTTGAAAGTAATGATTGGACTGGTGGTGAGGTGTGCGTGTTCCAGTAGGACAGGGGTGGGCACTCTCAGTCCACGAGGGCCGGTGTCCTGCAGGTTTTAGATCTCACCTTGGGTCAACACACCTGAATCACATGATTAGTTCATTACCAGGCCTCTGGGCAACTGCAGGACATGTTGGCTGTGTCCCAATTCAGAGACCGCACGCTTGAAGCACACATTTTAAGTGCGGTTACGTCACCGCCACGCGACGACGGCTGTCCCAATTCGAAGTGTACTTCAAATACGCCTCGGTTTCCCCAAATATCAAGCGTGGTCCGGTGCACGCTTCGTGGTCCCATATATCCCACAATTCATAGTGCGGCGGTGGGTGTGGATAATTTTGCGGCAAAATACGGCAGAAGGGAGCGGCCGAAGAGTGAACTGTCAGAAAGAAGTACTGAATATGACGTTGTTACGAGTTCAAAAATTGGGGATGGAGACAAGAGGAAAAACCACAATACCGGTAACAACACTGGTCCGGCCGGGTTGAGTCAAACCATGATTTTAATAGTCACACCTCTGTCAGTGCGCCCCAGGGCAGCTGTGGCTACAATGTAGCTGCCATCACCAGTGTGTGAATGTGTGTGTGGATGGGTGGATGACTGAATGTAGTGTAAAGCGCTTTGGGGTCCTATGGACTAGAAAAGCGCTATACAAATGCAGGCCATTTACCATTTAATAGTCACACGTGTGGGAGATGGACACCGTACGCAGACAGCATCAGATCTCAAAATGGTGGAGCATTGATCAAACTCTCTCTGGTGCCTCCACCTTATCATAAAAGCCTAAACATTCACATGCTTTCTCTCACACGGCGCCTAAGCTACGACCTTGGCTCCCCGTTTATCTGCTCCTGCTGAGATGGGGCAGAAAACTCCAGCATGCTCTGTTCTCTTCTAATCAGACAAATAAGGCGATGACTTTCTGCAGCAGTATTATGCATCATAAAACAATATCATTCATCCACAATAAATCAGCAGTCTAATGTAATGCAAATCAGTTTAATTAATGCAATAGTTATCAGCTTCTTCTAATTCAGGAGCATAATGCAAACTAAAACTACATAATAATTCACAATCTTTAGTTAGGGGCATAACATGGCATAAAATAATATTATAATTTAACAACGTCACTTATTTATGTGCGAATGTTTAATAATGAAGAACATTAAACATTACTGTTGGTCACATGTCAGCAAAGTCATGTGACATTAGTGACGTTTGTACTAACTTGGTTTTAAAGCCTTTACTTTTAAATATACGCCGTTCAATAGTCGACCTTAATCTGACAGAGAATGTGATGATTTATGGATAATTAAAGTCAGTCATATATCCACAAACACAACAAGCTGAAAGTCAGTGATGCTGCTCGGTTTGCAGTCCTGAATATCACGACACAAGCAGGATTCACTGCACTGTTAATGTGAGCTGTGTTATATTGCTGCCTCTGTTCGGTGGTGTCGAGCCAAACGGACTTTAACGTGTGTTTGAACGAGCTGACGGTTCACTCGTTAAGCTGAAAGAAAGATGCTTTAATCACAGCAGTCACACATGTGTCCACTGCACCATACTCAACTAATCAAAGTGATGTCATGATAAAAATGAATGAACAACAAGACATTTTTCTCCTTCATTTCTGTCAAACAAAGCTGAATATAACATTTCTCACGGTTAGTATTAAGGTTGCTAGGCAACCTGAACAGCGCGACGGAGGCTAGACCGTCCCATTTCACAAGCCTCTCACTTCCGCACTTCTCGTACTTCCTAGTACGCACCGTACGTAGTGCGCGTACTTCAAGCGTGCAGACCCTGAATTGGGACACAGCCGTTGAGGAGCTACTGTAGCCATTTAAATCAGCTGTGTTGGTTGGAGGACACAAAGCCTGCAGGGACACCGGCCCTCGTGGACTGAGTAGGATGTCATGTTCTCAGATTGCCACACTGAGCCTTCCACAGACAGTGCAGAGAAGGAAACAAAGCATTATGAACCATGTTCAGGAACGGTCTGTGGCCTTAGAAACAGCACGGCTAATTCTCACAATAATACAAAGATACAAAAGTGCAGCATTGAAAGAGAAGACAAAGGAGACATGGTTTACTCTCCCATCTTTAATGTCCAGCCTCGCCTGTCTGCGTAGCTACAACTACACTCATTAACACCAGCACACGTCACCGCATCTGCAGTTGTCATGTTTATTGCACAACAAGACACAAGCACACACCACCACTGTACACCACTAGAAGAAACAGTTCTTGGTGTTTACACATGAAGCGGGTTCCTACTGGGACAACTTGCAGTGTGGCGCTCGGCTCCAGCCGGCCCTCTCTCTGGTGTGAAGCCTGAAGTGGGTGTTAAGATGAGCTGACTGGTTGAAGCATTTCCCGCAGACGTGGCAGCGGAAAGGCTTCTCTCCGGTGTGGATGCGGTGGTGCCTCTTCAACATGCTCACGGTGGTGAAGCTCTTCCGGCACACCGCACAGCTGTATGGCTTCTCTTTGGTGTGCCAGCGCATGTGGACCTCCAGCTGGCAGGCAAAGTTGAAGCCCTTCCCGCACTCATTGCAGCTGTGCCACCTCTGGATGCTCTGGCTCGGATGATGGGGCCGCGATGACGACGCCTTCAGAGACTTTACATTTTTAATCTGCAGTATGTGAGCACTTTGCTTTCCGTTTGAGCGCAGCAGCCCCTTCACCTGCTGCTCATTTCTCACAGTCCTGTGTGTCTTTGCAGCGGTGGCACGAGAATCACTCTGAGCTGCGTTAGCGGCCGCTGGCAGGCTGTTACAGCACTGCTGCTTCCTGCTGTCCTCCCCGTCCGTCTCCGTCTTCACCTCTGGGGATGTAAGCGGAGGCAGCGAGGCGGTTTGGGCAGGTGGAGCATTTAACCTCAGCGGCTCAACGCTCCTGCAGTTTCCTTCCTCAGAGTTGCTTACCTGGTGCGAGCAGTGACTTTGAGCGTTTCTTTGTTCATCTTTGACGTGTGACCCTGCACTCCTTCCACACTCAGACGCACAGAGCTGACCGTCTTCCTGGGCCTGAGAGTGGGGTTCTGAAAGGTGACAGACATCACAGTCATGCTGGGTGGATTTATGCACGGTCAGTGAACACTACGATTCACAGTGGTGCTGTAGTGGACGCACAAATCTGCACATGTGAAGATGGCTGAAGCTGGAAACACGTTGAACACTGACTGTAAGTAAAAGCACTTTAATGCTGTATTTGCCTCCTTCCTCATTTTCTTTAAACACGCGTCACGTTTCAGATCATCACACCAAATGTGTCACCTTCGGCATCACTGAGGAGCACCTGGAAACACTCATCTACCTGCTTCGCTCTGCTTCTCCTGTTCTTTGCATCACTACCCACGCTCGATACTCTTGCTCTAGTCCAATCATCTTCTCGCCCGCATTCTTTGAGCCAATCAGCCTCCGCTTTGCATGCTTTAAATCTGTGCTCTCTGCCATTCAGACAACCCTCCTCGTCAGCCTCATTCTTCATCTTCACTACCACTGCATCCTGTCCTACATCCTATCTGCCATGATCGTGATCAGAGTCTAATCATTCATTTCTCTATCTCAGTGAATCATGTTCAGTTCTTCCAAGTGATCTGCCCTTATTGAACTTTAATAAGTAAATATAAACACGGTCTTGTTTTAAAGGGGGGAAGCTATCCAAGCCGAGCTGGCTCTAATAAACTAATGGATGTGTGACCCTGAGTGTTTCACAGCCTCAAGTCATTTATCACAGCAAAGCACAGTACTGGGATTAATGCTGATGAATAATATAGCGTAGTGCAAAGACACACACTCTTACACTCTGAGGCGATGGATGCTGCTATAAACAGAAATTTCTTTCGACTGATATACAGTTGGGGTCAGTGTAAGGGTCAGTGTAAGGGTCAGTGTAAGGGTGTCTAACAGATACACCCTACACATGTTGACTGGACACACACAGATTGTGCAGTTAGAGTGTGTCTCCCTGGTGTCTGGAGGTCTATCTACAGAAACGTGTTTCACAGGGACAAACTGAACGTGGGTGTTTTGGTTTCCAGCACACAAACCTTTTGCGATCTGCAACAACCAGAGTAAAAATTGTGAACGCAGTATTATTAATTGACGTGAGTCGAGTTCACACAGACGTGACTATGGTCTCGTTACACACAACGTCCTCGGTTTGTTGAAATAATCCCGTCCACACACTGGTCGCTACTGTACCGACACTCATCTTTCACTAAAGTCAAACGTCACTGTTTCCACGTCAAGGTGGTTAGAAAGGAGGCGGAGTCAACTGGACCCGCTCTCCCTACCCAGTGCGCGCTCCCGACGCAGGGGAAACCAGTTCTGTCGGGGATACCTACCCTCCCTACGACACCGGCACTGGGCATCAGTTAAAATCTTAACAACCAGGTTAAACGACTAGTACGTCTGGTACTGACTAGCGAAAACAGCGACGGTTAGCGATCACGTGTCTGGCTGTTTGAAACTGGCTCCTCAGGAAACTCTCTGACGTCATGTTTGTAGTCATCAGCCTGGGTTTAGCTGATTTTTACAGGTTAAACTACCAACAGTGTTGTTTCCAAAGAGCAAACTGACTTCGTGTGTCTGTGCTAGCACACCTGTGGGTAGCAGCGGTAGCTCCCACATAGCTCTATGTGGGAGCTACCGCTGGGACACTTGCGCTGGTTTTTACCAGTGAGCGCCGTGAGCCGATGCTCTTCACCTGACTGCAGCAGTAGCCGCTGGACGGCCACATTCAGGAGCCGTTTGAGTCGCTCGTTCTCCTCCTTGGAGCGCAGGATTTCACTCTGGTACTCCACCACCGTGTCTTTTACGGCGCGAAAAATGTCTTCGGCCGCCGCCGTGAGCCTGTCGTTCAGAAACACGTTGAGGAGCTCCAGCTTGGTCATGTTTTCAACCGCTTTCTCTCAAGACTCGGTGTCCTTCTGTTTACATCCTCTCCGACGGAAGCTAAGATACACCGGCTTCTGCGAGCTGTGTGACGCCACCTGCTGCCTGGTGGCGTCACTTCCGCTTCGCCTTCTTCTTCTTCGACGTGTTTTTGGCGGTTGGCAAACAACAATGCGGTGCACTACCGCCACCAACTGGCTTGGAGGGTGGACCAGAATTCGCTCATACCAAATAATCAAAAATGAATGATCAAAAAAATACTACTATATCGTCATGTCTCTGCATACAAATTAGTCTTAGGAACTGAAATAAAGCCATAAAACTTTCACATCTGGAGTTCCTTTGCAATAAATCCTTTCTATCTAGCTTAATCTTTTTTTCTACAAATCTGAATTGAGATATGATTGTCTCCTCTCTCCTGGTCCTCCCTGTTTCTCTTTGAATAGAATAAAACCATCTCCCTGTCCTCTCCTCCTTCCACCACTTTTGCTATCATTTTCTCTTTTACAATGCTCTTCATTTTAGCTTTGCTAGCACTGATATTTAAAACCTCTTGATCTCTCTTAACAGCCTGCTTTACAATTCTATCTGCCACCTCATTGCCAATAACACCATAACATGCTGGTATCCATATGAATTTATCAATGCCATCATATTTATTCTGTAGGTTGTTTGTAAAATCTTTATTAAAATTTCTGGTCTGCCTTCTGAAGCTGGCCAATGATCAACCAGAGTCTGACTTTGACGCCTTTTTTAAGTGTCAAAGTCAGACTCGTATGTATACATACATACATACATACATACATATATATGTATACATACATATACACACACACACACGTGTGTGTGTATATGTATGTATGTATACATACATATACACACACACACGTGTGTGTGTGTGTATATGTATGTATACATACATACATATACACACACACACACGTGTGTGTGTGTGTGTGTGTGTGTGTGTGTGTGTGTGTGTGTGTGTGTAAATGAAAAGTAAATAATAAACAAGAATTCAAATTAATTTAAAATAATTTTTATTTACACAAATGTACAAGTCACTCTGAATAGTCAGCCTGTGTGAGGGTCAGGACAGAGACAAAGTAAGCTGATCTACTAACAGACCAAACAAAAAAAATCATCTCTAGGCAGTACTGCTAAAATCAAAGCCCCTCCCCCTTTTTTTCATTGTATAAAGAACATAGAAACATGTGAAACAGTCCCTGAGCTGTTCATAAATAACAAAGAGTTCTTACACACTGACACCACCTGCTCTAGGTTAAAAGGACGTCCATTACTAAACGTAAGTGATGAAAGAAACACACATTAATAAAACATATAAAGTGAGTACAGTCACGGGATAGACTCGATCACATGTGAATGACTGCACACACGCCTTTCCAATAAATTACTTTAAACGGTGATCATCGTAGGTTCTGTGACAGTCCTCGCTGAAATCAAACGGATCTATTCCATCACTGTCACGATGTGTGAACAGGCTCGTCCACTCACAGAACAACAAACACATAGTTCTGTTGCATACACAGTATACAGATACAACTTCTCTCTAAATGAACAGCATCCACACAAACCTGGGATCGTGGTAAGCACATCTCTAACACAACAGCTTTTGTTGGAGTGGGATCATAAACACACATGATGAAGAGGACTGAGGCCCTGCAGAGTAATTCCTCCATCATCAAATATTCACCTGAAGAGCAAATTATAGAAGACTGTCTTTGAGAGAAGATGATGAAAATGTAAAGAGCAACATATGGACTCATAGGTTAAAAAGTTATTTTAAGAACGAAATACATCTAAATAGCCCAACATCTACCATGGAGCTAAGTCCCACCGCCCAGAGAGACACAGGGCCGACTGCTGACTGCGTCCTCTCAGCTGTCAATCATTTCAGAAAGCTCTTGCAGCAGGTCGTCCTCTCCGATACTGGGGTCCACATCATCATCAAGGTGGTCGTCAGTAAACTCATTGATCAGCTCCTCGAAGTCATCCATGGCAGAGGTGGAGGCAGCGGCGCTCGAGCTGGAGGCAGCCCGGGATGCTGCAGTGCTGAGCCTCCTTGATCTGGGCTGAGAGGGTGTCTTCTGTACTGGGCTGAACGACAGAAAGCCTTGTTACTTCATTTCACGCAAACAGAGAAAAACTGACATGCTCTCAGAGAGGAACCTCTTCACCAAAAGCAGAGACACAAATAAATCTCAGGGAACCACTACAAAAACAACAGGTCAGACACGTACAGCTGACACCCGTGGCTCACGGGGTTGCCATGGAGCTTGCAGCAACTGGACAAAAACCCAAGATTAGGTACCAAGCTCCTACTACAACTGAAGGTGCACTGAGTACGAGAGCACTGAAAAATAGGATCATTTTTACCCAGGATGAGACAAACATCCATGAGTACATCAGGAGACGGCTACCACATCGCACGCTTAGTGAATACCTCACTGAGCAGAAACCCAAGAAAGAAGAGGAGCGAGGAGAAGAACAGTGATGGAAGGACAGGACTCTGCACGCTATGTACCACCGGCAGACAGAGGAAGTGGCTGAAAGGCAGCACAGGAACAAGCTCTGAGCACAGATCCATGGAGGCTGAGGTCTACCACACCAGGCAAGACCCCAGGCTGTGGAAAGATGCCCCTGAGACAATCCAGCACATAACAGCAGGGTGCAAGACGCTAGCAGGCAGGGCATACATGGAACGCCATAACCAAGTGGCCGGCATAGTGTACAGGAACATCTGTGCCGAGTGTGGGCTGGAAGTAGGGCTGATATGACCAAAGTCTCATATCCCGATATCAGACATCCATCGTCCGGTAACGATATAAATCACAAACATGTAACATTTTCTGTAAAGGCTGTGAATCTCGGGCAGCTCGACCTGCGTGAAGTGTTTCCAGCTGTGCGTCGTGTAGCTGAGTCGAGTGTTTTAACGATGCATGAAACGACACATGTTTAGACACAAGTTGTAACGGCGCCGTTTTCTTTCAAAGTTTGAGTCTGAGCTTTATTTTTAGCACCTGGCGTCTTTTTTACTTCTCATCCGTAAACTCTCTGCATCTTTTATGTGATTCAGTTTATTTTGAAAAGTCTCAACAGGATCTTGAGCTTTATTGTGAAAGGTTTATGTGGAACATAAACAAGCGGAGACACGATGGTTTTACTGTCGTTGTTGCTAACAACAACACATAAAAACAGGCGCTTGTCGTCCGTAGTGTGGTTGTATTAAATCTAAGACAGAGAGACCTTTAATAAAGCCGCTACAGTGACCATCAGAACATGAAAACAGCTGGAAACAGTTTATTTTGCAACAGCACCAAACAAACGATAGCGTAAATGAAACGATGTTTTTATATCGTCATCAGATATATATCGTTACATCGAACAGCCCTAGCTGGAAGTCCTGAGGTCAACATGGGAGACGCCCCCAAGGGCGGAGAATGACCGAGCTAAGATCCTGTGGGACTTCCAGATACAGACGGACATGGTGGTGGTAGACAAACAGAGGAAGACGGCCGTAGGGATGGATGCAGCGAATGACAGCAACATGAGAAGCTGGAGAAGTACCAAGGGCTCAGAGAAGAGCTGGAGCAGGTGTGGAGGGTGAAGGTGACGGTGGTCCCAGCAGCAACCATAAAGCTCAAACAAGCTCAGACTGGTTTCCCAAACCTGATAGTAAGTGTACTGTAGTCAAACGGCGTCCATAGTTACTAGATCCCAATCCAACATAGCACATTTGATGTGCAGTCAACAATGCAAAGCACCACATCAGTGTGGACCAACATCTCTGAGGAATGTTTCCAGCACTGTGTTCGGTCTCTACCACAGTAATGACTGTGTTTGTAATGAAGTGCATACCGAACATAAATACTTATTTTCTGCTCTCACTTGCTACTTTTATTGTTCTTTCCCCAAAGCCAGACTGAATGGAACCAATGAGCACTGAGCTGGGGGCAGCAGCACACTAACGCTGATCTGTTTTTCTGTCTGGACTCTCGTTTACCTTTGGGGCACCGTGCAGGACTCTCTGGTGGTCGCACCACTGATGGGCAGACTGCTCTCTGGGCCTAGACTCTGTGTGAAGACAGGGACGGTCTGAAGCTCCTCTCCTGTTGGGCTAGAGCTGGAGGCAGACTCCAGCTGGGTGAAGTGACTCCATGCAGCATCCACGCCGGTGGATGGGAGAGTCTGACGAGGCAAAACAAATTCACAGCACACGAGTAATTAGTCCCTCCTCCTTCATCTGCATTCGTCTGTACAGGATTATCACAATAGAAATTAAACATGAAGTGCATCACACTGGACACATGCACCCTTACATGTCTGTCACTGGTTCGTGGCTCCTCTTTCGGTGCAGAGGGGCTGTTTAGAGGTTTAACAGCAACTACAGCAGACTGTTGTGCTCCCCGCCTCCTCTGGCCAGGCTTAACCAGCACTGCAGGCTTCATCACAGACGGTTTCACATTCAGTTTCGGTCTCTCTGTAAGTACAAAGTAATGCTTTAGTCTGCAGAGACTTTCCTGCCTCACACCATAGTTTGGTCACTCTGGTTAGACGTCACATGCTTTTGTTTCTTTTCACACTCCAAGAACTATCAGAGCGAACCCCAGTGTGTCGCTACAAACTACAAGCACTGGGAAACTGTTTGGCTCAAACTAAGCATGCACCTCCTGGTTGGGTCCGTTTAAGGTCAGCTTACAGTGCAGGGACAGGACTTTTTGACCCCCTGCTAAATTTGCATGTTTGCTCACTTACAAAGAAATGAACAGCTTCTAATTTGTGTTTAATCCTTGTTGGCAGGTACAACTCTAAGACATTTCTTTTAGGTGGTCACCGCGTTTAAGAAATTCTCAGGAGGGGTTTTTCTTGCTCGGCCACTCGAAGTTTCAGTTCCTCCCACAGATAAAGGACCAAACACTGGCTGATCGTAGGTGTTCTGGCAGAGGGAAGCAGGCTGCTGTCCAAGATGTTACCATGCACGGCCCACTCCATGCAGTGGAGTCACACTGCTCCCTGGCAGACCTCCACAGAACGGAGCTGCTCCTTCAAACACCGCGAGTCAAACTGATGACAGAGGACTTGCTGTTGGTGTGACCACGAGCCTGCTCTGCATGGTGTACACGTTACGGACTGATTCTTACACAGCGCTTCTCTACTCTCCTGGAGTACTCAGGGGGACTTTGTGGGTGTGAGTTAATCCATTATGGTACAGTTTAACTACACCATACCAATGTATAGCTTTTATGTAATGCGTTTTCTTTTCTGGATTCCTGGTTGATATTCTGCCCCTCTCCATTAAAACGATCCCTGCTCCAGGCTGCAAGCCAAGTATCCTTGGGCAAGATGCTCACCCCATGGTGCTCACCCCATGGTGCTCACCCCATGGTGCTCTCTGATGCATCCACCGGAGTGTGAATGTGTGAGAGGAAGCACCTGCGCATAGATCAAGTGCTTTGAGTGCACTTGGCTTAGAAAGATGAGTGACAGCACGAGTGATACAGTACCTTTGGTATCTGCAGTGTGCTCTGGGGACTCCCGATTCGTGTCCATCGCTTCCTCGGCAGTAGAGGCTCCTGTCACACGAGGCTGCTCCAGTGGTGACAGTGCAGAGGACACCTGCGTCTTCTTGTCTGGAGCGACCCTGGAGCTGGACTTTGTCCCAGCCTGCTGTGGTGAAGAGCTCTGCACAGTAACAACAGCAGCTGTTGTTTCAGGAGCGGCCACACCGTTTCCAGGCGGTGCAGCCGTTGACCTGAGAGTAATCAGCTTGTGAGCAGGAACTCTTTCGGTGGAACCGGCACATGGGGTTTTGGAGGAAGGCGAGGAGGAGGAGCGCGGTGATGAAGGAGCCTTCCTTTTGACGGTACTGCTGGCATTCTGATTGTGAGAAGGCTCCGTTTCAGGTTCTCCCACTTTGCCTTGTTCCAACATTTCCTGCTTTCGAAGGCGTTTCTCCCGCATGATCTCCTCAAAGGTCTTCACCTTGATATTGTTACTGGTCTACAAAGAGAGAAAATTAGCACTGCCAACAGCCCGATGACAAAGAAACCAACACTGAAGAAAAACAGAAAGCAGACAGTACCTGGGGTTCAGGAGATGCACTTCTGTGTGGCTTCTTCTCTGCGGCGATGCTGCTAGCTAAGTTCAACATAAGGTTCATGTTAGTGTTTCAAAACCACGTTAGGAGAAAACAAAACAATCCAGCAACACTTTCCTATATGGTCTACAATCTCTGTGTAAACAATCTATGAGCCTCGTCCAATCAGACGTCTGTAACTGAAAACAGGCATTGTGAAGAGGAAACCAGCTGCAGTCTCAGATGGGCGCGACAGCAAAGGTAGGTCTGATTTATGATGTTATGTTTATCAGTTGTGGACACGTGTGTGGTCTTCTGTGGCTGGTTCAGTGAACCTGCAGACCCTTTGGACTCTGTGAGATCTATCGGCTTTTAGAGAACGTGTGGTTTGCTTGGGCACACGATGTGATGGCTCGGTCGTGTGTGTTGTGTGAGAAAATGATACTTCGTTTGCAGCATGTGGCGCTATGCGTCAGGGGCACGCGTAAGCATAAAAACGCCGTTATGGAGCGGCTTAATCTCGCCTCATTTCCAGCCATTTTACAGCAAAGGAGTCGCGCACAATAGAAGGAATGAACAATGGAACATGTATTCACCCACCCAGGGGAATTATGGCCTTTGTCACGGCCTGTGTTACACAGTCTTACCAACAGTTCATATAAATGTCCCCCCAAGTGGTGCCGACCAGTCAAAACCAAAGGCCATCAGAAAGACAGTGTAACAGATGTGCATGCACTTCCTGTAATAGCACAGATGTAATATGCAAAAAAGCAGCCTTACTTTGGGGGGCCAGCTTCTTAATGCGCAGCAGGCGGGGCTTCTTGGCACCGCTCTCCTCAGCGTTAGACCTCTTCCTGTTTTCAGCGTCCACTGCCTGCTCGAGCTGACTCCTTGCTGCCTTCTCCATGCGGATTTCTTCCAGGGTCTTTACTCTAATCCGGCCCGCGTTTGCGACCTCAGGCCCAGCTGTGTGGGCCTCCTCCTGGCTCTTGCCCTGATCTCGCTCTGCTGTGTGATTGACCTCAGGGCGGGGCTTCTGTTCCAGCTCCTCCTCTTGTCTTTTCTTCTTG
Organism: Copadichromis virginalis; assembly: GCF_057382275.1. Taxonomy (NCBI): domain Eukaryota; kingdom Metazoa; phylum Chordata; class Actinopteri; order Cichliformes; family Cichlidae; genus Copadichromis; species Copadichromis virginalis. The sequence goes on from NC_140622.1 coordinate 1,874,616, forward strand.
TCGTGAAGAATCTCAGAAAATGTTTTGACATTGCAGAGGGAGGCGTCGTTCGTGGCGATGGCTCGCTTTGTTCCACTGCTGGCTTTGCTCTCGGTGGCTTCTGTGGCTCTGGTGCTTTTCTGGTTGTCGCGCTGGGACCTGACCGCCTTCTCCTGTTTGATCTGCTCCAGAGTCTTTATGTGGATAAGCTCAGGAACCTTCTGTGACACCGCACTGCTCTCAGCTGCAACCATGACAACACGTTCTAGCGCATGGCTGTGATTTATATTATTCCACAATCGATGTGAGTGTAGCTCATATCAGCCTGCTTACCTGGTTGACTGGCTGCAACGGGATCACAAAGCAATCCAAGTCTTTCCTTAACAGGTTTGAGAGCTGAAGAAACAGAAGACAGACGAGGCTTCAGTGTGAATGGCAGCATAACGAGTCAGAGGCCACAGCTGCAGCTCTTACAGCACTGACCTTTGTGAGGGGGCAGAAATGGTTGGTCCACATCCACCACCCTACCCAAACGCTTAGCCAGACTCCTTTTCAGGGGGACATCTTCTGCACTTCTTAGATCTATGTCAAGGACAAGCAATGAGCTTTTAATCTCTACATTATTACTCACAATAGTATCTGACAACTGCAGCAAGAGAGCAAGTTTACCAGTGCTGTTAATCTTTCTCCCAAGTCTTTTAGTCACACTAACTCTGGCTCCCCCAGGCTCTACAAACACCAGAGAGATGAGAGTTAAAACACAGAACAGTTCAAGTTTAAAGTAGATCTGCCTCAGCAGCAGCAAACAGGAGCGCCACCAACGTTACACAGAAGACTGGGAAAACACAGCTGTTACACTTTTTACCATCTCGTGAGTCAAATACATCTGGTCGAAATAACGTCTGGATGTTTTCTTTCTCCACACTGGTGGATGTTTCGGTAGTCTGGAGGGGGTAACCGGCCCTCTTCATGCTGGCCTTAAGGGCTTTCCTTAGCCGGATCTCCTCCAACGTGCTCACTCCAAAGTTCAGGGAATCGTCTGTGAAGACAAAAGGTTTTAGGAGATGTGGGAGGCTAAGATGCTTAACTCACAAACCCAGATACGATGTCAGGTGTGAGCTTGTGTCTCTCTGCTGCTGCACCTGATTTGGGCAGCTTTCTAGGCGAAGGGCCACCCTTTCCCTCCTCTCCCTCTTCTGAGAACTGGTCTGAAAGACATCCGTGATGAGAATCAAAAAAACATTAACTTCATTGCAGAAATACATGTTTTCTAAAGTCAGGTTCAGCTCACCGTCCTCATCCTCATCATCGTCTGCTGGATTAATCACGACTGGTGGATGGGTGGGGCTCGGCACCGGCTCCTGCGTATCAGTCTTGACACTTCTGAGCTGAGGGTTCACTGTGGCTGCCGGGACAGTCTGTTCCTCGTGGTGCTGTTCCTCCTCCTTCCTTGCGTCTGGGACGGTAACAGCCATGGTCATTAGTAGGGCTGGGCCATATCATACACGCTACGAGAACACGCATGTGCAGTGCCTTTGTTTTCATACGCACATGGCAGTAAAAGCATGGCGGCGACAGAGAATGAGAAGGGCGAAAGCGGATCGTTGAGTGAAACGGATGAACCAGAACTGGTTTGTAAAAACGCTGCAACTTCAGTAGGGCTGCTACGAGTAGTCGACTATCAAAATCATCACGACTGATTTAATAGTCGACGCGTCGTTTGAAGCTTTGTAAGATCACAAAGGACGCAGGAATCAGTAGCAGGATTTAAGAGTGTAATAACGGACTGAAACAGAAGATGGCAGCACTGCATGTACAAGGATGCCAGCTGCCGTTAAACCCCGAAGAAGAAGAAGCTGTGTCCCAGAATTCATAGCGCGAGCTGTGTCCCAAAACGTCGGCTGCATCCTCCTGAGGACCCGGCCTTTGCGGTCTACGTGGGCCGGGTCCTTCAAAGACCGAGAAGGCCGGAAGTGCGAGGCTGTGAAATGTGACGGTCCAGCCTTCAGATTAGCGTCGCCGCTGTCTCGGAGGAGTTTAATAAACTCGCCGTCTGCTCCTTGCTGTCTAAAATCTAACCGGACACTGGAGTAAACTCTCGACTGTCTCACACACTGTTTAATCAGTTTTCTGTTTGACGTTTAGTCAGCTGTGTGAAAACCAAGGAGGAACCCACCCAGGGGATTAATAAAGTTTTATTTTATCTAATAATCTAATAACTTTGATCTCAGCCAAATGATTGACTCAGGAACAAATAAAACAGAGAAAAAAGGCAAACAATTACATTTTTAAGTTCTCCGAGTGACTTATAGCATGTTTAACCTGAGTAGTGAAAGAGCGGGGTCTGAAAACGACGAAGCCGGGAGTCCGCTGTTCTCGCCGGCTGTGTGACCATTGAACCCCCTGCTCGCTATCGAGCTGGTGGGTAACAGACGTCTCCGAACACGTCGAAGCACTTTTGCAAATATGCGATATCTTGATAAACCGAGCAGATATTTGATGTTTACACAGCTACTTTCTCGCCTGAAAATATGTTAAACGTTTATTTTGTGACCCAGAAACATTAGTAAGAGTAATTTTAAAACTTAGCAGCGGCCGCCATTGTTGGAAACTGGAGTTTGGCTGGGCCACGCTATGAATTCTGGGATATGGTGGGCCACGAAGGACACACCCGACCCATCCTTCAAATTCGGGGAAATGAAGGACGCATTTGTCGGCTGCATTCAGAGGAGTCGACGAATTGGGACAGCCTCGTCGTCTGGCTGTGACGTAATCGGCCTTCAAATGCGGCCTCAGGAGGATGCAGCCGACGTTTGGGACACAGCTGCGGCCCAGCTCAGCTGTCAACAATGGCGGCAGCTAGTTAGTTTTAATGTTACTCTTATTATTCTTTCTGGATCACAAAATAAACGTTTAACATGTTTTCAGGTGAGAATGTAGCTGTGTAAACCTCAAATATCTGCTCAGTTTATCAAGACACCGCATATTTTCAAAAGCGCTCCGACGTTTTCGGAGACGTCTGTTACCCACTAGCTCGATAGCTAGCCGGGGGCTAGGCTAACTAGAGCCGTGAGAACACCGGACTCCCGGCAGATCGTTTTCAAACCCCCCGCCGTCTTTCACTACTCAGGTTAAACATGATATATAAGTCACTTAGATAACTTAACAATGTTGTTGTTTGTTATTGTTTTTCAGTATTTTATTTGTTCCTGAGTAAATCGGTTTGGCTGAGATTAAAGTTTTTACACTGAATAAACGTCAAGCAGACAGCTGATTATCAGAAGTGTGAGATGCTGGAGAATTTACTCCAGTGTCCTGTTATATTTTAGATAGCAAGGAGTTTATTAAACTTCACCGAAACAATCTGCAAATTTCATTAAAAGTTAAACTGTCATCTTGTCTTTATTTTTAGTTAGCACCTTAAACACTTAAAGCTGTAAGCTAATGATAGTTATATGAGAGCAGATGCTGCTGGTGCAATAAGCTGTACCTGTACGTCCAAAGGATGATGATCTGATTAGTCGGCTATCACAATAATCGTTTGTGGCGGCCCTAAACTTCACTGGTGTGGAACTGGTTTAGCTTTCGTCTGTCAGATACACAACAAAGCACTATTTTTGGTAGAGCATGCTAGCGGGCCGTCGTTATTACCGTGTTGTTTGGAAAATACGGCACACTTAAAATCATCCTTTGATTTGTCTGAAAGTCGACAGCGCTCCTTATAATCCCGTGTGCCTTATGTATGAACTCTGGTTGTGTTACTGACCTCGAAACGATTTTATGTGCACGGCGCTCGAAAATCTGTCAAATGTTTCAGTGCGACTTTGCTAAGCTACGAAGCCGCACCGCTTGATGGATTGTCGGAGCGTTATGGCTATCGTAGGCGGAGCCTCGCGGAGTGATACGTGCTGTGCTTCAACATAATGTTACCGTGTTGTGTGTGTATGACCTCTCTTTAAGTTTGTGGATGTTATACATGGTTATGCTGAGGATGTGTCGGCCAGTTTCCACTGGAAATGCCTTTTGGTTAAACTGTCAGCGAGGAGTTTGCATTTGCACTGTTACATGTTTATATTTTTACTTAAAAAAAAAACAGCTGCTTGTTTAAGTGGAAATACATTGATGGGTTTTTGCACTAACAAAGTTGTGGAGTTGTAAAGCATTTTGTCTCGTGTCAGTTATATCGTTATGGCACATTTTCAAATGTATATGGTGATAAATACTTTGGGCCAGCATCTTGCTGTAGTGGATGTAAAATGTGTGTGTTTGAACTCACTTTTATCAGGCTGGACAAAGACGCCTTCTATGTAGCGAGGCTTTTCATGGTAGAAGGCACAGTGTGGCTTCTGGCAGCCTGCCGGCTGCTTCTCCCAGTAACACGAGATCTCCTTTCGATTTTTCTGTTTTGATGAAGAACATTAACATGTAAACATTCTGTGGTGTCCATCTGTCGTGAAACAACATGCATGAGGAGAAACGCTCCTCACTCTCAGAGGAGGCTCAGAGCCTCCCTCTTGTCATGAATGGCTCCTCCTAATGACACCACTCTGGACTATGTAGCTAAGATCTGAATGAGAGGGAACGTGCCACCGTTTTAACCAGCCTCGTGTTTCTGAACAGCACTTCAAATCTGACAGAAGGAGTCAGGAGTGGAGATCCTGGTTTACAGGGAGGCTTTTTTACTCTTCATTAATGGCCATTCAAGACACACACAGCCTTGACTGGGCAAAGCCTGAAGGAGAGGACTTCAGCTTTCCTCCATTTACATTTTGCTTACCGTTATTTTCATGTGGCGAAACTTGCAGACAGCACGAAAGCAGCGTCCTTCCTGCCAGAGGCTGCAGGTGGTCTCGTTGCCCATAGCTGCCTCGCAGTGTCTGAACGGACAACTGTCTCCCTGCACAGACAAACAGTAAGCTTGGACTCTTCTTTCTGGTCACCAACACTTTCTAGCCCAATGTGTGCATGTAGCAGGCTTGTTTACTTTGCTGCAGGTAGAATAGTAAAAGAAGTAGCAGTCGTCTCCATGGCTGGTCATAGTAAAGCTGTAGTACAGGAACGACCTCTAAACCCAGCAGCTGGATCTCTTATGGGCCGACAGGAACCTCCCTGACAACACAGAGCAAACCAGACATCACATCTCAAACCAAGCCAGCACCTCTGGTACACTCTGGATGCTTTTCAAGGGAATAGGGCTGTTTGATAGAACGACATCTATCGTTTCATTTACGCTATCGTTTGTTTGGTGCTGTTGCAAAATAAACTGTTTCCAGCTGTTTTCATGTTCTGATGGTCACTGTAGCGGCTTTATTAAAGGTCTCTCTGTCTTAGATTTAATACAACCACACTACGGACGACAAGCGCCTGTTTTTATGTGTTGTTGTTAGCAACAACGACAGTAAAACTATCGCGTCTCCGCTTGTTTATGTTCCACATAAACCTTTCACAATAAAGCTCAAGATCCTGTTGAGACTTTTCAAAATAAACTGAATCACATAAAAGATGCAGAGAGTTTACGGATGAGAAGTAAAAAAGACGCCAGGTGCTAAAAATAAAGCTCAGACTCAAACTTTGAAAGAAAACGGCGCCGTTACAACTTGTGTCTAAACATGTGTCGTTTCATGCATCGTTAAAACACTCGACTCAGCTACACGACGCACAGCTGGAAACACTTCACGCAGGTCGAGCTGCCCGAGATTCACAGCCTTTACAGAAAATGTTACATGTTTGTGATTTATATCGTTACCGGACGATGGATGTCTGATATCAGGATATGAGACTTTGGTCATATCGCACAGCCCTACAAGGGAATATTTAAACACTCAGTGTCAGTGTGTACCAGGAACCACACAGGGATGCTGCATCGCCCAAATGTCTACAAATGCTTTGGTTTTTGTAAACAAACAAAACAAAAACAGACATTACTTGGATACTTTGTTTAGCACAGAGCTGTGTATGAGCCAATGTGTGAGCGTTTCAGGAGCAGCTGTGGATGAAAAGGCTCCACACACTGATACACAACAGCAGCAGTGATGACAATGGCATAGTTTAATGTGGAAGCGCACACACCGTGAGGACCAAACAGCAGCGCTGGTCCTGCATCAATAGTAGTGAAACTCTCTGACCTGAGGGTCGTTAGGCTGGACAATCAATTACTATTCAATTAATTCTACACCATCATACCGTCCTGTTCTCAGCAGCTCAAAAACGTTGCATCAAAGCGCAGGGCGAACCTCAGAATACTGATATGCTGGCATTTCTTCACCGCAGCCAGCACTGTAATTGTATCCGAATACTCGATTGAATAATCGATTACTAAAACAATCGACAGCTGCAGCAGTAGTCTGAGTACAGCCAGAGCTACAAAATGACCTCCAGCAGGCCGCTGATGTGAAGGTCTCTGATCAAACAATCAGAAACGGACTGAGGAGGGTGGCCTGAGGCTTGTGGTTTGCCATGACCTCCAGGTCCACCACTGGTGCCCTACGCTGCTGCAGTGGGTCCTGGGATCCTCCTGGTGCACGACAATAACCACAATATGTCCCCGTGTATGTATTCAACACATATGTAAGACTGCTTTCTTCCATTTGTGCAACATCTCTAAAGTTAGAAATATCCTGTCTCAGAGTGACGCTGAAAAACTAGTTCATGCATTTATTACTTCCAGGCTGGACGACTGTAATTCATTATTATCAGGAAGTCCTAAAAACTCCCTGAAAAGCCTTCAGCTAATCCAAAATGCTGCAGCAAGAGTCCTGACAGGGACTAGAAAGAGAGAGCAGATTTCTCCTGTTTTGGCTTCCTGTTAAATCCAGAATTCAAAATAGTTCGGGCTGGACCAGGTGACCCTGGATCCTCCCCTAGTTGTGCTGCTGGGTGCTCCCCATGACACGATGACTGTTTCTTCTTCACTCAATTTTTAATTCAGTTCGTTTCATTTATAAAGCACCAACCCCCGACGTGCACCCAGCACCTCCACAGAGGGTCGTTGTCAGCCCCTCCCTCAGCCTGGTTCTGCTGGAGGTTTCTTCCTGTTTAAAGGACGTTTGTCCTTCCCACTTCTGCCAAAGCGCTCATATGATTGTATTCTTTACTTTACAATAGAAAGTGCCTTGAGGTGACTGTTGTAGTGATTTGGCGCTTTGTACAAAAAAAATGAATTAAATTAAGCACTGCTAAGGTCACCGAGGACCACCACCAAGTTTAGCAGCACTAAAAACCCAAATAAAGATACTTAGGGTCAAAGATATTTGACCAGTTTGTAAAAGTTCTGAATCTGTACATCACCAACTAGATTCCAAGTCAAACAACAAGAAAACTTAAACAACTTGACGAATTTGTAGAAAAGGCAACAATAGTGCAGTGAGAGTAATCTGTAAAGCTGACCTGTACTCGTGGGAGATGCACTGCTGCTCATTTACCTGAGGTAGTAGAGAAGTGGTCTGCCTCCTGAGTGCACAGCTGGTACGGAGTCTCCACAGTAGTAAGGAAATCCTGAAGGAACACTTGATCCATGAGATAAGAGGAAAAGTGGGGTGGGTCTCCCAAAGACATTAGTCTTCCTACGACTTCCCATTTCTGAGACATCCTGATCTCTGCCAAACCGCTAAACAATACTGATGCTGATGCAATCAAGTCCTTTGGGCATTGCTTGTAAACCATCATTGATACTATTTGGTGGCTACTGAAATAAATAAGTAGGGGGACATAAACAGCATGAACAAGAAAAAATAGAAGAAACTCTAAGCGATGTGGGGAAAAAGTTGAGAAAGGTGGCGTGGTTGGCGGGAAAATCCTCAGCTTCTTCTTGGGCTTGTTGGCATTTACACATTTTGTGACATTTGAATGCTGGAGGTTGGGAGGAAAACCGTGCAGGACTTTCATGTCTTGGTTACCAAATGCTGGAGAAAAAAAAATTCTTCTGCCAATCAACTGGGGGCAAATTATCCGGATCCAGGGATCCCCAAAGAGGGCCAAGAGGACGGGTTTAAACCTACAAATACATCAGAAACACTCCCCGGGGAACTGAAAGGTGGTTATTGAAAGACAAACAGGACAAACACTCCACACAGCAACATGAAACAAGTGTGCTCGGACACACGCACATACTTTTACACTTCAAGTGTCTCATGCAGGAAAATCTACAAGTGTCGTTTTTGGGAGGCTTCACTCTACACACGCAAGCCTCAGCCTGCCAGTGACAACCGGCCTTAATGATCGTCGTCATCTTAATTAGGACACAAACAGCAATTAAACCGAAACACTCAGATAACAATAACGAATCTCAAACTCGAGGAAAAGATCAATTTAAAGACCAAGACAGCCAAGAAAACATTCACATACTTACTGTTGAATTACAAAAAGTGTCTCAAAGCTAATGAACTACGTGACTCCCAGTCGGAAAATGCCTTGCCTTTATAGCTAACCTGGCTAACTAGTGTCTAGTTTAAAAATGTGAACTCTTAAATTATTATGATTAATAGATGAGCACTTTTTAGCTCGTGTACATAACAGAGGCCTACCGAAACCTTGGACGGTTAGCGACCTTATCGTTAGCTAAGCGTTCACACGGCCGTTTATTACCGTGGTATTCACGTCCGTGTTGTAACGTTTCAATGTAACTGCATACATATGATGTAAACAGTGTATGTAGTGTTCAATTACCAGTTTAAAATTTAAAAAGATATTTGAAAACTTGTAGAATATAGCAAGAAAAACCCGAACCCGCTCGAAGAAAACCAGAACTGCTCTCTGACTCAAGCAAAATGGCGACGGTGGAATACAAATACGAGGAGGGGGGCTGCGTGCTGTGTTCAAGTCGCAAGGAAAGATCGGACATTCGAAAATTACATTTCATTGTGCAGAATTCGCATTACCGTAAGCTCCCTCCAACATCAGAAACGCTAACTAATAATCACACTGAAAGAAAAATGAGACATCGCTTTCTGATTTCAAACATGTGCTTTTTATTTTATTTATTTAAAAGTAAAAACCGGACAGTAGGGTCCGTGCTAGTGATGGTAAATTCGGTTATTTTTACTGAATCGAGTTTGAATGAGTCACTCACCGAAGTGAATCGTGTTTGAGTCATATGAGTCACAGAGTCAGTTGCCCAGAGAGTGCAAAAAATATACATTTTTACTCAAACTTAATTTGTTTCTCTTTTCATGTAAATCCTACTGCTAAGATGAGTGATTGAAAAAGAAAAACAACTAGTTTTATAGAGCAAAAAAAAGATTTCTAATGGGAACATTTATTTTTATTTTATTAGTATTTTCCTCATATCGTTAGCTTCATAGCATAAGTGCCTAAGTCATTGACTTAGTCAAATGACTTAGGCAATTATGCTATGAAGCTAACGATATGTGTCAAATATATATTTTCTCATCTAAATGTCCACTGAGCTGTGAGCCAGGGGGCGGTAATGCGCCTTAACATTGGTTGCCAACCAAGAAGAAGAAGAAGAAGCTGTGAGCCAGGAGGGAGGGGGTGAGTAACTTAAATGTGCTGCTAGCATGTTAGCAGAGCGATGCTACTGTGAACTGAGGAGCTGTTGTCTTGAGGTGAGCTTCTACTCAGGGTTTGTTCTTCATGTTCAGAGCAGAAATGTTTTTGTTAAGAAACTGTCTGTTGTTTTTTTCCACACAATTTTAATTATAAGCTAGATATATTTCTACTAATGGAATTAGTTTGCTAACAGCAACAGGGATGCGTCAGTGAGTCAGTTGGACTCGTGAATCATGATTCACGAGTCAGTAAAGTGATTCTCGAGTACTGAACGATTCGTTCATGATTCGCGCATCACTAGTCCGTGCACAGTTGAGACTGCCCCCTGCTGTTAGCTCCTATGTCGTCGGCAGAAAACAGACGGAGCAACTTGAAGTTAGCTTTCCATGCAAACTGACAAAAGTAGTACCGGGACACTGACTGCTAGTTTTTACACACTTCGATGGACACTGTTCAGGTTTGTGAGTCTTTTAAAGTGCTTAAGTTGACGTGAGCTAGCGTTAGCACGCAGCTGCTTTAACCAGGGCAGCGTCAGTTAGCTGCAAGGTGACCAACACGTCTCGCCGTTTGCAGAGGTACTTTTCGTTTATACCTGGTTGCGTGTCTTTGGTGCACAGAAAGCGATGGCTGGGTTTTCTCCGGACCTTGGACCGCTGAAGGAGCCTTTGGGATTTATTCGTGTCCTCGAATGGGTAAGCACTGTCACAAACATGTCTTTGTACATTATTCATCCCAATCAGCGTGAAGTGTCGAATATTCGCTGCGATGTCTCCTAGGAGTCATTTGTCCATGTTCCTGGCACCAGTAATAAAACTGGTAAGTTTTATTTCTCAGTTTCCTCATGTTAACCTGGAACAGGGTGTCCGCTTTTATCACACCATAACACCTGATTATGTGTAGGACTGGGGAATCCCACTGTGGCACTCCCAGTGCGGCTGGTACCTGCTGTTGTTGAACCGTGGGGTGAATTTGATGTGGAGTGGCAGCTGCTTGGCTTGTGTTGGATCAAGCTGTAAATCTCACTTGTGTTTGAGCGCAACTGCCCTTTGACTCCGAATAGACTGATCATGAAGGAAAGAAACACATTAGGATTGAGCCCTGTGTGCCTGCACATATGGTGGTGCTCTGTGTATTTTGAGCACCACCAAATCCACGCGCGGACTTGTTTAAATGACTGTAAGGTCGGATCTGCTGATTTTTCCTGTCAGTGGGTTCCATTGGAATGCACAGTAATGTTTGTTTCAACAACGTAAACAAAGAGCCAGCAGAATTATCCACTGTGCCAAAGTGTTGAGCCGCCCTGGTTTGTTGACAGACGGCAGCTGTCTCATAGCTGAGCATTTATAAATGGCTTTCTTTGTTACAGCTGTTTAACACTGACCTGTGAATCATATATATATAAACCCTTTGTTTCCTAACAGCTCGACACAAAAGCCCATAAATACAGTCTTGTATTTATTATTGACAATATTTTATTTGCTTGCCAGACATTCTAATCTGAAAGATGAAAATCAGCCTGGAAGAAGAGAAACAAAGCCTCGTACACCCATTCGCACATGTGCTGTCTAACATTTGAATAGTAAATTTGTGCATTGGAGGAAAACCTGAGGTTAAGTATCTCACCCAGCAAGCTTTGGCATTCAGAGCTGGCACTGGAGCCACCGGGAATCAAAGCATCAGCCTTGCAGTTAGTGGTTTACCTGCCCTTCCTCCTGAGCTACAGCTAGCAGAGATTTGGCTGTTTGTGCTGTGTTCAGAGCTGATGCTGTGTAGTTGGTTTGTAGTTGCATTTGTTTTACATATTTAAGGCAGACAGTCAACACCAGTGTGAACTCTTTGAAGTTAACACAGAGGACTTTTGTGCTATCTGTTATTAGGGCTGTGCGATATGACCAAAGTCTCATATCCCGATATCAGACATCCATCGTCCGGTAACGATATAAATCACAAACATGTAACATTTTCTGTAAAGTCTGTGAATCTCGGGCAGCTCGACCTGCGTGAAGTGTTTCCAGCTGTGCGTCGTGTAGCTGAGTCGAGTGTTTTAACGATGCATGAAACGACACATGTTTAGACACAAGTTGTAACGGCGCCGTTTTCTTTCAAAGTTTGAGTCTGAGCTTTATTTTTAGCACCTGGCGTCTCTTTGTTGCTTCTCATCCGTAAATAATCTGCATCTTTGACATGATTCAGTTTATTTTGAAAAGTCTCAACAGGATCTTGAGCTTTATTGTGAAAGGTTTATGTGGAAAACAAACAAGCAGACAGCGGAGCCACGTGATGGTGTTACCGTCGTTGTTGCTAACGACAACATGTAAAAACAGGCGCTTGTCGTCCGTAGTGTGGTTGTATTAAATCTAAGACAGAGAGACCTTTAAGAAATGAATGTAGGCCCTACAGCGACATCAGAACATGAAAAAATATCGCCGTAAACAGTTTATTTTGCGACACCACGAAACAAACGATAGCGTGAAATGAAACTACGTTTTTATATCGTCGTCCGCTATATATCGTTACATCGAACAGCCCTACCTACAATTACACCTGATATGTAGAATCGGACAATAATTACATCATCTGTGGGTCATTGTCTTAAAGACACGATTTATTTGGCTTTTTCTTTTCAAACTCTTTAGAATCAGTTACAGAGTGATGCTGTCCATCCAAACCTGACCCTGCCGACCCCCCAGCATCACAGAGAGGTTATAAGCAGGGCTGCACATAAGTGGTCCGCAGGTGTGCATGCGCTGTTTTTAGTTCCTATATAAACGGCACTGTTTTTGTCCACTAGAGTGGGATTTTCACGGCACATTCTGCACCACATCTCTGTGCGTTCATCATTTGTTTGAAGCCAGCTCACCTCCTGCAACCACTTTTCTGAGAATACGCGCTTCTTTTGTGGTTCGGACTCCTCCTGGCATTTCTTTGGAGGTGGAGGAACATCACAGTAATTGCTTAAAGGAGCTTCTTCAACATCTCTAAGAGTTCTAAACAAATGTCTGTCCTCCTCCAGAAAATCTTATGTACGCAAACGTGCGTTGCAACTTCTTATCTGGTGCGCGTTTTTTATTTTGACAGCGCATGCGCACCTGCGGACCCTGTTTATAAAGAGCAGCACCATGAGACAGCATGGCATGTTGACAGAAAGCGTATGCACAGTAACTAAGAATGTCTTCAGTAGATAAAGTAAATATTAGGGCTGCTACGATTCACTGAATAGATCGACATAAATCTGTTAATCTAGCTGGATCTTATTGTTAACACTACTGGACATCTAAGATCCACGCCTTTGTTGGAAAGGTGGATGTATTCTGTGATAGGCGGAGTTCAGTCATTCAGGAGAGGTTCAGAGCAGGGCTGGGCAATATTCAATTCAATTTTATTTATATAGCGCCAAATCACAACAAAAGTCGCCTCAAGGCGCTTCATAGATACAGAGAAAAACCCAACAATCATATGACCCCCTATGAGCAGCACTTTGGTGACAGTGGGAAGGAAAAACTCCCTTTTAACAGGAAGAAACCTCCAGCAGAACCAGGCTGCTATGAGAATAGAAATCTAATATCACGATATTTCTTTGGCTGTATCACAGTACACGATATATATCGCGATACGTTCGAATGTCAGTGTCAGTGCTGTGAAGAGCCTGAAGACCAGACTGAAACCTCTCAAGAACATCGTGTCCATTTACAAAAGATTGCAGCTGAACAAACACAATCTTTTCCCAAATCTTTGAGAGGAAGGGAAGCTCTGAGATAGGCCTGGACTCTGAGGGGACCGAGGAATCGAGAATATATATCTTAAAATGACGTCTTCATGCCATTACATCGTTCCTCCATCTGATCAAGGCACACAGGCTCAAACTGATCAAAAACAGCTGGTGAATATTTTAGAAAGGTCGTGTGAGGGCAGCTGTTTTATCTTATTGATAACAAACTGAACTGGGAAATATTCAGAGCAGAGTCAGTCATTGAAAAAAGACCCAGAGGATTGTTGGAGCTCAACAACATCAGAAAAACATGGACTCTTCTGCTGTTACAGACGGTCGCTCAGGATGGGAAACGACGTCGTCTTTCCGCTTGCAGCCGTCCTGCTCTCTCGTCTGGCTGAACGAGTGGTGTCATTTATCCACGGGTCCGGTTGTGGTTTCACACTCATAGTTTGTAAAGCAGCAACCTCATCAAGGACAGTTTTGCATTTATTATAAAAATGAGATGTACCAAAGCCGAGGGGAGATCTTACAACGTTTTTGTTGCAGATGGGTTAAACACACTACAACGATGTGTTGGAATAAGAGGTGTGAGATAAAAATATATCAAATGCAACATATTTTCAGCACGGTGGCACAGTGGTTAGCACTGTTGCCGCACAGCAAGAAGGTCCTGAGTTCGGTCGGGGTCTTTCTGTGTGGAGTTTGCATGTTCTCCTCGTGTTTGCGTGGGTTCTCTCCGGGTACTCCGGCTTCCTCCCACCGTCCAAAGACATGCAGCTTGTGGGGATAGGTTAATTGGATAATCCAAATTGTCACTAGGTGTGAATGTGCGAGTGAATGTGACTGTGAATGGTTGTCTGTCCCTGTGTGTTGGCCCTGCGACAGACTGGCGACCTGTCCAGGGTGTACCCTGCCTCTCGCCCTATGACAGCTGGGATAGGCTCCAGCGCCCGCCGCGACCCTGAAAAGGATCAGCGGAAGCGGATGGATGGATGGATGGCAACATATTTTCATGTTTAGGACCGGTAACTGTAGAGACAGCACAATATGTATGAGCCTGTTTAGGCCCCGACACAGACAGTCTTATCAGACTGATCTCTGGCCAGCAGACTGGAGGGGCAACACACATCAATATTAAAATCTCCAACAATTCAGGTTTATCAAAGTACGAGACCAGCTAAAAAGTGTGAAAAGTCTTGAACAAAGTCCTTGGGATATTACGGAGGTCTGTACACAGCTGCACCGAGTGTCGGGCGGGGATGCTTGCAGGGCAGCTTCTTCCTAAAACAGCCGCCACTCCACCACCACGCGCAGTCTTCCTCAGCATGTTAAGATATTCACAGTCCGAAGGTAAAAGCTGAATAAAACAGCTGGACTCACCGGCTCTCTGCCAGGTTCCCCTCACCAGCATCAGATCCAGGTCCCCGTTAGTGAAGAAGATTAGTGTTCGCGAGCGAGCATTAACAAGACTTCAGTGGCACCGAAGCGGCTGTCCGACCTGTCGGCCGTACTCCACCCGAGCTAAGACGGGTATTTGACGTGTTCTGTGGTGTGGGAGACGTTCACATGCAGCGTTTGAGACGCTCTTCATTTGTCGTGGAAGAACTTGGCGGTGTTGCCGCATCCTCCTTGATAAATGTAAATCACTGTTCCTCTGTCCTTGGAGTCTTTCTGACAGCAAACAACAAGAGTGCTGACGCTGTTTGGTCCCCTGGATGAGGAGGTGGTGTGTGTTCATGTTTATGAGCATGTGTGTCTGTGTGGCTGGAGCTTTGCCCTGTGCTTCCATGCAGGCTTTCACTGCTGAAAACCAGGCCTTTCATTAATAGATAGACCCAGCCTCAGGCCTGTGGCTCAGACCCTTACTGACCATCTATATTTGTGTTGGCTTGTGAACAAAGCTTTTTATAAAATATCTCAAACATGCTTTCAGTCTGAAAAGTGTTACAGAAGCCTTGAAATGAACGTGTTCTCGTACATCCCACGGCCACTTTCAGTCTTTGCTTCCATGTACCATGGGACGGCTGCTGTCAGCCTTAGCCGTGTCCTTTCCATGTGGAGGAGTAGCAGCTCTATCTCAGTCCCCCCAAATGACTCAACTCCTCACCCTACTGCTAACGCAGAGTCCACTCCGCCTTTCAGAGACGGGCCACTTGTAGCCGCAATGTCCTTCTAATAGTGTTAACAAAAGATGAACCTAGATGAACACATCGATGGCGTTTCTCAACAACGGTGAAGAATGGCTGCATAACGTTTAGGACGCCAAAATGTACCAGCATGGGGCATCAAATAACCCTGTACCAATGAGATTACACAACTAATAAGCCCGCCCCTCAGCGTGTTCACCACACTGTTAGCAACAGCCGGCTCATCACTACAGGCTCTGGGTCCTTTATAGTGGAGCCAGTGAGTCCACTGTTAGTTGCGAGGCCGTCACAGATGATTCTCCTTCACCGAGGACATTTCAAAGCCGTGGGTTCGGTGGTCTGGTGGGAAACAGTTGAGCTCCGAGTTTTTGGGCTGCAGGGGTTTGGCCGAGGGTCAGTCCGGTTAGCGATGCGTCAGTTAGCCTGTAAAGATAATGGCAGGGCCCACTGACCTCGTTCTCTGCTTTAGATTACATTCAACTGGGTGATATGACCCAAAATTCATTCATTCATTTATTCATTCATTCATTCATTCATTCATTCATCTTTAGCTGGATGGCGATATACTCATGTTTTTTAAAGCCATAAAGTAAGAACAGAGTTCTTAGTCACACTGTGTCCCAGATGTCACACTTTTATTAACATACAGCGCAGATGTACAAGAAAACATTACTCAGAATGATCAGCATTTATTAAATAATCATGCTCCATAAATGAAACAGTGCTGTTTTTGTGCATAACAAAAAGCTGTGCAGTCAAAATGTAAACTACCAGAGGCTGAGCAGAATAACAAGCAGCTGCTCTGTTCCCAGGGTCTACTGCGTGATCCTCTCTGTAACCACCGCTGAACAGGAGCCGTTTATGGCCCTTATGCACTCAGTACGGTAACATTACGCTGAAGCAGAGTACGTATCGCTCCGCGAGGCTCCTCAGCGTAATGCTCCAACAATGCATCAAGCGCTGCGGCTCCGTAGCTCAGCAAAGCTAATGTCTAAACCTGAAAGGTTTCTGAGCGCAGTGTGCCGCATAAAATCGGTTCGCGGTCAGTGAGCACAACCAGGATTCATACATAAGGCGCGCTGTCGATTTTTGAGAAAATGAAAGGATTTTAGGCGTTAGCGCGGTTAGCTCGTTAACACGTTGACGCCGTGCAGCCCCACGCACAGGGCGATCCGCGGTAACTCCTTAACAGAGATTTGCCCCGTTAATGCAGTTACGGCGTTAACGTCACGCTGCAGCACTAAATGTCCAACTGTTTTCTTTTTACCGAGCAGCTCCTCTGAGGCAGCTGCCGTGTCCGTCCTGCCTGCAGGAGAAGCGAGGGGGGAGGTTCTGTTCAGTGAAGGAGAGGCGGAGTAACGCAGTGCAGAGACAAAAGAGAGGCAAACTTGCAGCTCCACAACTATAATTATAACGTAACATAGACTATATCGATATAAAGGATATTGTCACATCTCATATAAAAATATATTGATATATTTAAAAAGTCAATATATCGCCCAGCCCTACTTTCAACTAGTCTCTTTTTGGCAGTGAGAAAGTAGAGCGATGAAAAGCATAAAGAGCCTGTTGGAAGACATGAATTAGTCTAAGGCTGCGTTCACACTGCAGGCGAAAGCGCATCAAATCCCAATTTTTTCAAATCCGAAAATGTTTTTGACCCTATGCGACCCATCTATCCCATCATGGTATGACAGTGTGAACGGCACAAATCCGATATTTTCAAATCCGATCTGGGTCACTTTCGTATGTGGTCCTGAATCCGATACATATCTGATGTTTTAGAAAGCGACTGCTGTGTGAACGGTCAAGTCGCATTAAATCTGTCTTTTACGTCACTGACACAAGACAGACGCCAATTATCAGCTCCGGAGAAGCGCCCGATAAGACATCGCGAACGCATCCTGGCCATCCGGTGAGACTGCTGGGAAGACAACGTTGGAGAAACGTGAACATTTTATTTGTTCTGTATAATCTGCAGATTCTGACAGAAATCTGCAGCTATCCTTTGAAGCAGCAATAAGGATCATTATTAGGTTATTCACATTATTATGTAAATAACAAAATAACTTAAAGCAAAAATTGGGAAACGTGAAGTCCGAAGTCTTTATATTAAGGCCATCAGTCAAACATACTGCTGCTCTGGGTCTAAGCAGAGCGCGTTGTGTATGACGTCTGCTTTTGCGCATGCGGGCGCTCTGAGCGTTCACACTAGAGCGCGTTTGCTGTCGCATTTTATTTGTAGTGTGAACAAGCAGACAAAAACATCGGATTTGATCAAAAAATCGGAATTGAGCATCAAGACCTGCAGAGTGAACGTAGTCTAACATCCACTAGCTTAGCTTGTTCTGATAGTCCAAAGGTTCGTTTACGACCTGCTGAAATTGTCATTCAGAAGAAGTTGACGGCCACAGGAGTCAATTTGGACAGGTGACAGGGATGGAGGGGTGAAACAGAACTGTGCCTTCACGCCACGCTGTCCGACTTAGCTTTGAGGGTTTTCATTTGTTTTTGCTTCTGTTTGTTTGAGCCTTGTTCTACACTCAAGTCAAGACAGCAGCTGGGACCAAACTGGGAAGTGGTGGCTGTAGCTCAGGTGGTAGAGCAGGTCACATGGTGCTGTAACAGTAATGTACACTGTTCTCTCATTTAGCTGAATATCTGAGTGTTTTAGTTTGTGGTGGTTAGTGGAGTAAGAATGAGTCCTGGAACATCTCTGCTTCCTACACAGCGGGCTGAGTGCTGTTTCATGGCATTGTGGGCCTTGGAGCTGCATTCCTCTGCATGGAAGATGTTACAGTGACACCACTGAATGTCAGACTGCTGTCTATGCCACACCTTGTAAACATGAACGTGAGTTTGTCAGAGAGCCAGTGTTCGGGCTGTTTTTGCTAGCGTGACCTGCGGGGTCTGATTTTAGGTGACCTTTGACATCTATCTCCTCGATATACTACATACGAATGTAGGATTTTGTTTAAAGCGAAGTGTGGACAGGGGTCTGCCCCCGAGGCTTTATTTGGGGTGGGTCAAGCAAGGCTGAGATGAGCTGAGAAATGTAGTGGAGAACCTGATACACCTGAAAGATGAAACTCATTCCTGAAAATCCTCAGCCAGCCTAATGGCTGCGAAGTTCCTGCGTCTGTGGTTGGGGAGTTTAACTCGGTGTCTATACTGCAGCACAGAGAGCCGTTCGTTTCAAGGCTCTGCTCCTGTGTTGCAGCTCTTCTTTGCAGCTGTTGTGCTGAAGTGGATCTCAGTGATTTGGCAGATAAAGAAAATCGTGTCATTGCAGGAAGGATGTACTGGAAGGAGGACGAGTGTTTATATCATAAGGTGTTACAGTTTAATAGGTGATGTAGCACGAGTAAGAGTCAGTGAGCCTGCCTGTGGGATCACTATTATTTCAGTGCAAAGCTGCTTTTGAACATATCTTGATGTAGGGTATGAACTAGAGCAGGGTGATATGGCCAAAAATATTGATCACGATATATATTTGAACATTTGCGATAACGATATAACTGACGATATAATTGGTGCGAGACAAAATACAACTCCACAACTTTACCAGCGCAAAAAGACAACCTTCCATTTATTTCACTTAAACAAGAAGCTGGTTTTTATGTACATTAAAGCTTTATAAAAATGTAACAGTGCAAATGCAAATTCCTTGCTGAAAGTTTAACCAAAAGGCATTTCCAGTAGAAATGGGCTGACATATCCTGAGCATAACCATGTATAATATCCACTGAAGTTAAAAAGAGGTGCTTTGCAACATTAAACTGCAGTGTGCAGTACGTATTTTTCGGACCATAAGGTGCACGGGATTATAAGGCACATTAAGCGAAACAAAGCAGTCAGATAAATCAAACTTTATTAAACTCATTCTTCTTGCTTCCTCCACTTCTGTACCATTGATTCATTAATGTTGAATTCTCTGGCAGCTGCTCTATTCCCATGTTGTTGCAGTATATTAATGACTAACCTCGTATTGTGGATGGATTATCTCAGTTGTTCTCCTGACTGAAGTTTGGTCCGTTTACAGCATCCTGCCATGTGATTGCATTTGTCTCTAACCATGAAGAACCTTCACGTTAACTTTTATAAGTGGAAAAGTGTTAGTGTTTGTCCTCCAGCTTCACTGTTTATGTTATGCTAACATAGCTGTGTCGCTAGCGATCACGTAGCACATCATTATATACCAGCTAGCCCAACTTCAGTAACCCTACAAACGTCACTGCTGTTTAGTTTCCTGTCTTCATTTATGTTGGAAGTGATAGCAGAGCTGTACGTTTGAATTTTTTCAGAAATCTCTCAGTCAGAACATGCTATATCATGCTTAGGTAACTAGCGAAACTAGCAAGCTAACTTCCGCTAGCTTCCTGCTAACTTCTAACTCCGTTAAATGTAATAACTTCTGTTTTCATGGATGCCTGGATGTTAAACTTTATAGTTACACCTGGTAAAGCAGCAATGCTGATCGTTTAATTACAGATGGAAGAATTTAAACAGTTTTTAACTCTCAGTGATGCTGCAGTGATCGTTTGACTTTGGGACCTGAAGCAGACAGAGTCTGGGACCCAGATTACTCCCAGATTGACGAGCACCTTAGTCCGACAAACACGGTAATAACGACGGCCGCTTGCATGTTCTACAAAAAATGTGCTTTGTTGTGTATCTGACGGACGAAAGCTAAACCAGTTCCACACCACTGCAGCATTTTTACAAACCAGTTCTGGTTCATCTGTTTCACTAAACGATCCGCTTTCGCCCTTCTCATTCTCCGTCACCGCCATGCTTTTTCCTCTATGTGCGCGTTTTACCCATATTCTATCGCCATATTTCATTTTCTTATCGTTGCCTGACGTTATACTGGTATTACCGTGAATGGTGTGATATGGCCCAGCCCTAGTATGAAACTAAACATGTAGTGCTTCATGTAGAAATTTGAACAATGTTGATAAAGTTTAGCTTGTAGGGTTCATGAACATTAGAAATAGTAGGAAGAATGATGTATTTTAGTAATATCTTGTGTTTTCTGTTACATTCTGCCAACTAGTCAGGTTAGAATTAAAACAAGTCAAAGTGTCCGGTATTCTTGATGCCACGATGTGACAGAGCACTCACTGCTGCTGCAGTGTGTGTCGGGTCATACGCTGCTCCTGGGTTTTATTGCAGAAATGCATCTTTTGTTTGTGTGGAGCTCATTACAAACTGTCAGAGAACAGGATGTATTTACATACAGACTAACAGGAGGTTAGTGCAGTGAGCCTTAAACATCCATGGTGGTGATATTGATCCATGTCAGAGGGCCCGGTGGCGCCTGTGTCCGGCAGCCTCGCCTCTGTCAGTGCGCCCCAGGGCAGCTGTGGCTACAATGTAGCTGCCATCGCCAGTGTGTGAATGTGTGTGTGAATGGGTGGATGACTGAATGTAGTGTAAAGCGCTTTGGGGTCCTATGGACTAGAAAAGCGCAATACAAATGCAGGCCATTTACCATGTAATGCTGTTTGACAGTAACACAGTTTAATGGTGATGCTTTCATAGTGCAGTACTGCTACTTTCTCCTAAATATTCCTCCAGCACTCTCATTAACAGGAAATTGTTACTATAGAAATATTGTTTAGCAAATATATTATACAATAAAAGTAATAATATTGTAGCATACTTCAGCCAGGAAGGAGTAGGAGGAGATGCAGAAGGCTGTGAGAAAATGATGAGATGGTTTCAGTGGGTCGTGTTAAACTGGGAGGAAGATGTGCATCCATCCCTGTGTCCTCAGGGACCACAGCTGGTCCTTAACAACACATGTAGTGCTATGAAAATACGTTTTATGAATAAATGTTGACTTTGCTTGATGTCTCCTCCCATGCATCCTTATTGAACCAGATTGAAGTTCCTGTTTTTCAGATGAATGCCTCCCCCTGTGTGTGCCTGCTTCGCCTGACACATCTTTATGCCTGTTTTTCTGCCTTCAACAGGTCTTTTCAATCTTTGCCTTTGCCACCATCGGAGGTTACACTGGGACAACCCACCTCACAGTCAGCTGTCCCGACGGAGACCAACCTGTAGAGGCGTTTTTTGCCTACCCGTTCAGGTACTGAAGAGCACTGGCACTCTCCCAGTCTAGTTTCTGATGCAGTGTCCTGATAGGTCCAGTCCACACCTTTACCTCATTAGTGTAATGAATGGTACGATATGATCCACAAGCATAAACTCTGCTTTACAGATGTGTTTGAGGACTTACACAGAGGGACCACAGGTACAGCTGTTTTACTAATGTGTCCGTCCAAAGCTGAATAAATGGTCATTACAGTTCAGCTTGATGAATTGGATCATTTTCTAACCTTTGTGTCCACACTAATGTCCAAAACTACTCCAACCACCCTGCTGCTCACTTACAAAACCTTAAACACGTGTCCTGATACGCCAGATCACATTGGGGTTCGTGGTACCAGCTTCACAAAGACCCATAAATGTCCACCAACTGTAAAACAGTTTCCTCTCTATTCCTGCTCATTTGTGTTTTAAATAAAACAAACAATATAACCTGCTGGAACAAGTCAGTCAGTGCACAGCTGCAGATGGTTGTACATCACTGCAGGTCATCCTCTGGAGTCAGTACATGCTAATCTCTGCATAGTTTGAATATAGATCTAATCCAGGTGATGTGGAATAACACTGTGATGTTAGCCATTCTCTGGTAGTAGCAGGCTAACATGTGGACTTCTTTAAGTTTCTTCAGGACGGGTCAGCTCTCATCTGAGAAGCTTCTTCAGTTCTAAGAGCGACTGGTGGAGAGGCCCACATTTAAGCCCTGGGACTTTCTACCTTAACCTCCTAGGACCTGGCGTCCACATGTGGACATCATATTTTGGGTTGTCTAGACCAAAATACAGAGTTTTGCTCTACAAAGGCCTGATATCCACGTACGAGACGTTATACTGCCACTGTTCTATTAAAATGAACGTCCTCACATGTGCATTTCATTTTTCTCAGAAACAAAAATCAGGTAATCCTGTGCTCTTACCTTCATCAGGTCCCAATCAGCACAAAGAGAAATGCTGTGGAAGAGTTTGGGTCTTAGGAGGTTATTGACTGATCCTGAAAACTTCACAATGTTGATCAGTTTTTGTAGCAGCAGTTTATTTAAACCATATATGAAGTTCCATACTCTACTGTGTAATGCTTTTAATTGTTAAATGTATGTTTTATAACAGAGGGGAGACGTGCATGTAATGTGGTCTGTGCATATCAGGGGGATTGGTGCACATGCATGGAGGTTCTGTAAGTGACAGGGATGCTCTGTGTAGGTTTACATGCTTGTATGCACAGAAAGGTGTTTCAAAGAGGAAAAATGTTGGATTCATAAATCGTGTTTATATCTTTGTTTATGTTTGTAGGTCATCGTACGCATTCGTAACCCTTTTGAGGCATCACTTCTCTCAATAACACAGTCACATAATAATAAAGTGCATGTTGCAGTTAGGATGTAGAAGCCAGAAGAGTGTGTGCTACTTTTATTCTAGTAGTTCTGTTGGACACAGACATGCACATGTAACATTAGGACTGTGATTCTATACCAGTGTGATCAGAATGAAATGGGAACAAATGGAAATGCTGTTGTGACACAAGAACAGATGTTAGAGTCGTCATGGGGCAAATAATTGTTTGATCACCTGCTGAATTTGTAATCAGGCACATGGTTGACTCCCTGGGTTATTACCTCCTGGGCTGCTCCGTCATCTCTGCTTCATGCAGCAGCTCTGAAGGATGCAACACTTGGTCCACCCATCTGTATCTGGCCTTGCAGCCTGTACCCCAGGCACTCAGTGGGCACTCAGTGGGCACTCAGTGGGCACTCAGTGGGCACTCAGTGGGCACTCAGTGGGCACTCAGTGGGCGCTGAGCCTGCTGCTGTCCTTCAGTGCCCAGCTGGTGGTGCTCAGCTTACCCAGCTAGATGTCCACCAGGCGGGAGTGGACGGCTTAGGCCTTGCACCGGTGGACAATTGCTAGCGTTTCCATGGCAATATTGTTTGTGACTCTATTTGTCACGGGGCTTTCTGCACATACCACTGGTGGGTCCACTGCCACAGATCACTGCTGTGACCCTGTCAGCCAGGGGAGGAGCCACACAGGTGTATCACATCAACCTCCTTAAAGGATGGAGAGAGGCTCCCCTCCCTCCATTGACCGTCTCACACAGCTGTGTTCTCCCCTCTGCGTGGCTGCACCTCATAGAGCCTTTTGTTACGCACCTTGTGACGGTGCGTTCATGACCCTGAACACAAAAGAAAGATGGTGCAGAAAGAAATGGCTGAAATGCTGAAGATGGAAGTAATAGACGAGTCGCACATCACCTTCCTTCACTACATAGTCCTTGTAGTGAAGGAAGTGTTGACTACTGCAGGGTACATGAAGGATCAGTGTCCTATGCCCCAGGTTGGGCACTGCACTGTTTTTCTGCTGGCAGATTGCCGTGTCTCCAGAAGGGAAAAGCGTCCTTCTCCGCTCCGTACAGCTTGGTTCGTCACGTGTGTTCGACTTTTTCAGAGCCCCAGCCACTGCAGTGCCACGTGGCCACGCAGGAGCACCTGCAGATGGATAAAACGGCAGCCATCATATCCTGCCAGCATCCCAAGGTGCCGCGGTTCTTTCGGGCTAGCTGGTTACTACCACCAGTTTGTGCTGAACTTTGCAGACCTGACCAAAAGGGTGGCCCAGATCTGGTCTAGTGGACGGAGCAGTGCCACAGGCAAAGAAGGCCCTCTGTGGGGAAGCCCTGCTTCCCTCCCATTCATTCTGCAGACGGACACCTTGAACAGAGCCTGGGGGCCATTTTGTCCCAGCAGGTAGGGTGGACCACTCTGTCATTTACATCAGCCTGTCAGAGTGGGTGCAGCACCGTTGAGTTGGAGATGACTCCGCCTCTGTTACCTCCCAGGCTGCCCATTCAGCAGGGAATGAAACCATTATTTTCCTGTGTTTTTAACTCTGTGGGGGATTTTCAGATGATCATAACCAGGGATGTGAACCATGAGGCCTGCAGGTCAGAGTCAGGCCAACAAAGACTTCAGTGAGGCACTGGGGGCTGCTTCGGGAAAGGGCACATACGTTTTCAACTTGTAACTGTATTTTTATAGGTTTATAGTAGGGCAGGGCGATGTGGCCTAAAGTCCATACCATGGGCTAATTTGAAGCATGTGCCGTAACGATATCTATCACCATATGTTCTTGTCTTCTGTACAGCGCTCCCTCGCTATAACGTGGTTCACCTTTCGCTGTTTCGCCTTTTTTTTCCTGCATGCTGTTTTTTGGGGGTTTTTTTTTACAGCTTATTGTGTTCTGCGTCCTGATTGGCTGTAGACCATTGTCAATCAATCGTGTGCCGTGTCTCCTGTACAGGACAGGATGCGGTCAGCTTGTCAAACGTAAATCTTCGATCCTAGCAGTGTGACTCTGAAGTGCTGCACTGTATGTTTGTACGTTTTCTCCTCAACAAACAACAATGTTGACGAATCGTTTCGCACCGTCGAAGGCTCCAGCAGGTGCCGTTGGTTTCATTCTTTAACACTGGACTTCTACGAAGGTTTGAACTGTGAGAGTTTAAACAAGAGAGAAGAGTGTGAAAATGTTCCTGCCTGTCTGAGAAAAGAGTATAACGTGTGCAGTGACGGGTTTTACAGCCTTTAAACATCTATAATAATTGTAAAAAATAAAGTTGGCTACTTCGTGGATTTCACCTATCGCGGGTTCTTTTTAGAACGTAACTCCTGCAATAAACGAGGAACCGCTGTATTTCATATTTTCCGCACTTAAAATCCTTTAATCTTCTCAAAAATTGTCAGTGCGCCTTATGTATGAATCCTGGTTGTGCTCACTGACCTCGAACCGATTTCATGTGCTACACGGCGCTCAGAAAGTGCAACTTTGCTAAGCTACGAAGCCGCACAGCCTGATGGATTGCTGGAGCATTACGGCTACCGTAGTCAGGAGCCTCACAGAGTGATCTGGGTCCCAAACTCCGCCTCTTCAGGTCCCAATGCCAAACGAATGCTGAGAGTTAAAACTGTCTAAATTCGGGGGGTCCACTAGGGGGCGCGTTATGGAGTAGACGTGCAAACCACTAGGTCCCATTTATCTGTTAAATTACTTTATGGTTCACCTATTGTGGCCCAATTCAGAGATTTCTTAAGCTCTATTAAGAAAGTCAGCATTGTTTTAGCTGGTGTTCTTTCCGTCTTTTTGCCTTATCTCGAAGTGAAATGCCTCCTAAGCAGTCTGCTAAAGGAGCGCAGGCTAGCTGCTCAGAGACCGCTAGCAAAACTACCGTTGACCCAGCGACACTGCTAGCTTTCCGCGACATTGTCAAAGAAGTGATTCAAGAGGAAAATGACAACCTACGGGACGAAATTAAACGAGCCATTTCGCCCATCCAAACCACTCTTGACGAATGTACTGAGAAGTTGGGCGAACACGAGGAAGGCTTGAATAATCTGGACAAGCGGCTAGAAGTTATGGAGACATGTTTCGCAGATCTGAGTAACCAATACAAGAAGTTTCTGCTGAAAACGGACGACTTGGAGAATTGGGGAAGACGATGCAACTTGCGTATATTAGGAGTGCTGGAGGGAGCCGAACAAGGGAATCCCACTAAATTTGTTGCTGATCTGTTGCCCGTTGTACTGGGTGGTCCCGGCGGTTTGGAGCAGGCTCCGATCCTGGACAGAGCTCACCGGGCGGCGGTTGCACTGCCCACGGAGGGAGGGCGACCGCGGCCGTTCATTGTTCGCATTCATTACTACCAGGAGAAGAAGCGGATACAGCGCTTAGCCAGACAGAAAGGCCGGCTGGAGTTTCAAGGGAAGCAGATCTTCATCTTTCCTGACTACAGCGCCGACCTGGCCAGACGCCGGGCTGCTTTCAGCGAGGTGAAGGGACTACTACGGAAAAAAGACGGAGTTCGCTACGGTCTTCTTTATCCTGCCCGGCTTCGGATCTCGTTTAATGGAGAAACACAGGTATTCGACTCTCCTAAAGCAGTGAAAGATTTCATTGACTCCAAGTTTGAGTCATCTCCCAAATGACATTTCATAAGAACCACCGGGACTTTCATACCATCGTGACTATATTTTTGTCAATCAATAAACGGACGATCTTTGGTTTAGCTTAGTTTCTTGTTCAATGTTCATTTAGAAATCTCAGATGTTGGTGAGTTTGCCCTTGTTTCCTGGGAGGTTAACTATATTCCAGTACTTGTCACTTAAAAGGGACTCCGGGGTCAGCTTTGATGAGAAGTGAAACAGGTCCGTTTTTCGGCTACGGGTAAATTTGACGTGGGAGTTTTTCTCTTTCCTTCTCTTAATTATTTTACTCTATTGTGTTGGACTTTGTGACTTTCTAATTTGAATATGTTTTGGACTACATGTGTGATTCATAGTTCAGATGCTTCTGCTCATGTGGGGCTGTGGTTATGAATAAGGTGATTGGGACTCTTAATAGAAGCAGGGGAGCTGTGGGAAATTGGTGTGCGTCGTTTGGGGACAACACTGAACACGGGGAGGTGGGTGGGAGGGACTTATCTACTTTTTCTCTTTTTTGTTGTATATTATTTGCTCAGATTATTGTTAACAACAACATTTCAGTGTGCACCCATGATAGGATTGGTACTTGCGTTTGGAACCGCCTTTTTCATCATGTACTTATATGGTGATGACTTCTGTTGATGATACTTCAACTGCTGTGAGTAACGGCTGCCATGTTAACTTTATTAGTTGGAATGTGAAGGGATTGAACCACCTAGTGAAACAAAATAAGGTGCTCTCTCATCTTCTTTATCTTAAAGTACATGTAGCGTTTCTTCAAGAAACACACCTTAAGCATACAGATCATGCCAGATTAAGACGAAATTGGGTTGGACAAATTTTTCATTCCAAATTCAATGGTAAAGCCAAAGGTGCAGCAATTTTGATTAATAAGAATACTCCGTTTATAGTCTCTCACACAATAGCTGACCCAAATGGTCGCTATGTAGTTGTGACAGGGTCCCTGTTTAATACTTCACTTATTTTAGCAAACGTCTATGCTCCGAATTGGAATGACTCAACTTTTTTCAATGACTTTCTTAATTCCCTTCCACAGATCAATACACACCAATTGATCCTTGGAGGGGACATGAATACTGTTATGGATCCAGTACTAGATCGCTCCTCAGATAAAAGACTTCCACTCCCTAAATCCTCATTAGTGTTACAGTCTTATTTACAAACCTATGGGGCTGTTGATGCGTGGCGATTTCTCTACCCCTCCACTAAACAATATTCCTTTTTTTCTGCAGTGCATCAAACGTATTCTCGTATAGACTACTTTTTTGTTGACAAAAAATTGCTTCCCAATATCAAGACTTGTAAATACAATAGCATAGTAATATCTGATCACAGTCCACTTGTTTTGGAACTCGGCTTCCTGGATGAACCCTTTGTGTACTCCTGGAGACTCAATCCTCTTTCTTTGTCAGATAAGGAGTTTGTGGAATATCTTTCCAAACAAATTGATATCTTTATAAGAACCAATATTACGCCTGGTATGGCCTATAGTACGGTTTGGGAAAGCTTAAAAGCATTCTTACGGGGCCATATTATATCATACTGTTCATATACTAGAAAACAGAAACAGAAACGTCTTTCTGAATTGATACACCTTATTTCGCAATTGGATGAGCAACACTCTACAACCCCCTCTCCAGATTTGTATAAACAAAGACTAACGTTACAAACTGAATTTAATTTAATCTCAACCCAGCTGTCAGTCTATAATTCTTAAATCTAGAGGAAGATGGTATGAACACGGAGAAAAAGCATCTAAAATTTTAGCACATCAGCTTCGTAAATCAGAAGCAACTCGTATAATCCCTAAAATTAGGACTAAATCTGGACATGTCACCACTACACCACAAAAAAAAAATGAGTTTCAAAATATTCTATTCCAGTCTCTATGATTCTGAATCTTTAAACACGCCTGGACTGTTTGAGGCTTTTTTTGATGGAATGACAGTTCCGACTTTAACCTCGGCAATTGGAGGAGCAAATTACAGTGGAAGAAATTAAATTGGCGATTAGCTCAATGCAGAATGGCAAACCCCCGGGTCCGGATGGGTATCCGGTTGAATTTTTCAAGACCTTTAAAGTTTATCACCTTTATTACGAGACATGCTCATTGAGTCATTGGTTTCAAAATGTCTTCCCCTAACGCTTCGACAAGCGACCATCTCACTCCTATTGAAGCCAAATAAGGATCCATTAGAGTGTTCATCATATCGTCCTATATCACTCTTAAATGTAGATTTAAAAATACTGTCAAAAACACTTGCTTTCAGGCTAGAGCAATACCTACCATTGTTAATCTCTCCAGATCAGACAGGTTTCGTGAAGGGTAGGCATGGTTTTTTCAACCTGCGCAGGTTTTTAAACATATTACACACCAAGTCAACTACAACCCCTGAAATTGCCTTATTACTCGATGCTGAGAAGGCATTTGACCGGGTGGAGTGGGATTATCTGTTTTATACTCTACATAAATTTGGATTCGGCCCTAATTTCATTTCATGGATTCAGTTACTTTACTCCTCACCTATGTCACGTGTTAGAACAAATTCGTTATTCTCTTCTTATTTCCCACTTCTCCGTGGTACGAGACAAGGTTGTCCCCTATCCCTTCTTCTTTTTGCATTATCAATTGAACCACTGGCGATTAAACTGCGAGCTGACAGTTGCATTAAGGGCATCTTCAGACGTGACCAGGAGCACAAAATATCCTTATATGCTGACGACCTCCTGCTGTATATGTCAGAGCCTTTATGCTCTCTTCCCCGTGCTCTTGCCATTTTTGAATGTTTTGGTAATATTTCAGGTTACAAGTTGAACCTGCATAAAAGTGAACTTCTCTGTGTCAACTCTATAGCCAGAAAGATTTCATTTTCAGATTTTCAATTTAATGTTAAATCAGGGTATGTGACCTATCTGGGGGTTAAGGTTACCCACTCATACAAAGATCTTTATGAAAGAAACTTTGTCCCGCTGCTTAAAAATACTGAGACGGATCTTCAGAGATGGAACAATTTACCACTGTCATTAATTGGCCGCATCAATTCTATCAAAATGAACATACTACCCAAGTTCCTTTATTTATTTCAATGTATCCCATGCTACTTACCCAATAAGTATTTTATAACACTGAATAAGCATATCTCTGCATTTATTTGGAATGGCAAAAGTCCACGAATTCGTAAAGATTTCATGCAGAGGACTAGGCCAATGGGTGGATTAGCCTTGCCAAACTTTCAGTCTTATTATTGGGCAGCAAATATTCGTAATATGCTGTACTGGATGAGTAATGTTACTACAGAGACTCCAGCTTGGCTCCAAATTGAGTCATCCAATTGTGGCGAAGTTTGCCTATCAGCTTTGTTGAGTTCAGCTCTCCCATTAGAACTATACACCTATAAACGTAACCCTTTGTTGTATGACTCGCTCAGAATCTGGGTGCAATGTAGGAAAAGGTTGGGGTTACACTTAATGTCAATTAAAGCACCTATCTGCTCAAACCATATGTTCCCACCCTCCATGATGGACTCTGCCTTTAAAATATGGGAAAGTAATGGCCTTAGAAATATCAAAGACCTTTTTGTAGATGGGATTTTTGCCTCATTCACGCAGCTCCTGAAGCAGTTTAATGTTCCTCGGCAACATTTTTTCCGCTATTTACAAATTCGTCACTTTGTAAAGAGTCGATTTCCTTCATTTCCAGAACTACCTGAGGAAACTTCTTTGGATAAAATTATTAATATAAACGTTCATAAGAGAGGGGCGATTAAAGAAATCTATGCTATACTATTAGATCTTCAATCTCCTTCTCTCTCCATCCTTAAAGCACAGTGGGAGAAAGACCTTGGGATGACTATAACAGATGAGCTCTGGCAATCTTTTCTCCAGAGGGTACACTCTTCGATATGTGCCAGGCATGGGCTCCTTCAATTCAAGGTCCTACACCGATTACATATCTCCAAGGAAAAGTTAGCCAAGTTCTATCCAGGAGCTGACCCTCTGTGTAACAGATGTAAAGCAGAAACAGGTTCGCTCCTTCATACCTTTTGGACATGCCCCAATCTTCATAACTATTGGGTGTCTATATTTAACACTCTGTCAGAGATGTATAACGTTAAATATGATCCTTCTGCTCTAACGGCTATCTTTGGGGTGATACCTCAAGACATCACTTCGAATTCTATTGCCTTTGCTTCACTTATCGCAAGGCGCCTTATACTTTTAAGATGGAAGCAGGAAGCTCCTCCCACACATGAACAGTGGCTTGCGGAGCTCATGAGGTTTTTACATTTAGAAAAGATGAGATATACATTGGCAGGTTCAACCACCAAATTTCTTAAGGCGTGGCAGCCATTCCTGATGTACATGGAAACATTTAAAATGACCACCTTATCATGACCGGATGCCATATCTCTATATCACTATCATAGTTAACTGTACACTGAATGTCCCTTATACATTTTATTTTTCTATTTGTTTGTTGTTGTTTGTTTTTTGTTGTTTTGTAGGGGTTTCTTTGGTTTGTTTGTTTTTTCCTTCTCTATTTCTGTTATCTTTTGGGGTATTGTAAATACTGAACAGCAAACTACTGTATGTTCAATGTTTTGTTGTTAACATGCTGCTGTGACTGAAAATAAAATTTATAAAAAAAAAACTGTCTAAATTCTTCCATCTGTAATAAAATGATCAGCGCTGCTGCTTTACCAGGTGTAACTATGAAGTTTAACATCCATGGAAACAGGATTTATTACATTTAACAGAGTTAGAAGTTAGCAGGAAGTTGGCTCACTAGCTTCCACCTAAACATGCTGCATTCTCTATGCTGTTTAATTATTCATTTCAATAAAGAGCTTTCATTTCTTAGCCTGTTCATCCCAAGCAGACACAGTGGAGGACTATTGGCACAATGTAGCATATCACATCAGGAGAGTTTCCATTTGTTTCCTCATTTAAAAAGAACAAGGGGGCCACACTTACAGATGTTGCACAGATGACAAATTTCTTGTAAGAAAGCTGTCAGTTTCCATACTCCAGTCCCTGTAAACTGTGTAATGGAGTGGAGCTGAAGGCTTACTCGGAGTCTCTTTTGATGAATCCTTTCTTTCCTCTTGCATTCCTTGGATAGAAGAGTAACTCAGGTGAGCAGCTGTGTTCTCTGAAGTCAAATAATAAAACCAGATGTGTTGGGAGCAGCGGGTGAATGTGCCTTCTTTCTCTCTAATTTCCTCAGGTTGGCAATGAAACCGTATTGTCTACCACCATCATGTAACGGCTCGTGCACTGAGACCTATCTGCAGGGCGACTTCTCCTCTTCAGCACAGTTCTTTGTGTGTGTTGGTGTGTTTGCCTTCCTTTATTGCACCGCCACACTCATAGTCTACCTGGGCTACCAGAGCGTCTACCTGCAGACCAGCCGTGGTCCCGTCATAGTGAGTACATGTTTTGTAGAGCAGTGAGCATGTGGGTGCTACAGACGGAAGGTTTGCTGCATGGTAACAAGACGACCAGTGTTACTGGCTTCATCTTGGAGTGGGTTTAATGGCTGATGGGTGTAAGCATCGGAGAAAGCTTTGTCCTCCTCTATGCTGCTTAAGTAAAAATGTTCACATCCTATAATCTGCAAATGTAACTCCACATCAGTGTGTCATTGAAAACTATACATGCATACATTGGTGAGCATTTGTGTTTGATAGGACCTGCTGCTGACCGCTGCCTTTGCCTTCCTCTGGCTCGTGTCCTCCTCGGCCTGGGGCAAAGGCCTGACCGACGTTAAATATGCCACTGACCCCAACCGCCTGGTGCAGTTGTGTACCAGCTGTAAAGCAGGAGAGTTTCCTTCCATGGGCAGGCTCAACGCCTCTGTGGTAAGTGTTGCTTACAAAGGCTTACATCGATGATATCAGTGATAGGGCTACGTTTACGGCAAACATGTAAAAAGCATGTTCTTGTAAGAATATGAAGCAAAAATAAGTCTGTTTTTGTACGTGAGGCTTTGCTCAACTGATGCTGATGTCGAAACATGTGCAACAAGCTGTTTGTTAAATAACTCGTTGCTGGTGCAGTAGGATGCATCGTGTACTGAATAACTGTAAGTCCTGTCCACAGGTCATGAACTCGTTCTCAACAGTCACAAATGTAACTCAACATAGCTCGTATTTTTCTACAAATATGCAGGTGCTTGTTTGTGTTATTGAACACGATGTTAGTTTTAGAAAAAAATGGTACTGAACAAAGACGAGCTTCAGATTGTGACTCTTACAGTACCATAGATCTGTGGAACAACAAACTCTCACAGTTTTTCCGGTTTGAATTTTGTAAGGCGCTCTGAGTAGGAGGCCATTCAGACCTTTAGATGGTTTGTTACAGCCTAGTGGACCAGGTCCAGTCACTGATGCTTCTTATAATTCATGTAACGTTTATACACAGGAAGAATGAACCAACAGAAAACACAATGAAGCAAGAAACTCTGGGTAGGCAGGTGTTACACAAAGATAAGGGAATGAAACCAGACGTGCACGCGGGCTGTGCAAACAGGCCAGGTTAGTTTAGCTGGATGTTCCTAGCAAACTGTTTGAAAAACCACTCAAAAATGCACATTTATCACATAGGGGAGAGACTTTACCAAAGGTTTCATTGAGTTTTGTCTTCGAGTAATGGAGTCTATGCAGAGCCTTAAACTGAATGAGCCCATACCTGGAGAGGCTCAGCACTGGCTCAGGCCCCTGTGGGAGGGGCTGCATTAACCAGCACAGTCTTTGACAAACTGGGAGATCAGATGTTTAGATTTTGGTTGCTTCAAAAAATAGAATAGAAATGGAAACTATGATTTTTAGGTTCAGCGTTAAGATCAGGGATGCACCCCCACATAAAATGTCTAATTCGATGATAACAAAAATGCGTCGGACGACAGCTCAGAGGACCCAGCTTTCTTAGAGTCCCAGGGTGGGGTGCTTGAAGCTGCTCCACCCGGGGACTCTGTCATCCTACTGGTAGACTTCAACACTCATGTGGGCAACGACAGTTAGACCTTTAGGGTGAGACTGGGAGGAACGGCCAGCCTGACCTGAACCAGGGCGGTGTTCTGTTACTGGACTAGTGTGCAAAGCGCAGTTTGTCCATAACAAACACCATGTTTGACCGTAAGGCGGTCCCTAAGTGCACACGGCTCCAGGACACCCCAGATTTATACGTTCTGGACACTGGAGTGCAGAGAGGGGCTGAGCTGTCAGCTGATGACTACCTGCTGATGAGTTAGATCAGGTGGTGGGGCAGGACGCCGCACAGAGCCGGCGTATAGTGAGGGTGTGTCTTTGTGTGGGTCAAATGGGTTCGTCCTTATTTACGTGCTGTAACTGGTTCACATTGAGTACATTAATTAAAATCAAATTTAGACTGAAATAAAGTCATTTGATTATATTAATATGGCACAATGTTTAGTTAGCTTTGCACAAACACAGCTGGTAGAAATATCCTCAAAATGTAAATAAATGTAGTCCTGGAACTTTTACCATGGCCACAGAGTTCCTGTAGGTGTACTGTGTGGTTGCCCCAGCATCTTTGTACATGCCAAAAGTATTCAACCATCTCTTTCCAGATCATTGGATGAAGGTGTTGCACCTTCAACCACGTTGTATTAAAACGTGGCCTGATTCTTGCAGCATGCAGTCTTCAAACAGGTGAAGAGACGGCTCGCTCTCAGGAGTGTATGATACGATGCCACCTGTGCAACAAATCCAGCTGTGAATATTCCCTGCTACCGTCAGCTGTTAGTGGTATTATAATAAAGTGGACGCGATTGGTTCCCAATCAGCTTAGCCACAAAGCAGTAGGTCAGGTAAAATCACAGTGCAGGGTCAGCAGATGCCACCGAGCTTCACCGAGCTTCATGTGGCCTGCAGACTAGCTCGAGATCAGTGTATAGAGAGCTTAATGGAATGGGTTTGGCAGTCATGGCTGAGCAGCTGCACCCTAGTCTTACATAACCAAATGCAATGCAAAGTGTTGGATGCAGTGGTGTAAAGCATGTCACCACCAGACTTTAGAGCAGTGGAGACGTGTTCTCTGGAGCTACAAGTCACATTTGTCCATCCGGCAGTCCAATGGATGAGCCTGGGTTTGGTGGCAAGTGTTTGGTAGACGTGTGAAGAATAATGCTTCAGCATACCCAGACACTTTGGAGAATTCCATGTTCCCAACACTGTGGGAAAACGTTGGGTTATCATCCTGTTCCAACCTGACTGCACACTAGTGCACAAAGCAAGGTGTCTAAAGCTGAGCGAGCTTAATGTGAGAGAGCCTGACCTCAGTGCTGATGACCTTTGGGATGAGTTTGAGCCGACATCACTGTCTGACCTCACGAGTGCACTTCTGGAAGAATTGTCCAAATTTCCCATGAACATGTTGGTAAACCTCGTGCACAGCCTTCCCAGAAGAGCTGCAGATGGTGGGCCGATACCATAGTCAACCTGTGGATTAAAGATGCACATGCATGTGAAAGCAGACAAGCAAATATTCTTGGCAGTTATATCGTGAAGTGTTGGAAGCACCGCTGTCACCAGCTCATTGCACTGACCTCTAGCAGGCCTGTCAAACTTGTACAAAGGTATAACTCCCTATGTCAGTTAGTAATGGCCCGTCAGCATGTGGGAGCCCACTCTAGCCCTGCTGAGAATCCATGCAGGCAGGGGCGGGACTTTGTTTTGATGGGCACACTGTGCAGCCAATCAGCATGTATGTGCATGTAGCACAGAGCCATGGCTCAGTGTCTGAACGTGCTGTTGTATTTCTGAACCACAAACAAGCAGAAACTTTGCACCTTTAGCTGTGTTCATGTGTTCTACAGCTTGTTTACTGATGAAGCCGTCTCTTATTCATACTCCACAAAGTCATGAAACACTGAAACGTTTCCTTTGCACTACAGAAAGGAGCGTTTTGCTTACAGTTTCATCTTCACACTGACAGAAAGTGTGCTGTGTGTGGCCCACCGTGTAAAATGACCTGTTGGGATGTGTTGTGCTTCACACGGACTCTGCCTTCACCAACTAGATGCTCATTGTCAGGGAGATCTGACTGACTGATGCATGTGGATGACAGAAATATAAAGCAGGCTTGTGTTAGAGACACGCAGAGCTGCGATCCTTGTGAAGAAGGCTGCCACCAAAGCTAGCTTTATTCTCAGCATACCTAACGTCTATAATCTTGTCTTTATGTTAGAATTGTACTGATAGCACAGGTCTGCAGCCAAAAACCAAGCTTTTTGACTGGTCTCTCATAGACTTGTACTGAAACCGGGAAAAAATTGCATGTGGTCAGATAGATTAGATTTTTCCTAACAGCCGCCCTCTGCTTTCATTCCTGCTTTGCACACTCTTGGCTCTCTCTCCATGAGCTTCATGAGGTCGTCACCTGAAGTGGTTTCCAACAGTCTGGAAGGAGTTCAGAGATGCTGAGCACCTGTTGGATCCATCTCATCCCAAACCATCTCAGTGGGTGGAGGCCAGGCCTCCATCACTCTCCTTCTTGGTCAAACAGCCCTCACACAGCCTGCATGTGTGTTTGGGGTCATTGTGCTGTCCTGGCATGTGGCTGCAGGATGCTGTGGTAGCCATGCTGGGTCAGTCTTCCTTCAGCTTGGAATAAATCCCCAACAGTGTCCCCAGCAACACCCCCACACCTCACACCTGGTCCTCCATGCTCCACAGTGGGAACCAGGGCTGTGCGATATGACCAAAGTCTCATATCCTGATATCAGACATCCATCGTCCGGTAACGATATAAATCACAAACATGTAACATTTTCTGTAAAGGCTGTGAATCTCGGGCAGCTCGACCTGCGTGAAGTGTTTCCAGCTGTGCGTCGTGTAGCTGAGTCGAGTGTTTTAACGATGCATGAAACGACACATGTTT
Organism: Copadichromis virginalis; assembly: GCF_057382275.1. NCBI lineage: Eukaryota > Metazoa > Chordata > Actinopteri > Cichliformes > Cichlidae > Copadichromis > Copadichromis virginalis. The sequence continues at coordinate 1,910,968 of NC_140622.1, forward strand.
AGACACAAGTTGTAACGGCGCCGTTTTCTTTGTGAGTATTTATTACATGGCGTGCTGCGGGGAGAAGCCTGTTCTAACGTTTGAGTCTGAGCTTTATTTTTAGCACCTGGCGTCTTTTTTACTTCTCATCCATAAATAATCTGCATCTTTTATGTGATTCAGTTTATTTTGAAAAGTCTCAACAGGATCTTAAACTTTATTCTGAAAGGTTTATGTGGAACATAAACAAGCGGACACGTGATGCTGTTACTGTCGTTGTTGCTAACGACAACACATAAAAACAGGCGCTTGTCGTCCGTAGTGTGGTTGTATTAAATCTAAGACAGAGAGACCTTTAATAAAGCCGCTACAGTGACCATCAGAACATGAAAACAGCTGGAAACAGTTTATTTTGCAACAGCACCAAACAAACGATAGCGTAAATGAAACGATGGATGTTTATATCGTTATATCGAACAGCCCTAGTGGGAACCATGCATGTAGAGACCATCGTGCACCTTTTCTGCACAAAGACACGGCGCGTGGAACCAAAGATCTCAGCTGTGGACTCATCAGACCAAAGCACAGATGGTCTAATGTCCACTGCTTGTGTTTCTTGGCCCAAACAAATCTCTGCTCTTTGCTTGTCCTCAGTCGTGGTCTCTCAGCAGCTGTCTGACCGTAAAGGCCTGATTCACAGTCTGCTCTGAACATGCAGAGATGTGTCTGCTGCTGGAGCTCTGTGAGGCATCCATCTGGGCTCTGATCTGAGCTGCTGCTAACTTGGCTGTCCTCAGCAGCAGAGGGACTCTGGGTCTTCCTGTCCTGGGGTGTCCTCGTGTGGGACAGTCTCATCGTGGTGCTTCATGGTTTCTGCGACTGCACTCGGGGACACATTCCAAGTTTTAGCAGTTTTACAGCCTGACTGACCTTCAGTTCTTACAGTAATGCTGCTGTTTCTCTTTACTCAGCTGATTGGTTGTTGCCATAATATGAACTCTAACAGCTGTCAAACAGAGCTGTCAGCTGTGCACCAACCTGACTGCTGCACAACACAACTGATGGTCCCAACTCCATTACGAAGGCAACAAATGAGCCCTGACAGGCTCACCTGTGAGGTGAAACCATGTCAGGTGACGACATCACGAAGCCCACTGAGCAGGCCGAGGGTTTGCAAAAAATAAAGAAAAGGCGTGAGACCATGGAAGCTCTTTCAGAGAGCAGCGAGACTGACACATTTACAACAGAACAGTGGGAAAGTTGTTCTCCAGCTTTGAGCGGTCGATACAAGGCTGACATACTTCAGGGCTTCATCTGTCACTGAACAGTCAACAGCTCCAAGCATCACTGTGTCGAGTAATGAGATCAAAACGTCCAGACAACAACAGCACAAAGGAAGCGCTCACTGGTTTCCTTCTTACACATGTTAATGTAGCTGCACGCAGTATTTGCTTGTTTGCTTTTAAAGAAAGTTGTGTTTACATGACATCAAATATTTTAAGGAAGAAATGTCCTTGAATTGAAAAATAAGTTACAATCCCATGAAAACTAAATCAAATGGAAAGCAGGTGCTACAAGCCGGTCCTCTGCTTCGTGTCAGGCTTTCGCACAGAAAAAGGATTGCCCCCTTCATCCGTCCTTTGTTTGTCACACAGATTTGTTACACAAACATGACGCCGCACATGTAAGAAGCAGTTTCCATTTACTGCACTGAGAAATCAGTGAAGGAGACACAACATGCCGTCAGTGGCGTTCCACAGCCGTGAACTTTGTTAGGTCTTGTGTTTCTATCAGTGTGTGACCCTCAGACTCGCCTCATCACTGCAGCAGCCAGTCAGTCTTTGTTCTTCAGCAGGCTGCCGGTCAGTTCACCTGCATCCATGTCATGTTGGGGCGACTGTAGCCCCGGATAGAGCGAGTTGTCCTCGGCTCCTCCAGCCTGCGAGCCTAACCTGTTGCTCCGCGATGCTTCCTCGTGGCTGCAGTGTTAATGTGAGAAACATGTGCTGGTGTGAACGGATGAATGGGTGTTTCTAGAGTAGAAACGTGCTGCATAACAGATCCTTTAACTTTACGATCGTGGCTCAAGAGTTGGGAGTTCGTCCTGTAATCGGAAGGTTGTCGGTTCGAGCCCCGGCTTGGACAGTCTCGGTCGTTGTGTCCTTGGGCAAGACACTTCACCCGTTGCCTACTGGTGGTGGTCAGAGGGCCCGGTGGCGCCAGTGTCCGGCAGCCTCGCCTCTGTCAGTGCGCCCCAGGGCGGCTACACTGTAGCTGCCATCACCAGTGTGTGAATGTGTGTGTGAATGGGTGGATGACAGGTTGATTAAAGTGCTTTGGGGTCCTTAGGGACTAGTAAAGTGCTGTACAAATACAGGCCATTTATCATTTACTGTAGATTTTTCTGTTTAAAAAAAGGCAGCTGGTCTTCACGTTGAAGCTTCTGGAACAGACCACCAGCTACAGCCTCTTACGGCACTTCCAGTAAAAGGTGCTGCTGTTTTGGACACTAGAGAAACTCGTGCTGCATCCACTGTGTCAGTGTGTCTGGACACACACTGTGGCTCCACATTAAACACAAGCTGAGCACTACAGAGTCGTGGCCCAAGCCATCCAGGATGTTTTTAAGATGACAGAGTTACTGGATTGATGAGGTTACACAGCTGTTTGTACCCTTGAGTACCTGCTTAAACCTGTGGCAGGAGAAACAGACTGTCCCATGGTGGGATGGTGTTTCAGGCTGATATCCAGACACCTGAATGGATCCCAGTGCTGTGCTGTCTCTGTGTATCCAGCCTTGGAAGAGCCTGAGGCTCAGAGCTCATTCTGTCTGACACCAGGGGTCCTCCAGCTGTTTAAAGAAGACCACAGCATGCTGCTGCTGCTGTTAATAATGACATCCTCATTGCCCAGTTTACGGCTCAGTGCTCCTTTGAGCTCACCTGAGAGTTCATTAACCTGTCGTGAGGGACTGATGCAGGTTCTCAGGATCTCCAGGGACCTCTGACTTTCTTTCATAGTGACTGAATGAACAGCTGTGCACACGGTCCTCACTACCTCGTTCAGTTTGATATCTACGGTGGCCCCTAGAGACAAAGCATGTACAAACTCCAAAACACAACGGAAGTGCTCCAGGACGCTAGGGGCAGTGTTGAGCTCGATTTGCAAAATAAACGGCAAGTTGGTTGCAAACACATGGGCTGTGTGGGACGGTCTAGCAACCGTGATACTAACCGCTGGAAACGTGTCATACAACTGTGGTTGACATTAATGAAGGAGAACAGATTTTGTTCATTTGTTTCTACACGAGCTCTGTGTGATTAGTTATCTGAGGCTGAGACCACAGGACGGTGAACATGAGTGTTGGGCTTCATTTCTGTGCTGAACACTCATTTAAGATTAGCTGATGTTGTTCATGAGACTAAAGTCATCTCACTGTGGTAATGTAAATATAATATGGACAATATTATAGTTATTAACATTGTTAGCTATTACAGCAGTGAACATGAACTCTGTGTCAAACACTGAGCTTCAGTAAAGACTCAAATTGCAGTTATTTATATTTCCTGTCACCTTAAATCTTCACTCAAGTATCTGTGACAGTGTATATAGATGTATCATATATAAGAGACAAATATTGTTCTTTTAATATGTTGGTACTAAATTTGGCTCAATGCTTACATATATGTGTAAAAAACAAAATGTAGGAGCTGTGATAACTGTGTCTGATAGAATGAAGAGTAGACTGATATATGAAATATTCCTTTATTGGGTGAGAAAATCAGACCATGTCATAACTGCTGTAAGTCACACAGAATAGATATCAGAGCCTTAAACAGGCTGACGTCTGCTAAATGGGTCAAACTGGGCAGAAAGTCTACAAACACATAACATCCTTATAGAATATGATGTAACACTATAGATCAACTTAGCTCAGAATATATAAAGCATATAAACAGTTACAGCAATATGATGCAACAAACACAGCAGCTACTGATCCAAAATACTCAAAGCTTCATAGAACTGAAACCAACATTTATTTTAGCTCCATTCTGCTGCTGATACATACTTTAGGTTTCTGAACATTAAACTTGTTGCTGCCTTTCATAGTGTGTAACTTGAAGGCCCTGAGTACTTTCTCCCACACTGGAAACACTGGGATGATCACATTATTTGAACATTACCTAATAAGACTGATTCAGCACAGACAGTTATGTTAAACTTTCCTAGCAGTCCTTCACAAACAGGGAACAGTCTGTCTATTCTCTCCATCTGTCAGCTGCTGCTGGCTCTTCCTCCTCCTCTTCCTCACACACTGCTGAGTTTGTCCTGGTGGATCATCAGGGGTGCAAAGCCTCACAGATGATGTGCAGCAGTGGGTCCCTCAGTCTGTCCTCACTCTGGACACTTGCAGTCGTCACACATGGAAATCAAATGTGTGATAAGCTGCAGGATTCAAACACAAGTGTAACTTATAAACACATGTTCATACTTTTATTCCACAATCAGAGAGAAAGAAACAGAGAGAGAGTGCAGGACAGACAGACAGGTGACAGTCTCAGGTGTACACACTGCTACACAACAGCACAGAGAAGCAGGATTTAGTGTTTGTGTTATTACGAGTGTAAACAAGAAGAGTCCCAGATGGTGCAGTGGACACATGTGTGACTGCTGTGATTAGAGCATCTTTCTTTCAGCTTAACGAGTGAACCGTCAGCTCGTTCAAACACACGTTAAAGTGCGTTTGGCTCGACACCACCGAACAGAGGCAGCAATATAACACAGCTCACATTAACAGTGCAGTGAATCCTGCTTGTGCCGTGATGTTCAGGACTGCAAACCGAGCAGCATCACTGACTTTCAGCTTGTTGTGTTTGTGGATACATGACTGACTTTAATTATCCACAAAATCATCACAATCTCTGTAAGATTAAGGTCGACTATTGAACGGCGTATATTTAAAAGGCTTTAAAACCAAGTTAACGCTGAAAGTACAAACATCACTAATGTCACATAACTTTGCCGACATGTGGCCAACAGTCATGTTTTAATGTTCTTCATTATTAAACATTCGCACATAAATAAGTGACGTCATATTCAGTACTTACTTCTGAAAGTTCACTCTTCGGCCGCTCCGCTTCCACTGTTTTTTTTTTTTGTGGGTTTTTTTTCCCGCAAAATTATCCACACCCACCGCCGCACTATGAAGTCTGGGATACAGTGGGGCAAAAAAGTATTTAGTCAGCCACCGATTGTGCAAGTTCCCCCACTTAAAATGATGACAGAGGTCAGTAATTTGCACCAGAGGTACACTTCAACTGTGAGAGACAGAATGTGAAAAAAAAATCCATGAATCCACATGGTAGGATTTGTAAAGAATTTATTGGTAAATTAGGGTGGAAAATAAGTATTTGGTCACCTCAAACAAGGAAAATCTCTGGCTCTCACAGACCTGTAACGTCTTCTGTAAGAAGCTTTTCTGTCCCCCACTCGTTACCTGTATGAATGGCACCTGTTTGAACTCATCATCTGTATAAAAGACACCTGTCCACAGCCTCAAACAGTCAGACTCCAAACTCCGCCATGGCCAAGACCAAAGAGCTTTCGAAGGACACCAGGAAAAGTATTGTAGACCTGCACCAGACTGGGAAGAGTGAATCTACAATAGGCAAGCAGCTTGGTGTGAAAAAATCAACTGTGGGAGCAATCATCAGAAAATGGAAGACATACAAGACCACTGATAATCTCCCTCGATCTGGGGCTCCACGCAAGATCTCATCCCGTGGGGTCAAAATGATCATGAGAACGGTGAGCAAAGATCCCAGAACCACACGGGGGGACCTGGTGAATGACCTGCAGAGAGCTGGGACCAAAGTAACAAAGGTCACCATCAGTAACACACTACAACGGCAGGGAATCAAATCCCGCAGTGCCAGACGTGTTCCGCTGCTGAAGCCAGTGCATGTCCAGGCCCGTCTGAAGTTTGCCAGAGAGCACATGGATGATACAGCAGAGGATTGGGAGAATGTCATGTGGTCAGATGAAACCAAAGTAGAACTTTTTGGTATAAACTCAACTCGTCGTGTTTGGAGGAAGAAGAATACTGAGTTGCATCCCAAGAACACCATACCTACTGTGAAGCATGGGGGTGGAAACATCATGCTATGGGGCTGTTTTTCTGCCAAGGGGACAGGACGACTGATCCGTGTTAAGGACAGAATGAATGGGGCCATGTATCGTGAGATTTTCAGCCAAAACCTCCTTCCATCAGTGAGAACTTTGAAGATGAAACGAGGCTGGGTCTTCCAACATGACAATGATCCAAAACACACCGCCCGGGCAACAAAGGAGTGGCTCCGTAAGAAGCATTTGAAAGTCCTGGAGTGGCCTAGCCAGTCTCCAGACCTCAACCCCATAGAAAATCTGTGGCGGGAGTTGAAAGTCCGTGTTGCTCGGCGACAGCCCCAAAACATCACTGCTCTCGAGAAGATCTGCATGGAGGAATGGGCCAAAATACCAGCTACTGTGTGTGCAAACCTGGTAAAGACCTATAGTAAACGTTTGACCTCTGTTATTGCCAACAAAGGTTATGTTACAAAGTATTGAGTTGTATTTTTGTTACTGACCAAATACTTATTTTCCACCCTGATTTACCAATAAATTCTTTACAAATCCTACCATGTGGATTCATGGATTTTTTTTTCACATTCTGTCTCTCACAGTTGAAATCAAATCAAATCACTTTTATTGTCACATCACATGTGCAGGTACATTGGTACAGCACATGTGAGTGAAATTCTTGTGTGCGAGCTTCACAAGCAACAGAGTTGTGCAAAATACAATAATGTAAACAAGCAAAATACAAGAATGGCTACATCTGAAACTAATAAATATATGTACAATATATAATAGTATATGCATTTCTGGATGTGTATACTAAATATTTTTCTACGTGTGTGTGTGTGTGTATATATAAAATATATAAAATATACAGAGTGAGACATGTGCAAAACAGTGGCATTACTGTACAGTATGGAGTGCATAATGTTAAAGTTCCAGTAGTGAAGCTGAGGTGTCTATGAAGTGTTCAGCAGTCTGATGGCCTGGTGGAAGAAGCTGTCTCTCAGTCTGCTGGTACGGGACCGGATGCTGCAGAACCTCCTTCCTGATGGAAGTAGTCTGAACAGTTTATGGCTGGGGTGACTGGAGTCCTTGATGATCCTCCCGCTTTCCTCAGGCACCGCTTCCTGTAGATGTCTTGGAGGGAGGGAAGCTCACCTCCAATTATCCGTTCAGAGCACCGCACTACTCGCTGGAGAGCTTTCCTGGAGAGTTGAAGTGTACCTCTGGTGCAAATTACTGACCTCTGTCATCATTTTAAGTGGGGGAACTTGCACAATCGGTGGCTGACTAAATACTTTTTTGCCCCACTGTATGTTGGGCCATGAAGTCTACACCGACCCATCCTTAAAATTCAGGGAAATGAAGGATGCATTTGAGGGCCGCATTTCGAGCAGCCTTTGAATTGGGACACCCTTCGTCATGTTGCTGTGATGTAATCGACCTTAAAATGTGGCCTTTAAGGCTGCAAACCCTGAATTGGGATACAGCCCAAATCCGGTCATTGGTACTTCCTGGCTTGTGTAGTTACTAGGTAACAAAAGCTCAACACTGCCCCTAGCGTCCTGGAGCACTTCCGTTGTGTTTTGGAGTTTGCACGTGTTTTGTCTCTAGGGGCCACCGTACATATCAACTGTAAGAGGTTGTGGAACAGGGAGTGTTCACCAGTTTCCCAGTGAGCCTAAGCAGTAACACACAGGCAGTCCCAGTGGTGTAATCATGTACAGCGAGAGGAATCTGGTCAAACTGGGTCCATGGTTGTTGTTTTTCAAATGAATGCAAAGGTTCATAAGTGGTGTTTGTGGTGCTTCATCGAGCCCTGCAGAAGGTGAGAGCGTGTAAAGGCAGCAACTTGTTTTTACGTGGCCGGTCATATCAACTTTAATATGTTCAACAATTAACAGCAAACGCACAAACTGTTCACTCAGAGATGGAAAAGCTCAGACAGATGGGACAGAACAGGAAGAAGAGAGGTTGTCTCAGTCCTACACCGGGAAAATCCTCATGTTTGTTTGTTTGGCCCCCAGCTGTAAAAGGCTGATGTCATCAGCGGGTGGGAAAGCATGGCAGCTTGTGACTGAACTAACGAAGCGACGTTTGATGCCGAGGTGAATGTGATAGCTGAGAACAGGAACCATGCACCTGCTAAAGGTCACATCTCTATATGGACTTGTTTCTTTCATAGTGGGAAACATCCAGCAGCCTTTCTGTTATTGAAATACTTTGTGGGATATAAAGCTGACCACAGTAACGCTGTGCTGCTATAGTTGGGTTACATAAAGGGTAGCACAGAATATGGAGACATGATGCTCATGATCCAGCTGCATATCAGCTGCTGTGCTGTTAGCTCAGCCAACCAGGAGAACTCCTGAAGCGTGTTTGCATCTTTGTTTGAATGAAGTTGTGTAAGATCAGTAAACCTCAGAGCAGCAGCAGCAGGGTCAGCTGATCACAGCTGTTCAGGTTTAAATGTAAAGTCAGCTTCAGTCTGTTCACTATCAGTAAAACTGAAACCGCTTGTGTTCCCCTGCACCAGTTTACTATATCAATATAAAGGTTCAGCTGGCTTTGCTGATGGAAACGTCTTCAAACAAGCTGCTTTGGACTTTTTCACTTGTAAAGAAGTATTTCATGTGTTATGTTTAAAACCATTTAAGTACAGTTGGACCTCTGCATAGGCTGCAGCAGAAGTTAACTCCAAACAACGACACGTTCTCTTTAAATGTTGTGTGAATGAGTGTGTTGAAGCTGTAGTTACTGAGGCCAGCTCAGTCATCTTTGATTTAAGGTAACAGTTTAGCTCACGGCTCTTTTGAAATGTGGCAGAAATGTTTTTCTGTCTTCTTTTTCTCATGTTTTACATTTGAATGTCATCACTTGTGTTTTCATGTGTTTCTGCAGATTTTTGGCTTTCTGAACCTGATCCTGTGGGCAGGTAACTGCTGGTTCATTTACAAGGAGACTCCGTTCCACAAGGTTCCTGCCCCCCCCACCACCATGCAGGAAGGCGGAGCCCCGGGACCCTAATCATGTAGTTAGGGTTCCCCAGCACAGCCACGCACCCTTAAAGAAAAGCTTGATGTCCCACACTGATGTAGAGAAATCCCCCCAGTGAAACACTGGTCTGTAGCAGCCCCCTCCAGCTTTAGCGTGTCAGGACCCTCAGCTCACATCCACAGGTGGCAGCTCCCAGCAGGGCCCCTCAACATTTGTTCTGGAGATTCAGCACTGCAGCTGCTGTTGCATGCTGCCTGAAACAGTCACACTACAGTCTGCTGTGTTTGTGAAGCCTTGCATCACTGCAGGCTGGTTACACACTGACTCCAGGAGCTTTTCAGGACACTGTGTTTGTCTCATTGCAGTACTCTTACACTACACTGTACTTTAAATGTCTCCATGTAACACTAGTAACATTATTTATGTTTGGCTCTGATGTAATTACAGCGCACTGATTACTGTTTGTGTTGTTGATGCTGAATTTGTGTTGATGCCAAAGGAGAAAAAGCCGTGACTGAAATATGTTCTGTCTCCTTCATTCGTATCACTGGGGTGAGCTCGTATTAGTGCAACACTGGCACACACATCGAATGAACTGATTTCATTCAAACAGTGTGGAGAGAGTAAACAGCTAACAGATCCTCTGCTTATTGCAGAGTTTCAGTCAGGTTTCAGAGCTCAGCACAGAAACGGCTTCAGTGAAGGTTACAGACGATCTTCTCTGACAGTGGACTCATCTCTGTGCTTGTCCTGCTCGACCTCAGTGCAGCGTTCCATGCTGTCCACCATAACATCCTATTAGAGCGATTACAGCATGAATTAAGTGCGGCAGTTTCATTTATTCCTGACGATGGGAGTCACACGCTGAGCTGCACTGCTGGGACCAGTTCCTTTCTCCTGTGGCAGCATCAGCTCACTCAGAGACATCCATTCATTCTTCCTCTTCTTCTTCTTCTTCTTATCGGGGTCGTGGAGGGTGGAGCCTCTGAGCTACCACAGGGCGAGAGGCCCATGGACTGATTGCAAATATGATGCAGGGTTAACACACAGAGACAGCCTAACTCAATTCAATTCAATTTTATTTATATAGCGCCAAATCACAACAAAAGTCGCCTCAAGGCGCTTCAACTCCACCTCCACCTGACTGTGGAGGGAAGGCGGAGTACCTGGTAATAACCCACACAAACACAGTGAGAACATGAAGTCCACACACACTGGTGGGTGGTGGAGTCGAGCTGGAACAGTGCTGAGCGTTCGAAGGCGTAGCGTGCGGTTTCATTCCTGTGCAGATGATATTCAGCTTTATGTATCGGTGAGTCAGGTAGACCTGGATGGACTCTAACTTCAGATCAAACGGAGGTTGTTGGAGAAACATGGTACCTGTCAGATGCTCACTCTGGTCCAATCGAGCTGTCATGTGAAAAGGCTGATTCCTCAGCACAGTCCTGTTTGGCACCATGTGAAGCTTGAAACAAGCTCCTTCATCAGCTCAGAGCTGAACTGGCAGCTTCTCTGTACCTCAGCTGCTCTTTGTGTCTGCTTGATCAATAAACATGCTCTCTGCTTCTGGCCATTTGTAAACATAATGAAGAAAACCTAGAATAATGAAGCACACACTCTTTTAATAGGTTGGGAGTGTGCCTGTGCTGTGAGGCCCTGCCTCCCTGTGCTTATGTGCAGGTGCATTATAACTCGTGTTATAATGAAACTCCAGGGCTAGAGTTGCTCATGCACTGCTGAAGCAATAACACATTAGTGTATTTGTTTTTGATTTAGGAGCAGGCAGTACATCCTCGCTGCTTCCATGACTCCCAGTATGTCACAGACTGGTTCACCAAAGATCTGACCCATGATTCACTTCCTTAGACCACTGAATCAGGCACAGAAGCAGCGATGCACCAAATGGAGCCGGGACATCACTGATCACGTGCCCTGCTCGTCTGGACAAACCAGGCCTAGGCGCAGTGTGCAACGACCAGCGCTAGCCTGTAACAGTGTGCATATGAAAGCACTGTATAGCACTGCTTTGTTCCATTTTTGCAGTGTGTCTAAGGTTAGAAACATCCTGTCTTTCAAATGATTCTTTCACAAACAAAAAGCTTTTTTGTGGCCTCCAGTTGGCTCAGAGGTCGTAGTGTTTGTCAGCAGGTGGATATAAGCGGAGGTACTTCTGCCTGCTTTGGTTACTCACATTTTAGCACATCTTTGCTCTTCCTCTGGTCTGTGCTTCAGTTCAGGGCTTCCTGGTGCTTCATGATGTCGTCTGTTCGTGTCCACGTTTGTATTTCAGGTGTTGACGCCACCTGTAAGTTCTATTAAAAGATCCTCCAAGCAGCCTGTGCTGCTGCAGAAGCTCCACCCTGCTGTCTCAGTAAGAACAGGAAACATCCCCGTATATTACACATGCATATTACAGTGCTAAGTATGTATGCTGGCACTGAGGTGCCCCTCTTATCAAACTGTACTTTATTTCCTCTGCAGAGGATGTGCAGGTAGCGGTGTCACGATCAGCGTTTGCAGTGCATTCAGTGGAGGAGTGGTGCAGCCATGTCCACGGCAGGCATGATCTCCTGTCTCGTTCAGTGGTGCATCATGGGTAATCTCAGTCCCCCACTGAGCGTGCTCCTGTGACTGGCCAGCACGTCATGAGTGGGTGAGAGCTGTTGTCCAGCATTGTCTTTATCTTGGACAACATCCGCCTCTCAGACACCACCCTAAGTCCAGCTCCGTCCCCACTACGTTACTGGTCTTGTGCATCAGTTCATGCACAGCTGTTAACCTGCTGTCCCAGCATGCAACAGCATAGAAGATGGCACTGGCTACAGCAGACTCATAGAAAATCCTATTGTGGGACAGATGTTAAAAAACCTCAGCCGCCTCTGACAGCAGAGTGAGCCGGTGGATGGAGCCGTGTAAGGGTCTCATCAGTGCCACAGTCAGGGCTTCTTACACTGAGGAGGAGGAGGGAGACAACTCAGCGGTGACTAACTGAACGTCAGGACCAGCTTAAATGGCAGACAGCTGATTGTCAGATTGATTCAGGTGTGTCCAGGAGAATCTGAGCTCCCAGGAGGATCCTGTCTCTGTAAAGTAGGTCACCACAGAGACAGGGGAAACAAAGGGCAGGGACAGAAACGGGGGAGATGCACAGGAGGAGTCATACCATTCCCTGAAGACCACTTTGAACTTCCAGTGTAGACCCTAGAAGGTCCAGAATCTTATTACAGTTGTAGTCTGCCGGCTCTGTGTTATTAGCCTCCTGTGAGTGTTGCAGGAGCGCAGCAGAAGCCGTCTGCGCTGCCAGCCGGACCACCTGCAGTACAGATGGACCCGTGCTGCCACTCACACATTCAAGCTCAAGTGTATTTATACAGCACAACAGGCCATGCTGCACAACGTGCTTGTCAATGTAAAAGGCCACTATAATAAAATGCACAACAATGATGCAGTAAAATATAGAACGTCAATAAAAACAACAACTAAGGCTGTTAAAAGCGAAATGTTTGTGTCAACGCGTGCTAAAAGCCAGGCCATAAAAACGCGCCGTTAGTAATGATTTCAAACGTCCGAGTGTTTGTGCAGATCTGATATTAGCAGAGTGTGGGCCTCCCACTCTGTCACCACCAAGTCCCTCCAAGCTGCAAAAATCGAACCTGCAATTAACGTGAATACTTGAACAACTCTGTCCTGCAGTGTGAGTCAGTGACTGGCTGCTCCTGTATGGGATCAGAACCATGCCACCTTATCCCACAGTCCAGCCAATGATGCCATTCACATTCGTATATACGCAGCCAATCAACGTCGCTGACAGGCTATGACAGCGTCCTCATGCGCCCACACCGGTGTTGTAGCGAGCAAAGCGGCTGATGTGGCGTGAAGCCACGTTAATGACAACGTGTACAACCCAGGGGCGATTCTAGGATCAGAGCTTTGGGGGTGCTGAGCACCCAGAGAGCTGCCCAGCCAGCCAAGATAAACCCGTCTCTGTCAGTCCCTGCGTCCTTAAATGTTGTCCCGAGTTCCCTCTGACTGTCTCCTCGGTGCATTTAAACCCCTGCTCCTCCCTGTCCTCATCGTCTGCTGTCTTCATCTCCGTCATCAGTCATCATAACTTTACCATCTCTGTGCAAGTCTGCAAATTTCTTTATTAAATCATAAGATTCTTAAATTCATCAAGTCTCTCTGTGCCTGGGTCCGAGTCACAAAACCATCAAATCTGATCAAGGTTATTTAAATGCTGCCAAAGAAGAATGGATTGGAATAAATAAATACATATGCTAACCTTCATTACTGGGAGAATAATGAACGATGCTCACAGTGAGTAAAAAGTAAACTGACTGTATTTTTTGGACAGAGATTCACTTTTAATGTGTGTTTAATATAATACAGACACATAAAAATACACTCCAAAAACAATAAATTATTACAAAATATTCATTTATAAAATGGAGCCAACTCCTCCTGTGGTAGCATGTATGAAAACATCTTTACTGCAGATGCTAATTTTGTGTTGTAAGATTTATGGGTTTCATGCTTTCATAGTGGTGCTTGGGACAGCTTGACCTTTTCTCAGGTGGTCCACACTGTAACAAGTGTGAGAAACACTGATAAGTGTGTGTGTGCTTTTGGAAAACATTTAAAGCTGCAGTACAGAATCTTTGAAACAAGCTTAAAACACTTTTAGAAACAGAGCATCTGCTTCTCTTTACAGCTGCTCGCTCCACCAGGACAGTCTTTGGCACTGATAGTGTTTCAAATGTGAAGCACGTACTGCAGCAGTCATACAGACAACTGGACGGTCCAAAGGTTGGCCGACCTGTTACTGGCTGAGGTTTCAGTAGAGCTGTGGCTGAACCACATAAAAATATATCATTAACTTGAATCTCCCCGATCAATGATAATGTTATGTTGGGATGTTGTTAAAGAGGCTCAAAGTGTTTCAGCCCAGTTTGTTTAGCAGATTCTGTTTAGCAGCTTTAATACAGGGAGGACACAACTTCCAGACTGTGAGTAAAATCAGGTTTTCCTCTTTGTCAGTTTCACAGTTTCTGCCTGTCACTGCTGTCTGTCTGTTTGCTTACCTGCTTCTTCCTGACCTCGTACTTTCTCCTCACGTTCCCTCTTTGAACTGACAATCATACACAAATAGATTCAATTAGATGAAAAATTACATTAATATGAAAAAACTACTATTAAGATCACTAATGAAAAGTCCTCTCAGTGTACTTTCAAGCAAAAGGCAAATAACCAAACCACACGAACATCTAATAAAGGACATAAATATTGAAACACTGATCCAACATTATTCCTGATTCACAGGTCATTTGATTTTACACTTTCACCTGAATGTGGCTCCTTTTTTTGAAAAACCTTCCTTATATGCACCTGGCTGTCTATCTGTACACACACACACACAACAGTTATAAGGTTAATGGGCATCCAGTCAGTCAGTACCCATTCCAAACAGGACAGTGGTAAGTTTTAGAGTTTAAACAGGCTGTATTCAATGGGAGCAACAGGACGGTGCTGATTTCACTGCAGAGCAGGGCGGATTGTAGGGCAGCAAACATCGTCGGGAAACACGTTTCCCACACTGCAGGTTACCTGGTGTCACGTTTTTCAGCTAAAGAGACACATGGCCTGAGAGGATGGAAGTCGCAGACAGAATATCAGAATAGTTGGTGTTGCAGAAGGCGCAGAAGCGAATAACGTCACCGATTTTGCCGCAAAGTTTCTGGAGTAGATAACTTTGACCGCCCTGTTGTTATTGATCGAGAAGAAGCCTTATCCCCAAACCACGCAGCGGGGAACGACCGAGGCCCGATATTATCCGATTGCACTACTTCACAGACAAGGAGAAGATCCTGAGACTGTCTCGTAATAAAGGAAACTTACACTTCGACGGGTCTCCAGTTTATATTTTCCCCGACACAAGTCCTGAGGCTGGGCGGATGCGAGCAACCTTCAATCAACTGAAGCAGAAACTCCGCAGCGCTGGCATCCAACACAGCTGTGTTATCCAGCCAGGTGGTTACAGCAAACGGCTCCAGAGACACGAGAAATGTATCCCGTCCAACAAGCTGATCACATCGGAAGGTGAAACTGGATAGGAGGCGCTGGCAGCTGCTCGAGAAAGACGTTACCGGACGGTGACGCTCACTGACTGAGGTGGTAAACTCTTATTCAGGTCAAATATGTTATTATGCTGCTCAGGACATTCTTACATCTTCTTCCTTTCTTTGTTCTGTTTTCAGAGAATGAATTATGTGTCCGCAGGTAAATTCATAGCTAATGTTTAAATGGATTAATATTAAGGTGATTTAAGTTACAAGATGATGTTTATTCTCTTACCAATGTAATCTCTCCTTGTATGTAAACCATCATAACAAGGGTTAAGGTCAATGGCAGAGCCTGAACTACTTTCTTTCCCTTTAATTTTATTATTATTGATATTATTATTACTGTGAGTGTGCTTTATCAAACTTTATCAAAATGAAACTGGATATGAATAATATAAATCTTTGGGAGCTGAGTGGTAAGTCAGATGTTCGTGTCTCTGAGCTGAGACTTAAATACTTTGGTTGTATGGAGCCCTCTCTGTGCAGGGAGGAGCAGAGACTGTTTCAGTGTTCTGTTTGGGTTTGTTTGTATTTTGTTTGGAGGCCATTTTATTAAAAAGGAGGGGGAAAGGGTTTAATTGGGTTGCAAATCTTTATTTACAAGTTAAATAATGGTTATTGAGAATTATTAAAACCTAGTAAATTTTGTGTCATGGCATTGTAAAGGACTCAATGGTGCTGTTAGCGGGGCAACATTCTGGCACACCTTAAAAAGCTGGGGACAGATATAGGATACTTGCAGGAAAGCCGTTTGAGAAACAGGATCATCAGAAGCTACGTGGAGGATGGAGCGCAGGTGTTTCATTCACAGCTAAGAATAGGGTCTGATAAACGTACTATCAGACCCTCGTGGACGTTATATCATAGTTACAGGGAAACTTTATAACAATCAGGTTACACTAGCAAATATTTATGCCCTAATGTTGATGATGCAGGTTTTATTAAATCATTTATATCCTCTTTACCTAATATGGACACCCATAAACTGATGATTTTAATTTCGTTTTGGATCCTACGACAGATGTTTCCAGGGGCGGACTCAAGCTGTGATCGATGTGGCCAGAATTCTGCCTCGTTGTCACATGTTTTGGACATGTCCTAATATCGCCACCTGCTGGTCTAAATGTTTTTAAAAAACAGCTCCCACAGACCCAGTAATGGCACTTTTTGTGGCACCATATCTGCTCCAAGATTTTACACATTGGTCTGGGCAGGTGGGGGGGGGGGGGGGGGGGGGGGTGTTTGTTTTTTTCTCCCCCTCCTTTGTATATACTTATTTAGGTATATGTATGTATAGACACAGATATATGATTGCTTATATAATGGTAATTATACTTTATGTAAAAGGAGAGGAAGGAAGGGAAAACTCTGTCACTGTAAATGAGGCACAATTAAACCCAATATTTAGCTTCATCATTAGGATTTTTATGCGTGACATCTGTTTGTAGACTTATAGAATTGTATGTAATTATATGTATGTTGTATGTTGAGGTAGGATCAAATGAGTTTACCTTTAAGTCTGTTTGTACCAACCCTTTCTTTGTCTCACTGTTGTTTAAAGTGTATTTTGTTGTTATTTTAGTCATGTTCAAAATAAATCAATCATTCAGTGACAAATAAAATCAAATAAATAAAAATAAACAAGGCCTGACTCCTACCTAACTCTTTTAAGCCAGGCACTTCCACCTCCGCTCGCTGCGTCTCAGCCACCATCGCTCTGGCAGACAGAGCGCTAGAGCCAGAGCAGGGGAGAGCTGGAACAAACCATTTTGGAAGGGAGGGGGGGTTATCTATACTTTTGTTGTTAAAGTGTTACGTCTCAAACAAGTACAGCACTGTATGCTTTTTATATTTTTAGTAGTGTGTCACACAAACAGCAAATATTGTAAAAAAAAAAAAAAAAAAGAAGAAGTAAGAAATCTTTGGGGGTGCTTTGATTCATTTTGGGGAATCACTGAAGCACCCCCAAAAATGGGCTAAAATCGCCCCTGGTACGACCATTGGAGATGTGAGCAGGACAGACGGAACTTTGTTTGCAAAACTCAGTTACTTTTTTGAAGAAGTAACTATATAATTAATTGCCCAACATTGGTCTTTATATCCTGTATTTGCAGACAGAGTTACAGACCCTCTCCCACAGAGTCAGACTCATAATACAGTCAGAGCTTTATAACAGAAAAAAAAACAAAGTTGTCTTTTCAAAATTGCAGTTGAAGTTATTTTTCCTTCCAACAGTGTTAACATGCTGCACAGGACATGAACAAGATTTTTGTTTTCATTGTAAGTGGGATAAAGCAGTTAATTAAAAGTAGTCTAACATAAATGTAAATGCTGTAATTTGTTATTTTAATAAACATGTAACTTGGATGCTGGCGTGACCACAGTGACCACGTCTGCTGTCGCTCACCCTGGTCCAAGGGCCGCTCAGGGAGTTTGTGTGTTCAGACACATGAAACATTAGAGGGAACATTGGTCACCACCACACTTTAGTCTGTGGATTCGTTAACGTTAGCTTATAGTTGTTTCTGGAGCATAAATACACAACTCAGACAGGTAGAAGCTCGCTGTTAACTGACTTAGAACCAAAAAGTAGGATGTTAAATTAGACAGGAACAGGGAGGCCAGCGCTGGGGTTACAGGCTCCTTAGTGCCCGTCAGCAGGCGAGCAGCTGCATTTGGACCAACTGGAGATCATGAAGAGAGGCCTGGTCCAAACCAAAGTACAGAGAACTGCAGCAGTCCAGTCTGCAAGTAATGGACACATGAATAACACGTTCACAGACATCAGCTGCAAGGTGTGGCTTTACCTTGGCTCGCTGTCTCCAATGGACAACGCTGGAGTGGACTACTGCGCTCACCTGACTACACAGTTTGACTTCCAATAGGAAAGATCAGCGTGTTAAAAGCTAACTAACTAACCAGGCTGCTCCTTTGGTAAAATTCCCTTCCAGGTTCCTGTGTGTGCCTTTGCTGGTTATAGGAGTGCCTGTCATACTCAGCCGCCTCCACAGGACGCTGCTTAACTCCGCACTCGCCTGCCTGCTCACCCTCCAATGCTCCCTTTTCACTGGTGCAATATCCATGTGGATTACTGGAAACGCTGCCTGGACTCATTCTCTTCTTCTCCTCACCAAGACCACATCCTTTCACTGATCTGTGCCACCTCCTGGCAAACATTATCCCGTGTGAGTGTACGATACAGAACGCCGAACTAGGTCCTGCTGTTTGTGCTGGGCTTTAGATTGGTTAACAATGATCGCCTCAGGTGCTGGTGGGCAGCAGGGTGCCGGTACAAATGTGCTACTCTTACATGAAGACAAAAGAAGAGGCAACAAGAGAGAAGGAAAGGCAGGCGTGTGGCAGTGAGGGACTGTTACAGGGAGAGAGCTGGCTGATATGATGGAGACAGAAGGAAAGAAGGCAGATATATGCAGGAGAGCAAGCAAAGTTCCAACTGTTCCATCATGGTGTGGACAGGAAGTGAAATGGAGGAGAAGATCAAATAGTCTGGTGGAGGTAAGTGTCAGACAGGAGCAGGTGGAAGAAGGATGAATGGAGGAAGCTCAGAGGATAATGTACCTGTGCAGGTGTGCAGCTGTGGCACTCTAACCAGGCTGTCTGGTACATGATAGAGGAGTACCAGTCTATGCAGAGGGGACAAAGTGGGTGGCCTCTGTCCCTTAACAGGGTCGTGGACCAACTATTGATCATGGGTTAGGGTTAGGGTTAAAGACAGGCGGCAGCGGATCTGTGGAAGCTGTGATGTTTCTTACATGTCATTCTGTTTTCACTGCGCATTCAACCATACTACGTCCACGCGTGTGCTGTGTTGATAACATTCTGTCATTTCCACGGTACAAAAGTGGGACAGCTCTTAGAGCCAAGCCTTCTGTTTGTGTGGGTGTCCCCAGCACGCGCACGCAGGAAGTTCCTTTCCTGTCGAGAACGCGAGATGACGTAAGCTGCTTGCCGCGCAGTGATGATGGCGGTTCGTGAACGCGCAGTAAAAGTAATGGCTGCTCTGGATCGGCGGGTTCCTAGCCTCGATGATTTCGTGGGTCAAAGCTGGACTGCCTGGGCCGATTGGGCGGGCATGACGCCGGCGGATGGTAAGGAAACACCCTGACACAAACACTGATCGGTACGGAGCCATTTAACGGAAGCAGCAGTGTTTATTTTCGCGGAAACGCAGGACGGAGCTAAACATGTTACCCAAACAAAGACCCTACCGGGTCCTAGTGCTGGGTGGGTAACATGTTGGTCTTCACTAGGTTACAAAAATTATAATTGTAAGGACACAGTCATTGTAGCATGATTTCCACCTGTGTGGTCATAAAACAGTCTGCAGCGTTTAGGGGAGACCATTCGTGTGGAGAAAACCGGCAGGGCTGGCTGACATCAGAGCGGAAGGAAGCTAGTGTGGACGGCTGGCCGTGGAAAGCGAGCATACAAGCTACCATGCGAGCCCGACTAGCCGGTGGCGACGAGGTAGTTAGCATCAGCATGCTAACGCTAGCAGCAGCCGGATTCAGAGCAGACGCCGGTGACGGAGGAGGAGTCTGACGCTTCTGCACCGCTGGCCCATCCTGTGATAGAAGGAAACATTTTGCGTGTCGTTCCCACTTCGCTTCCTAAACAATGATACTCGTGGACTCGCCACACGATTCCTCATATATGTGGCTTCTGCCCACAGTGTTCTTGCTAGCTTAGAGTCACTGTTTGGCGTTTCTCCAGTGCTGCTCTGCCCATTAACTGTCAGATAGTCTCCCCACCACCCAGTGCCATTAGCTACTGCCTGCTGATCGTATACTTGGACTACGAGTACTTCCTGAAGAAACGAGATCTGAGTCAATTACATAACACAGCTTATTAATATGGGCTATGTGTGATGTAAGATGAGCATTACTAATGGTGATACCAACATCACAGCTGACAGTGGCTGTCTTGAACATGTGTTTCAGGGCCTGATGTGGATGACTGCAATAAGAATGGCAAAAAGGCTGCAGAGGCAATGTCACTCAGTAAAGAGGGTAAGTGTGCAGGTTGGAAACATGCCTCATACTTATGGATCTCAGCTTTTCTAACAAACACACCTTTGCACATACACATGCTGGATGCTGTTTATGAGAACATGACACCACAACTCGGGGGTACCTGACAGTGCGTGTGAGGATCACACGGCCCCCACTGTTCTTAGTTTGAATCTGCTGTGCAGGTTTGGTTAAAAAACTTTGGCCAGACTCCGAATGTTTCGTCAAAGTTTAACAATGAAGAGTCTTCACAGAGCTCACGCTGAGTTTCAGGTCGCTTATCGTGAACACAGCTTTTGTTGGAAATAGGCTTAAATTTCTATTTTTCTTTTGTAGTTATATTAACAGCTTATAACACTACACAAGCCACATGCTTTGTAATGCTGTGCATTGTAACACGCGTCTGTGACGACGGTGTGTTGGAGCGTATTTGGCACGTAGAGGAGCGTGAGTGTTTGGCACGTGCACGCCAGCTTCGTCGTTCTAAGTGAAGCTTTGCAGCGTTTCCGGCCTGTGGTTCCAGCTAGCACCAAGCTCCTGCTCATGGTGCACATCAGGGGAGCCTCACCAGTTGATGCCATCATTTACAATCCGATTTTTATGTCAGTGAATTTCTCATAAAGGTTTGTGTTTGTAACAAAGTGCACGCTAAGGTTGGGCGACTGGACATGTTGACCGACGACAGGCTGATCTGACTCCTCCATCATTGTCTAACTGCTTCGATCGAGGGCTGGATAGCGTTAGCTTCTATAAAGTGTGCACGTCCAAACTTCTGTTTGGCAAACTTTTACTCACAGTTATTGGCTTCCACATACCGACGTGTTGGCGTGTGGCTGTGCTGCAGATGCATGAAAACAGCCAGCTTCTTATTAAGACCACCAGGAGGCTGACTGGCCCGTCACTGGTCAGGGCAGCGGATGCATTCTGGTCCCCAGTCGGGTGGATTTACGTGAGCCTGGCTGAGCACTGTCGTGTGATCATCCTGTATACCTGCACGCCTGCTGCTGGGGCGGGATGTTGACTTGCACATACATACATACTGTTTGACCCAGAAACCGGGGAGTTTATTTGTGAGCAGGGGAAGAAGTGGATGGCTATCAGCCGCTAAAAAGTCTTTACCGACTTATAATTCTGCTAATGCGCTCATGCTGTTTTCTCTAAGACACGGCTCCACTCATGATGCCTTCAGTAGACACACGGGACTCGTTCACTGACAAACACAAGCTGGGAAAGAGGAGATGTGTTGGTGAGCACAGAGATACAGAGCTCATCACATCATTTCAATAAACACGCTCGGCCTGTTCTTGGAGATGATGTGAGAGGATACCTGCTCCCCACAGTGTGCAGCATGTGTGCACCATGATGCTGTGCACATTCAGAGCACGCGTCAGCGAGAGGGAGCACTCAGCTTTAGTAGTTTAGAAGTATTTAGGATCTCGCACCAAGTGAAAGATGCTAACAGCACCACAAGGTGCTCTTTGTGCCTATGACGCGTGAAAACTGCCGACCTTAAATGACAGAAACGAGAGTCACAGCTGGTTTACTGTTCGGTGTGCGGGCAGACGTTCACGTGCAGACGTTCACGTGCAGACGTTCACGTGCAGACGTTCACGTGCAGACGTTCAAACACCTTTTCAGCTGGTGGATACATTTGTGCTGCTGCTACATTTTGCAGCGATAGTTTCACGGCATGTTTTGCAAAGACTGCATTTTGTTCGACATCCTCCTCGTGAAATCCGAACGACATGCATCTGCAGCATGGGTTACATGCAGACAGCTTAATATTTCCATGGCAACCTGTACTCAATGGTTCCCATAAAGCCACTTTAACCATTGCACGTGGAAAAACCCGCGATACGTTGAGTATATTCGATATATCGCACACCCATACCTTGTTAGTGAGTGAAACAAAGCCTGAAAATGTCATCACATTCAACTGAGTCTGCAAATACTTAGTCGGGTAAGTAAGCCCCGACTTACAGCTTCTCCATGGAACAGGCTACACAGTAGAAGCAGATCCAGCAGCACAGCAGGCTACGAGCATGTCAGTCGCAAGAAGCACGTGCAGATTTAGGATGTTTGAAACCGTAGGTTCCTCTAAGTGAGAGTACGTCTTTCTGTGTTCTCCACTCTTCTTCAAGACATGTCCATCTTTGGCCTCTACCCTGGCCATGACGACTTCTACCTGGTGGTTTGCAGCCATTGCGGGCAGGTCGTGAAGCCACAGGCCTTTGAAAAGCACTGCGAGCGGAGACACGGGCCTGTGGCCAAGCTGTACGCCCGCTTACGCTCTCCCACCCCGGCACCGCAACCCCAACAGAGAAGCCATCACGGCCCCTCTCCTCCTCATGGGACCAACGCTGCTTCGTGGGAGGGTCGAAACCAGGGAGTCGGGCAGCTCCGGGCGGCTCCACCTTCACCCGTCACACCACCACAGTACAGATACTCGAAAACTTCCAAGGACGGAGTGCGGTAAGAACACAGTCCAGTCAAAATGTCCGAGCTTGATTAAAGCAATAATAGATGATGTCAGCTGTTCAGAGTGTAGTGGCTAGCTTGGATTGGACGTGCAATGATTTTGTTCGTCTAAATCCTCTGTACAAATGTTGTAATGTGTTCTTATATCTAATTGAAATGACAAACAGCGAGTGTTGGCCTCTCTTTGTAGCGAGTCATCCAAACCACACAGCAGCACATTAATGACTAACCTTTAAACCTGATGCTCTTTGTCACTGTGCTAATGTGTTTGCATTATTACCCTAGCTCTGTAGCTAGCTGAAGCTCCAGTGAGCCATAGTCATAATCTTTGATCAGGTAACAGCAGAACCGTATGTTCTGGTGCATCGTGTCTAGATGGAAGCTAGCACCATAGATCCTCCGTGGATGCTGACTGTAGAATAACACCTGTCATAACAGCCGAGCTAAACCTTTTCTTGGGGATGAAAGGCTGTTGGCTGTTTTTGAACTCGGTGCTTGCTGGAGTCTGGGGACCACAGACAGGGTTGCACCCAGAAATGAGGTGGGACTTGTCTGTGGTAGAATCTGTCTCAGCTCATCGCCACTCGAGTTTTCTCTCAAATACACATTTGACTTTTTTATTTTCGAGTTTTGGTGAGTTGAAGCCCTTTGGCGTGTCCTGATGTGTGCTACGCGTAACCTGCTCGTGGCAGCACCCGTGTCATCGTTCCAGCTGGTAGGAAAGGATTGGTGTTTGGAGAGAAGCCGGCATGAAAGTGGGCATCTTCTTCAGTTCCTGACATACTTGGTGGAGCGTGGTGGATTATCATGTTAAAGTTATTAATCACAGCTCAGTACAAAAGCCTCACACACCTTTCTATCCAAACCTTGTGTTTGCGACCAATCAGCACAGAGCTGTGTTAGAGAGACGAACACGTGATCTGAGCGAGCACAGCTAATGTAGAGCGCAGGACTGAAACATTAGAGCCCTCTTATTCACACATGGTTGTTTTTCATTGGCTACGATGACAAACTGTGAACTTCTTCTCTCGTCACCAAGACACTCCCCACTGGAGAAGTCCCACAGCAGTCACTTTGACTCTTCGGTATTCAAGCAGCCACCACCTCTCGAGCCTCCCATGAGCTCCCCACCTCCGTCTCTCAGAGATCCCCCTTGGCCACACGGAGCTACTCCGCCTGGTAGATCTTCACCCAGTGACAGGCACCCCACAGTGAGAAAGGATTCCACTCAAACCTCCGCTGCCACACGCCACCGCATCCCCAGACCCTACAACAAAGTGGCTTCCAGTGAGTACAAGTTCAGACGTGCAGGCAATAGAGAAAGTAGATGTCAGTAGAAGTGTGGTGCGTTCCCGAATAAGTCGGAAGTCGATGCCAAGTTTTAAAGGTTTTTGTTTCCCACTCGGAAAGTCCGAGCCAACCAATGTGACCCGAGGTAGCAATCCAAGATGGCGGCACTGTTAAAACAAGCCGAGCGTCACTCCGAGCTATTCTGGAACGCTGCGTTCATGTGTCTGTGCGATGTCTTTGTTCTGTTTGAGTCTGCAGCCGGCGTCTGCTGACACACAGCGTGACGCGCTGTGATGCATCATGAAGGATCAGCCTGCCGAGTGCAGAGAGCGCAGCTGCGGCCGCGCTGCAGACGGCCGTTTGCTTTCAAATAGAATGAAACCGTGTGTCCACACGTGTGGACAACAGACGTGAGCTTGTGCTGTCACACTGTGGCTCACGTGGCTTCTGTGTGTCCTCAGAGAGGAAGTGCGACTTGGACAAACACTGCGGCGTCCTTGACCCCGACAGGAAGAAAGTGTGCACCCGCCTCCTGACATGCAATGTAAGCAACACACACACACACACACACACACACACACACACACACACACACACACACACACACACACACACACACGCGTGCTGTCCCATGTTAGTGCTTCAGTGTGGGTAAGTACAGGGTGAGGCGTGCTGTCAGGCTGTGACCCAGTGACAGGGCAGCGTGTGGGCTTCGAGCCTGTCCGCCATGTTCAGCCCTCACGCACACTCATCATGTTATCACTGAACGTTTGTGTAAACCTGTGTGTCACATGTCATTCTGTCATTGAAGTTGTCCTGCACAGCCGTGAGTCCTTTTTGTTTTCCACTGGATCGATCTCCTCAACAATGTGATATCAAATATGTGACAGAATCCCATCGTGGTCTTCACCACAGCTCTCCCACTTTCAAACTGGTGTGAGGTCCAGTCTGTCCCAAACTCGGTGTCTTTCCATCTCGTGTTGAGCTCTGGAAGCACCAATAAAGCCTATTCTTCATAATATTTCCAGAAACATCTCCTGTGCTCCTTACACGTCACCATAGGTGTGGCTGAAACGTCGCAGTATAGAGTAACAATGCAGGATTGGAACGTGCAGTGCATCAACACAACACGCTCTGACAGTGATTCACACACGGCTCCAACCTGCCACGGAGCATCCTGAAACAGGTGGTGGCCATACGTCAGTCACACTGGAGGGAGGTTCACAACACGCTGTGGCTGAGCTCCCTGCACTGAAGACAACAGCTGATAAAAGACTGCAGTGCAGGAACAACTCCAAGCTGTCCATCGACATGTGAAGGAAACGAAAGGCAGGAGAGCCAGGACCGCCCACTGCTGGGACAGGAAAAAGCCGCCTTGGCGTTTACCACAGTGCACGACGAGACCATCAGAGAACAGAGCGAGGCCTACCAAGGAGACGACACAGTAGCTACAGTCAGACACCGTTGCTGCCTCTGGCCTGACGGTGTGCGACGCATCATGAGATCTGAAGACTACCAGTGTAGGGTCAGTGTGAGACAGCTGGGTCAGAGGTCACGGGACCAGCAGGACCAGGACCCCGACACGCCTCTGTTTGTGTGAAGACGACACGCTAATCTGAATCCCACTGATCACGCATGGAGACGTGTCAGAACTGCGCCCTTCAGGAGAGCGGTCGACCATCGCAGGCCAGACGTGCAGCTTGTTGATGAGAGAGGTGACCGACTGCAGTTATTCTTCTGAGCTGTGTGTGAAACGCTGTCAAGTCTTTAGTGTTGATCCACTGCACATACAGGAAGTAAACATGTGTACACCAAAACAGCTCTGTGGGAGAAATGGTGCTTCTGCTGGGAACACTGGGGGGTTCGTACGGGCGCTTCATTAATGGGGGACAACTTGTGCTGTGTTCAGATGAAAATGTCCTCGACTGTGGGAGGAGTTTAATGTGGACTCTATAGGTGGGGGATGATGTCATCTTTCAAAAGCACTGTTATACTGTCCTGTTGTTGAAAGAATCGATTCTGAAACTCCACAGTATCCAGTCAGTCCCATCACACAGGCCTGCTCAGATCCACAGCAAACACACAATCTGATCTGTCCTTCCCTCAGATTCACTCCATCCACCAGAGGAGGAAGGTGGTGGGCCGCAGCAAGAACTTTGACCAGCTAGTGGCAGAACTCAAGACCAGGGTTCGAGAGAAAGGGAGCCCAGCCCTGGAGGGAGGCTCCTCGACGGGACAGTCCCTCAGCCCAGAGGCCCCCAGGGAGCAAGCTGGTACTCCACACTGCAGGAGACCTTTGGTCACCCTCCCTGCCTTCAGGTTGTGAAGAATGCTGAAGCTAAGGATGCTTATAGAAGAAGTTAGGACTCTTCTAGAGATAAATAACCATCTTTTTACTGATTATAGTGGCTCAAACATGGTTTGGCTTGCAGGATTCATGTGTAGTCAGCTGCTGGGCAACTGTTTTATCAAGCAGCTAACAGCTGCTGCTGTAACATAGACGTGCTGGACTGATGGTCTGCTAAACTAACACCCAGGTGTTCGTTCTGTTACATAATCCCCAAACAGAGCAAGTTTAAAGGCTTCTCAGATGAGTCCACCAGTTCGCGGCTCAGTACAGCGTGTGCATCAAGTGTAGGGAAGGAGCTGATGTGGTGCTGCTGAGGGTGTAACTGGATCTGGATGGTCCTGTGTGTGTTCTAGTTGGCCTACGGCTGTGGTAGAGAGTGCCCCAGAGGAGGAGAGCCAGCGGTCGGATGAGGGTAATCCCAGAGTCCCCTCGCCTCTGGTCCACGGACGAATCTCGAGCGATGAAAGCGAGGCCGAAGGAAACGACGAGCGAGCTGAGTTTCCATCTTCGGCTGCGCATCCCAGACCAGCGGCGGTGAGACTTACTGGGGCTCAGCAGCCACAGAGCCCAGCCTCTGATCACCACAGGCTGAGACGTTATACAGGGACAGGAGGACGCCCATGCTGTGTCCTCATGTCCCCAAGGACACAGGGGAGACGCACACACGGGAGACGCACACACGGGAGACGCACAGCAGACGCACACACAGGAGACGCACACACGGGAGACACACAGCAGACACACACACGGGAGACACACACACGGGAGACACACAGCAGACACACACACAGCAGACGCACACACAGGAGACACACAGCAGACACACACACGGGAGACACACACATGGGAGACACACACACAGCAGACGCACACACAGGAGACACACACAGCAGACACACACACGGGAGACACACACATGGGAGACACACACACAGCAGACGCACACACAGGAGACACACAGCAGACACACACACGGGAGACACACACACGGCAGACACACACACAGCAGACGCACACACAGGAGACACACAGCAGACACACACACGGGAGACACACACACGGCAGACACACACACAGCAGACGCACACACGGGAGACACACACACGGGAGACACACAGCAGACACACACACGGGAGACACACAGCAGACACACACACGGGAGACACACACACAGCAGACGCACACACAGGAGACACACACAGGAGACGCACACACAGGAGACACACAGCAGACACACACACACAGCAGACACACACACACAGCAGACGCACACACAGGAGACACACAGCAGACACACACACATGGGAGACACACACACAGCAGACGCACACACGGGAGACACACAGCAGACACACACACACGGGAGACACACAGCAGACACACACACATGGGAGACACACACACAGCAGACACACACACAGCAGACACACACACGGGAGACACACAGCAGACGCACACACAGCAGACGCACACACAGCAGACGCAGACACAGCAGACGCACACACAGCAGACGCACACACAGCAGACCCACACACGGGAGACCCACACACGGCAGACGCACACACGGGAGACACACAGCAGACGCACACACAGCAGACGCACACACAGGAGACACACAGCAGACGCACACACGGGGGACGCACAGCAGACGCACACACGGGAGACGCGCACACAGCAGACGCGCACACACACACGGGAGACACACACACAGCAGACGCACACACGGGAGACACACACACAGCAGACGCATACACAGGAGACACACAGCAGACACACACACATGGGAGACACACACACAGCAGACACACACACAGCAGACGCACACACAGGAGACACACAGCAGACACACACACATGGGAGACACACACACAGCAGACACACACACAGCAGGCACACACACAGCAGACACACACACAGCAGGCACACACACGGGAGACACACAGCAGACACACACACATGGGAGACACACACACAGCAGACGCACACACAGCAGACGCAGACACAGCAGATGCACACACAGCAGACGCACACACAGCAGACGCACACACGGGGGACGCACAGCAGACGCACACACGGGAGACGCACACACGGGAGACGCACACACGGGAGACGCACACACGGGAGACCCACACACAGCAGACGCACACACGGGAGACCCACACACGGCAGACGCACACACGGGAGACACACAGCAGACGCACACACAGCAGACGCACACACAGGAGACTCACAGCAGACGCACACACGGGGGACGCACAGCAGACGCACACACGGGGGACGCACAGCAGACGCACACACGGGGGACGCACAGCAGACGCACACACGGGAGACGCACACACGGGAGACGCACACACGGGAGACCCACACACAGCAGACGCACACACGGGAGACCCACACACGGCAGACGCACACACGGGAGACACACAGCAGACGCACACACAGGAGACTCACAGCAGACACACACACGGGGGACGCACAGCAGACGCACACACGGGGGACGCACAGCAGACACACACACAGCAGACGCACACACAGCAGACGCACACACGGGGGACGCACAGCAGACGCACACACGGGAGACGCACACACGGGAGACGCACACACGGGAGACGCACACACGGGAGACCCACACACGGCAGACACACACACGGGAGACGCACACACGGGAGACACACAGCAGACGCACACACAGCAGACGCACACACAGGAGACTCACAGCAGACGCACACACAGCAGACGCACACACAGGAGACACACAGCAGACACACACACGGGGGACGCACAGCAGACGCACACACAGCAGACGCACACACAGGAGACACACAGCAGACGCACACACAGGAGACACACAGCAGACGCACACACAGGAGACACACAGCAGACACACACACAGCAGACACACACACGGGAGACACACAGCAGACGCACACACAGGAGACACACAGCAGACACACACACGGGAGACACACAGCAGACGCACACACAGCAGACGCACACACGGGGGACACACAGCAGACGCACACACAGCAGACGCAGACACAGCAGACGCAGACACAGCAGACGCAGACACGGGGGACACACAGCAGACGCAGACACAGCAGACGCAGACACAGCAGACGCACACACGGGGGACGCACAGCAGACGCACACACGGGGGACGCACAGCAGACGCACACACGGGGGACGCACACACGGGAGACACACAGCAGACACACACACGGGGGACGCACAGCAGACGCACACACAGCAGACGCACACACGGGAGACACACAGCAGACGCACACACGGGAGACACACAGCAGACACACACACGGGGGACGCACAGCAGACACACACACGGGAGACGCACACACAGCAGACGCACACACGGGAGACACACAGCAGACACACACACGGGGGACGCACAGCAGACGCACACACAGCAGACGCACACACGGGGGGCACACACAGCAGACGCACACACGGGAGACACACAGCAGACACACACACGGGGGACGCACAGCAGACGCACACACAGCAGACGCACACACGGGGGGCACACACAGCAGACGCACACACGGGAGACACACAGCAGACGCACACACGGGAGACACACAGCAGACACACACACGGGGGACGCACAGCAGACGCACACACAGCAGACGCACACACGGGGGACGCACAGCAGACGCACACACGGGAGACCCACACACAGCAGACGCACACACGGGAGACCCACACACAGCAGACGCACACACGGGAGACACACAGCAGACGCGCACACACAGCAGACGCACACACAGGAGACACACAGCAGACACACACACGGGGGACGCACAGCAGACACACACACGGGAGACGCACACACAGCAGACGCACACACAGGAGACTCACAGCAGACGCACACACAGCAGACGCACACACAGCAGACACACAGCAGACACACACACGGGGGACGCACAGCAGACGCACACACGGGAGACGCACACACAGCAGACTCACACACAGCAGACACACACACGGGAGACACACAGCAGACACACACACATGGGAGACACACACACAGCAGACACACACACAGCAGACACACACACGGGAGACACACAGCAGACGCACACACAGCAGACGCAGACACAGCAGACGCACACACAGCAGACGCACACACAGCAGACCCACACACGGGAGACCCACACACAGCAGACGCACACACGGGAGACCCACACACGGCAGACGCACACACGGGAGACACACAGCAGACGCACACACAGCAGACGCACACACGGGAGACACACAGCAGACGCACACACGGGGGACGCACAGCAGACGCACACACGGGAGACGCGCACACAGCAGACGCACACACACACGGGAGACGCGCACACAGCAGACGCACACACACACGGGAGACACGCACACAGCAGACGCACACACGGGAGACACACACACAGCAGACGCACACACGGGAGACACACACACAGCAGACGCATACACAGGAGACACACAGCAGACACACACACATGGGAGACACACACACAGCAGACACACACACAGCAGACGCACACACAGGAGACACACAGCAGACACACACACAGCAGACACACACACAGCAGGCACACACACAGCAGACACACACACAGCAGACACACACACGGGAGACACACAGCAGACACACACACATGGGAGACACACACATGGGAGACACACACACAGCAGACGCACACACAGCAGACGCAGACACAGCAGATGCACACACAGCAGACGCACACACAGCAGACGCACACACGGGGGACGCACAGCAGACGCACACACGGGAGACGCACACACGGGAGACGCACACACGGGAGACCCACACACAGCAGACGCACACACGGGAGACCCACACACGGCAGACGCACACACGGGAGACACACAGCAGACGCACACACAGCAGACGCACACACAGGAGACTCACAGCAGACACACACACGGGGGACGCACAGCAGACGCACACACGGGGGACGCACAGCAGACGCACACACGGGGGACGCACAGCAGACGCACACACGGGGGACGCACAGCAGACACACACACAGCAGACGCACACACAGCAGACGCACACACAGCAGACGCACACACGGGGGACGCACAGCAGACGCACACACGGGAGACGCACACACGGGAGACGCACACACGGGAGACCCACACACAGCAGACGCACACACGGGAGACCCACACACGGCAGACGCACACACGGGAGACACACAGCAGACGCACACACAGGAGACTCACAGCAGACACACACACGGGGGACGCACAGCAGACGCACACACGGGGGACGCACAGCAGACACACACACAGCAGACGCACACACAGCAGACGCACACACGGGGGACGCACAGCAGACGCACACACGGGAGACGCACACACGGGAGACGCACACACGGGAGACGCACACACGGGAGACGCACACACGGGAGACGCACACACGGGAGACACACAGCAGACGCACACACAGCAGACGCACACACAGGAGACTCACAGCAGACGCACACACAGCAGACGCACACACAGGAGACACACAGCAGACACACACACGGGGGACGCACAGCAGACGCAGACACAGCAGACGCACACACAGCAGACGCACACACAGGAGACACACAGCAGACACACACACGGGGGACACACAGCAGACGCAGACACAGCAGACGCAGACACAGCAGACGCACACACGGGGGACGCACAGCAGACGCACACACGGGGGACGCACAGCAGACACACACACAGCAGACGCACACACAGCAGACGCACACACAGGAGACACACAGCAGACGCACACACAGGAGACACACAGCAGACGCACACACAGGAGACACACAGCAGACACACACACAGCAGACACACACACGGGAGACACACAGCAGACGCACACACAGGAGACACACAGCAGACACACACACGGGAGACACACAGCAGACGCACACACAGCAGACGCACACACGGGGGACACACAGCAGACGCAGACACAGCAGACGCAGACACAGCAGACGCAGACACAGCAGACACACACACGGGGGACACACAGCAGACGCAGACACAGCAGACGCAGACACAGCAGACGCACACACGGGGGACGCACAGCAGACGCACACACGGGGGACGCACAGCAGACGCACACACGGGGGACGCACACACGGGAGACACACAGCAGACACACACACGGGGGACGCACAGCAGACGCACACACAGCAGACGCACACACGGGAGACACACAGCAGACGCACACACGGGAGACACACAGCAGACACACACACGGGGGACGCACAGCAGACACACACACGGGAGACGCACACACAGCAGACGCACACACGGGAGACACACAGCAGACACACACACGGGGGACGCACAGCAGACGCACACACAGCAGACGCACACACGGGGGACGCACACAGCAGACGCACACACGGGAGACCCACACACAGCAGACGCACACACGGGAGACCCACACACAGCAGACGCACACACGGGAGACACACAGCAGACGCACACACAGCAGACGCACACACAGGAGACACACAGCAGACACACACACGGGGGACGCACAGCAGACACACACACGGGAGACGCACACACAGCAGACGCACACACAGGAGACTCACAGCAGACGCACACACAGCAGACGCACACACAGCAGACACACAGCAGACACACACACGGGGGACGCACAGCAGACGCACACACGGGAGACGCACACACAGCAGACTCACAGCAGACGCACACACAGGAGACTCACACACAGCAGACGCACACACAGGAGACTCACACACAGGAGACGCACACACAGCAGACGCACACACAGGAGACTCACAGGAGACGCACACACAGCAGACGCACACACAGCAGACGCACACACAGGAGACGCGCACACACGGGAGACTCACAGCAGACGCACACACAGCAGACGCACACACAGGAGACACAGGCTGTGATAATGAGACCTGTGTGTCTCTTGTGTGTGCGTGTGTGTGTGTGTGTGCGTGTGTGTGTGTGTGTGTGTGTGTGGATAAAGCAGCATGGTTGCAGTGGTGCCACAGGCTCTTCCAGGCACTTCTCTGAGAGACTGACTGCAAACGGTGCTGGAATAGATACAAATACAAAAGTAGACGTGTGAAAAGCAACTCAAAGGATTTTGTGAAGTTCCAAAACAAACAGTTGTGTTGAATGTAAACTCAGACAGCAGCATATCTGCACAGCCTCTGTGCTCGGTGTTTAAAGGTGTGTTCTTGTTTTTAAAGGTGTGCTCGTTCGGAAGCCGTGTGTTGGGTCAGGGCATCTACACGTTTGACAGGAGACTACACCACCTGAGGTCTGCCTTCAGCAGCATGCTGGAACAGCACATCAGCGCCCATCTTTGGAAGTAAGACGTCCCTGTGAACAGAGCTTCATGTGAATATATGTGTGTTTACTACTCAGAGTTACTGTCAGCAGCTGTGGTGCAACAATGGAGCGACCCACGGACACCGGGGTCAGTGTCAGTACTGGGAGCACCCTGACTGCACCCTGCACAGGCTGCACAGGTAGTGCTCCAGCTGTGTGCTTTTCAGCTGGTTTGCTGCCTTCCCTGCACAGCCTCAACAGCATGCAGGAGTCTCCAGGAGATGGACAGATGCTGCAGGAGGTGCTTAACCCACATCAAGACTGGTGTCTGCTCCTCTGTGTGGGAACTCTGAGCACTGCCAGAGCCCCACAGGACGATCTGCAGCAGGCCACGGGTGTGAATGTCTCTGACATTATATTCTGTGCTTTAGACAGAGCAGTTCACCCTGACTGTGACACACATGGAGATGCTGACTGTAGCCTAGTTCAGCATGACAGGTTTGGTTGTCAGTCAGTGCTGATGTGGGAGCATGCCCTGACACTGTCAGCCGTGAACAGCAGCATGGAAAAGAGTTGGAGCTGCTTTGGTTCACTGTAAAAAGCCCAAACATTATCAAACAGTGTAGCTCCTTTTGTTCCTGACACAGGAAATGTGTGAGACACTGTCCTGCTGGAAGCTTCCATTAGAAAATGGATGCAGTGTGTTGATAAAGCGATGGATGCAGTCGGCAACAATACAGGTAGGCTGTGGCATTAAAACCACTCGGTCCATAACGTCACATCAGTGGGACTCGTTCAGGCAGAGCAGCAGTGTGACATGCTCACGATGCCACGTGTAACGTTCTTCCTCCATCAGATGCTCGGTCTGAGCCTGAGCAGGTCCTGAGGAGCTGTCGTATGGCAGCAGTTTCCTGCTAACAACGTGTCTGCTGACATGCTGGGCAGTGCAGGAACAGACACTCAGGGCTTACATGTTACAGCAGCACAAACAAGGCTGGCACAGAGGTGCACCCTGGGTTGTTTGGTTCAACGCCCCCTCAGAAGATGACCTCACAGTGCTGTCTGGGCTTTATGTTCCCCGTGGCAGGGTGAGGCGGGGGTGTGGCCACTGTAAACATGGCTGTGCTGTCAGACACTGCAGGTGGGCTCATCTGTTCTTTTTTCCCTCTGTCCAGGAAAATACCTCAAGCTGCAGACCTTCAGTCTCCTCCTCCTCCAGCCAAGACCATCACATCCGTGTCTCCCACCATCATGTCCTCCTCTTCATCACATTCTAAGGTTCGCACAGGAAGTCATATTAGCTCCTCCCTCAAAACGGCGTCATCCTCATCATCTTCCAGTCGAGGGCCGGGGAGGCCCCCGACATCCACGCAGTTGGAGAACTACGGGAGCAATAGCAGCAGCAGCATCGCCGGTAGTCACGGGCGACCCAAGAATCCAGTCGGACGTCCCAGCAAGCAAATGCTGAAGCTGCGAGAGCAAGTCGCTACAGCCGCTGTTCTCCGCAAGCGCAAAGTCCCATCCCAGGAAGGAGAGCACTCGGGTCCCGACAGGAACTGCATCGTCCTCCAGGACAGGGGCCGCCCGCCTTCCAACACGTCGTCTTTATCTTCCAAAGCGCACGCACAGACCAATGGCACGCTCTCCCCCAGCAGCAAACCCCACCCCCAGCCTTCCCCCACAGACGCCCAGTCGCCGAGCACAAAGGCTATTTGGACTTACAGACGGACACACCCTCCTCTGGGGGACCCTTCTCCCACCGCCAATTCCCACAGCCGTGCTTGCGTGGGAGACTCAGGGCTGCACGGGCAGGGCAGCGGGAGGGTCTTTGAGCACCAGATGGGAACGGTGAAGAAACGCAAAGCTGGTCGTACGGAGGATAACGCTCCCTCCTCTAAGCCTTCAGCCCACTGCCTGACTTCCTCCTCTTCTTCCAGCTCTGCCACTTCGTCTCCACGCTCAAACTTCTACCCCTGGAAAGACAATAAAAGCGGGACGCTTTCTGGGGGTGTGGAGAAGAAACTGGGCACACAGAAGGTAGGTTTGGACGAGGGGAAATGGGTGTACTGAGCAGTTCCAGTCCACACTTGGCCCCTGCAAAGGCGACTAGGAGTAACCCTTGAAGCTCTTTTGAGAACGGAGTGGTTTCTGTTGTGTTTCTGCTTGTATGGCTGCGTTAGTGAGGGCGGCCTCTGCCTGTGCAGCTACCTCGCAGCTCGTCACCTGTGTTCACTGGTGTAGCTGATGAGACTGCCTCTGCACAGCTGAAAGGATGCTGCCAGTCAGACAGTTTGTACCGTGCAACCAGCTCAGTGCCTCACAGTGCATGTAGAGGAATCATGTTTCTGCATAGACGCAGCAGTGTACTGCTGACGTGTTGAAGGTGCAGCTGCTGCCCTCTGGGTAATTACAAAGTGCCATAGATAAGTCAGGTCATACTCCTCAGAGTCTCTGTTGTCAGCGACGTAGTCTTGGACTAGACTAACACAGGTCTGCTGCAAGGTATTAAAAATGACTATTACTCAACCGAGAGCTGTTTCCATGACGATCAGTGACGCCCAGCAGCGGTGGACAGAAATTCCCGCCACGCTCCGAGGAGCGGTCTTAAACTGGCTCTGTGTGAAACATGGATCTTTGTTTATTATGAAGTGAATGCAAAGAGCAGCTGTCTAAACAAAAGTAATAATTTGACTAATTTTCTTCTGTCCTACAGCCAAAACTGCACCATTAAGTGTGCCTGCCTTACAAGCCACGATGAGGGAGCCAGCTCTGCTCAGTCCAGGACTGAGCCAACAG
The DNA here is from genome assembly GCF_057382275.1 of Copadichromis virginalis. NCBI lineage: Eukaryota > Metazoa > Chordata > Actinopteri > Cichliformes > Cichlidae > Copadichromis > Copadichromis virginalis. The sequence continues at coordinate 1,947,462 of NC_140622.1, forward strand.
GACTGTGTGTGTCTGTGTGTGCCTTCTGTCTGTGGAGCGTACGCTCGGGTGTGGATGTGACCGCTTGTTTGTATGTGCAGTGTCGATGTAGTGTGGATCGCAGCTGGGTGTGTAGGTCTGGGTGAGTGAAGGAGGGTGGGAGGAAGTTCAGAGCGTATGGATTTAGAAATACCTCACGACCATCTGGTTATGCTGCTAAATGAAATGTTGGTTTATAAAAATTGATTAAAAATGTCATTTTCACTTGGTTTCTGTCACTTCTTTATCACTTTGGAAATGTGCTCTCATGTTGGGCTGAAGTCAGTGGTGCACGTTTTACAATTAGAAACTAGATGATGTGACTGCATCAACACATTTATCCCCACAGCTGCCTCAAGCTGCTTTGTTATTAAAGACTGCTGTAATAGAGGGAAACCCCAACAATGACCCTCTGACAGAACCGGGCTGAGGAGGGGGCAGCCGTCACGCCTGGTAGGGAGTGAGGGGACACGTGGAAGGTGGCCAGGGCTTAAATGATTAAATGCAAAGAGTGAGTGAAGACACAGCAGATTCAGGGTCACCTGATCCAGCCTTAACTACATACTTGATCATCTTAAAAGTCTGACATCTATCAGTACCATAGTACTATGAAGTCTTTTAGATTAAGATTGTGTATGAGGAGCAGAATTTGAGTCTGGATCAACAGGCAGACTGTCTCGAGTACCTGCCAGTACTCTGGCTGCAGCATGTTGGAACAAATAAAGGAAACGGGACATTTTTAGGATCGCCTAATATCAAATTACTGCAGTCCAAGCTACATCCAATAAATGCACAAACTAGTTTTTCACTATTACTCTGAGACAATATCTTTATAATTTTAGATTTTTTTTGTGTATTTGCATTTTCCGCACTGAAGGACATCTCTTGGTCACAGGCCAAGGTAATGCCACCCAGAGGAAGAATCTGCTTAGATACCATATTTCTAAGATTTTCAGGGCCGAGTACAATAACCTCAGTTTGATCTGAATTAAGAAGCAGAAAGTTAGCGGCCATCCAGGTCTTTATGTCTTTAAGACATTCCTGCAGTTTAACTCATTGGTGTGTGTTATCTGGCTTCATGGACTGTGAAGCCAGATTTTTTCAATAGCTGCAAAATCCCAAAAGTGCTGTTGAACCTTCTCAGCCAGAGAAGTCTGCTGCATCACCTCATTGCGCACTAACATTGGTCTGTAGGAAACTAGTCATTATTTCCTGTAGCGATGGGAAATGTGTGGTATTGGGCTGCATTTGTGACAGATGTCTTTAGAAAAGTAGCAGTTTGGTCCCAAAGGCTTTGATGTGTGAATACAGTTGTCTTACCAGTGCATTTTACCCCTGAAGGCTCCTGTTCAGCGTGTTCACATGTTGTGTTATTATAAGAGTTGTCTGATTTCCTCCCTAAGAGAGTAGAAGCGCTGCAATTCAATTCAATTTTATTTATATAGCGCCAAATCACAACAAAAGTCGCCTCAAGGCGCTTCAGTGCAGTGCCGACCCCCGACTGAGCCATCTCAGGTCATTGTGATACACAACATCCCTGTACTCAGCCTGGATGTTGAGTACAAACTGTTGACACTGGCGGTGGCACAGGGCTTTGGAGCGAATATCATTAATAGCCTTTATTGCCTTTTTCAGAACATGGTCGTATTTCAAATGTTTAGCAGAGTCCTTGTAGGTGAATAATACAGTGGAGTTTTGTAGCTTTACCTCCTTGTTTGCTGACTTTGTTACAGACTAGGGTCCATTTCTCTCCCCAGCCACAGCAGGTGCACCATCCATAATAACCCCAGTGACTTTATTCCACGGTAGCTTCATGTCATCTACGGCGGAACAAGCAGCAGCAAACAAATCTGCTTCTCGTTTGGCCCGTAAGGCTCTGGAGGCTCACTCATGTTCATTTCATTGTCCACCCTTCTAAGAAAAAAAATCAGTGACAGAGGCTGCGGCCAGTGGAAATTTGAACACGGGCCGCATTTGGCCCGCAGGCTGGACTTTGGACATGCCTGGCCTCGGGCCCCTCAGGTTAGCTGACCAGCTCCTCCTGAGCGTGCCCAGGACTAATCATAAGCTCAGAGGGAGTCGGGCGTTTGCTGTGGCAGCACCAAAACTGTGGAATGAGTTGCCTTTACATGTTAGACAGGACCTTCCTTATCTGTTTTTAAATCACGTCTTAAAACATATCTATTTGCAGCACAGCAGGACCTGTTGATCTCTCTTAATATGTTTTTTATTAATTATATATATTTATTTAATTTTAAGATATTTTATATGTAATTTAAACTGTTTTCTCTTTGTTTTATATTTGTAGTACTTTGGCCAACATTGTTGGATGTAAAGTGCGTTATAAATAAAGATGCTGCCTAAGGGAAGCATGTATAATGTAAACAGAATTGGTCCTAGCACTGAACCCTGTGGGACTCCATAATTAACCTCAGTGTGTGAAGAGGACTCTCCATTTACATGCACAAACTGGAGTCTATTAGATAGATATGATACAAACCACTGCAGTGCAGTACCTGTAACACCTACAGCACATTACTCTATACAAAGTATTATGGGTAACTGAGCGCTGCACTGAGGTCTAGCAGACATGTGTCTGCTCTCAAAGCCCAAAGAAGATCATAACTGTGATAGTTTCTGAAACCTGCAGATGATCAGCTGTTTCAAGACTTTTTGGGATACAAGAAAGATTGGCCTCTAATTAGCTAACACGGTAAACAGAGGACTTTTTAACGGTCTAATTACTGCTACCTTGACAGGCCTGTGGAACAGAGATCATATTTAACATACATGCATATATGATGTTAATGTCCTTGCCTCCATTTACACCAATTAGGCATAATGTTGTTAGTTAGCCCTTTGCTGACCCCTGAAGGTGCTGTGGTACTGGGAACCAAGATGTTAGCAACAGATTCTTTAAGACCCGACACTTGTGAGGACTTGTTTGCACTGTGAGATGGGGAATGTGGAGATTCAGCACCTCAAAGCGGTCCTGGACCACGTGTTGCATTAACCTGCTGAGAGAGGCGTAGCCATCAGCCATCCTTTCCACGCCCACCCCCGTGACATCACGCTCCAGCTCCAAAGCCCTATACTGTTTCCACGACAGGCTGTACATGATCTGCAACAATGTGCATTAATAATTGATAAGTCTACAATGATCATTTTCACCCATCTACGTGTACATGTAGTGAGCTTAAGATTCGCTCAGTTAACGCTGTTTTGTGCCTATGCACGGTTCTTAGTGTTTCTCCCTGCGCTCGGCTACAGCGGCTGACACGAGAATCAGGAAATACAAGTCGGGTCAGCTCACTGCGTAGTTTCTTCGAGAAAAGGTCGAAGCAGGAAGCAGAAGCGACGGTGTGGCAGCTCGGTGACTGTGTGCAGACTCGGAGGGATCGCACCGCCCGTTCTGTTTGCGTCCTCAGGCCGGAAATGGCCTTAACAAAATGGGTTTCGTAGGAAGGATGTGTGCGCACACACGAGCCTGGGCAAAGCAGCGACTCTGATGCTGCTCGGCTCGTGCTCGCTGTAACCGCGCGACTATGGAGCTCGTGCAGCCTCCCGACAGCACGGGCTCCTCGGTCCTCTCCAGCACACCTCGTATTCCCGCCGGACGCTGGAGCAGGTAGCCGGAGAGGCTGTGAGCAGCATGCGGTCAGACGTGGAGTACAGCCCGGTGGGAGAGGGCCTGGGTATGCGGGACTTCTGGCTGTACGTGTGGCTGCGGAGAGTGGCGGTGATAGCGACTCATGTCACCGGCCTGGGCCTGACGCTCGTCCTCTCCCTGCTGTCCAGACCCGGAACCAGTAAGTGTTGTGTACAGTGTTTTATCCCCGTCATCAAACCTGCCAAATATAAGGAAGTGATTTTGGTTATTTGTGATTTAGTCATTCACGTGACTGATCAGCTGCGTGGGCTTCTTTACTGATCAACGTAGTAGTAAAATAAATATTATTATCATGGTTTTCTTCCAGTAAACAAAATGATCCCGTTTCTGATGATAAAGATGTAAACGAGTGCAGATTAGAGCCCGTGTTTGAGCTGTTGCATCACAGTGCGTGTCCTTGAGTGGGTACGTTTAGGTTTTGCTGACGGTCAGCTTGCTGCTGTTGAAGCTGCAGCACATGGTCAGCTGATGATTGTGTCATTAATCTGCTGTTTGTCTCTCCAGGTCTGTTCTCTTGGCATCCCATGTGTATGTCTGTCGCTGTAAGTTTCCAGTCCTCACACAAACACAGACACTCGTCTCACTCCTCTCACCCACGACCGCTCGCGGCCGATGGCCATATCTTTCTAATGACACGCTGGAGTAAACGGGCAGCTGTGGCTCTTCTCGCATGGCTTTCTAAGCTGCTTAAGGGGATATTTCAAGTAATGGATGGAGATGTTGTCTCAAAAACAGGTCTCTTCTTTTCCTGCTAGCTTTCAGCCCACTACATTCCTCCAGTCTCTGTCAGCTTTCCACTGTAAATAATAGATTTGAGGGAGGATATGTTAACACTCAGAAAAGGAAGCTTAGAGATGGGTGATATATACAAAATATCTGATGCAGTGATAAAGTCTGAGTAAGATCCTGGAAAGGATTGTTCCCACTCAGCTGTTGGATCACCTGAATGATTCCAGAAGCTCCTCAGTCCGGCTTGAAGCCGTTTCACAGCACAGAGACGGCTCACAAAGGTTATGAATGACATTTTGTTAGCAACAACTGTGGTAAACCTGTATTGCTTGTTTTGGTGGCTCTGACTGCTGATCTCTCGACTACTGCATTGTGTGGGAATTTCCACATTGGCACTTTCGTGGATAAGATTTTGTCTGTGGCCCCTCTGCCGTCGGGTGCACCACAGGGATCTATTCTTGGGCCACTACTGTTTCCATTGTATCTCCTGCCACAGGGTGCAAAAACAAGAAATTTAAACAAATGCTGACGATAGCCGCCTTTATCTGCCTTTCAGTCACTGATAGCTCCTCGACTGGACTCCTGCTTGATCATCTTAGCGATGCTAAGTCATGGATGGCTCTAAATTCTTTAAGTTTTAATGAACGTAAAATGGAACGAACCCCAGAGGTTACTCTGCTGCTCTGACTGTCACCCGACAAGCTCAGTTACTAATCTTGGGGTAAAAATTGACTCTGTGCTTAGTTTTGATGGCCACGCAAACGGGGTGGTCAAGTCTTCCTTTTGGCACCTCATGCGTCTGTCGAAGGTTAAGCTTTTTCTTTCCAGGCGTGACTTGGAAACTGTCATCCATGCTTTTATAACCTCATGCTTGGATTACTGCAACTCCCTTGTAATAGCGGTTGGCCGTGCCTGCAACTGCACAGTTTGTAACTGGTAAAAGAACATTTGAGCATATTACTCCGGTACTTAGAATCTACTTTAAAGGGTTTTTAAATCCTTGGTTTTTAAAACCCTCAAATGCTCCGGCGCCTGTATATCGGCCCTATGCCCCCCTCGTTCGCTCAGCTGAGCAGCTGTTGCTCTCAGTCCCTAAATCATGGCTGAACCTTAGAGACCGAGCGCTCTCTACTGTGGCCCCGAAGCTTTGGGATGATCTTCCTCTTCACATTAAATGGCCTGCATTTGTACAGCGCTTTTCTAGTCCATAGGACCCCAAAGCGCTTTACACTACATTCAGTCATCCACCCATTCACACACACATTCACACACTGGTGATGGCAGCTACATTGTAGCCACAGCTGCCCTGGGGCGCACTGACAGAGGCGAGGCTGCCAGACACTGGCGCCACCGGGCCCTCTGACCACCACCAGTAGGCAAACACGGGGTTAGTATCTTGCCCAAGGATATTTGGCATGCAGGCAGGAGGCAGCCTGGGATCGAACCACCGACCTTCTGATTAGTGGCTGACCTGCTCTGCCACCTGAGCTACAGCCACCCATTAGGGAGTCTACATCAGTCTTTGAATCCAGGTTAAAAACGATAGAATAACGATTTATTACTCTTATTGTACTTTTTATGTCTGCTGGTCGGCCATGTGTTGTTTTTAAAGTGCTATATAAATAAATGATGGTATGGCCTAGTGTTACACACTGCTAGAATATGCTGTTCTCTCAGTCTCATCAGAGACCGGCAGCCATAATAATGCACCAGATCTGAATGTTAATTCAACATATGCAGTTACTATGAAACTCGAGTAGCTGAACAGGTTGTGGTCAGCTGACTGGCAGTTGAACAACGCTCTGTTTCTTTGCCTTGAGAAAGTCTTGGGTAAAGCTTCGGGTTATTGTCCATAGGTCTGACGTCATCATTTATCCTGCTACATCTGTCTGTAATCATCCACTTACAGGCCCATCCCATAATATGCTGGTGCTGTGCGTTGCTGTATTACAGTTTGTGATTCCCAATCACATTAGATGTCACTCATGTACACAGCACACACTTTGTCTCCTTGAATGAACTGGGCAAAGCTTGATGTGCAGAAAAACAGGAGTTTAGATCGTTAGAATAAATTCCCACAACTCTACATCTAATTAATCGCTTGTTGAGTTTTCATGGCTGGATCTGTATCACCACTAATCACCAAATAAGCCCCTTTACTAACATCTGTTTCCTCTCACTGCAGTACTGCCTGTGCATGACCGAAGGTATCCTGCTGTTCTCAGCAGAGGGATCTCCCTTCTGCTTCAAATCATGGAAGAGTAAAGTCCGTCTCCACTGGTTCTGTCAGGCTCTGGTCCTGATCGCTGCAGCCACTGGACTTGGGTTCATTGTGGCCAGCAGGAATGTGTCGGAGCTCCCACACCTGGCCTCCTGGCACAGCCTGCTGGGTATGTGTACGCTGACCGCCACCGTGCTCCAAACGGCCTGCGGCATCGCTGTGATTTTCCCCAAGCTGCTGCGTCTCTCCTGCCCCTCGTCCAGACTGAAGCTGTACCATGCCACCTGCGGCCTGGTTGTCTACCTGTTTTCCACCGTGACAGTGATGTCTGCCATGTTCACTGACTGGTTCCAGGCCACGGCGAAGGGGGTGGCGTGGTGGGCCTTCCTCATCCTGCCTCTATTCCCTGCCTTGGTGGTGATGAGCCAGATCACTAATGCCTATCTACCCCGCAAGAAGCTGACCAGCTAGGAACCAGCAGCAGGTGGCAGAGACATCCAAAAGGAATAATGAAGAAATAAAGAGTCTTCTTTAACTTGCACCCTTGCAAGGGTGGAATTTATCCCTGAGTGAAATGTCTTTACCAGTCATCACTGTTAGCAAGCAAGCTAGCAGCTGTGGTGTGGTGAGCTATATTTGTATTAAACTACAACTGAAATAAGGGATTTTAGGGCGTAGCTTCTGGGAGAGGTTCTTTTTCCTTTTCTTCATACCTCGAGTGCTACAAGTAGCTGGCATCTAGTGGCCTGTAGAAGAACTGCAGCATGAAACATTATAGGGTTGGTGTTTAAGTATGGCTGCCGACTACTGTTGGAGTCCCACAGGTGGCGCTGGTGCACACACCTGGACTGGTTTTGTGTGTCTGCGGCTGTGGAGTCTCACTGCTGTTCACTGTGTATGCTCGGTGAGACTGTGTGCAGCCTGATGAACATTTACTGCTGACTGTGTGAGAACATGGAGCTACACCAGGTTATACACCAACATGAAAATTCTGATATTTATTGTTTCATGATATTTTTTGCCTTTTGACTTCTTATAGGTGCTACATTGTGACACAAAAGGTCTACCAAAACGTTTTCAAATTGCAACCCTGTGGCCTTCTCCACAGATTCACAAGGCTGATTTGATTTGATGCACATTTACAGCTGGTATCAACCAGCTAAGAACAACCCGACACTGTCCGATCTGCTCTGCTCCAGGCTGGATCATGGAAGTGGCTGATAGTGTGTCCTGCACTAGAAGCTGTTCTAACTTCCACCATCATCAAACCCTGTTGGTGCATCCAGGGCAGACTCAGCTGAGTTCACAGAAAGGTTGATCTTCAGCTTTCTAGAAAAGCAGATATTTTGAGACGCAGTAATCCAGAAGATGAATGTAAACTATTTAAACATGTTAACTGGATATACAGTTCAACTTTACACCAAAGCACAGAAACAGTCGCTTTATATTTTAAAGTAAAGACCCCACAGTAATACAGAGAAAACCCAACAATCATGTGACCCCCATGAGCTCAAAACAACATACTGAAACAGTTATTCATCACTTGGTTGCTTCAATACAACCCTTGGGCACATGTATGCGGACGTTTCGTGGCTGTTTGGACCTCGCTCTCTCTTCACCGATCAGGTCTGGCTGTGGTAGCAGCTTTAAACCCAGGCTGATGGAGGGGCCCAGTCTGGATCACATTCCTGCATTTTGTAGGCTGCTTTTCCTACAAGCCACCGTGAACAAAGCAGCCAAGCAACGAATTCAATTCAAATTAAGACTTATTTGTCACCTACATCAACAATTATGTTGTGATACGCAAGGCAAGGCAAGTTTATTTGTATAGCACAATTCAACAACAAGGTGATTCAAAGTGCTTTACAGAGACATTAGAAACAAGAACAAATAAAAAGCATGATTTAAAATTGAATAAAACAAGCAAATAAACTAACTAACTAATTAACAAACAAACAAACAAAACAGTATATAAAATCAAAACAGATAAAATCAGAACAGTAGATAAAATCAGTAGTTAAATGTAAGTTTTGAAATTTAAGCTTAAAGTGTGGATTTGGTGCTTTATTCAAATGCAGCTGAGAACAGGTGAGTCTTCAACCTGGATTTAAATAAACTGAGTGTTTCAGCTGATCTGAGGCTTTCTGGGAGTTTGTTCCAGATATAAGGAGCATAAAAGCTGAATGCAGCTTCTCCGTGTCTGGTTCTGACTCTGGGAACTGATAAAAGACCGGATCCAGATGACCTGAGGGATCTGGAAGGTTCATACTGGGTCAGGAGGTCATTGATGTATTTTGGTCCTAAACCATTCAGAGCTTTATAGGCCAGCATCAGAACTTTAAAGTCTATCCTCTGACGGACAGGCAGCCAGTGTAAAGACCTCAGAGCTGGACTGATGTGGTCCACTTTTTTGGTCTTAGTGAGGACTCGAGCAGCAGAGTTCTGAATGAGCTGTAGTTGTCTGACTGATTTTTTAGGTAGACCTGTAAAGATGCTGTTACAGTAATCAAGCCTACTAAAGATGAATGCATGGACTAGTTTTTCCAGGTCCTGTTGAGACATCAGATCTTTTATCCTTGATATATTCTTGAGGTGATAGTAAGCTGACTTTGTTATTGTCTTAATGTGTTTTTCTAAGTTTAGGTCTGCATCCATCACTACACCCACATTTCTCGCCTGGTTTGTGGTTTTTAGATGTATAGATTGAAGTTCTCTGGTGACCTGTAATCGTTTTTCTTTGGCGCCAAAGACTATTACCTCAGTTTTGTTTTTGTTTAGCTGGAGAAAATTGTGGCACAACCAGTCATTGATTTCCTCAATGCATTTACCAAGAGCCTGTACAGGGCCTCGGTCTCCTGGTGACATTGTGATATATATTTGTGTGTCATCTGCATAGCTGTGATAGTTTATTTTGTTGTTGTTTATAATCTGTGCCAGTGGGAGCATGTAGATGTTAAACAGAAGGGGTCCCAAGATGGAACCTTGGGGAACTCCACATGTGATACTTGTCTGCTCAGATGTGAAGTTACCTATTGATACAAAGTATTTCCTGTTTTCTACGTATGTTTTGAACCAGTTTAGTACAGTTCCTGAAAGACCTGCCCAGTTCTCCAGTCGTTTGAGTAATATGTTGTGGTCAACTGTATCAAATGCTGCACTGAGATCCAGTAAAACTAGGACTGACATTTTTCCACTGTCTGTATTCAGACATATGTCATTAAACACTTTGGTCAGAGCGGTTTCAGTGCTGTGGTTCTGTCTAAAACCTGACTGGAAGGCATCGTAGCAATTATTCTGTTTTAAGAAGTAACTGAGCTGTTGAGAAACTGCTTTTTCAATGATCTTACTTAAAAACGATAAATGACGCATTAACTGCAACTGCAGACTGACCTCTGTGTGAATGCTTGGAGCAGACTAACCTGTGAGCTGGAGTGCTCTGGGACGTTACATTTGGTCTTTGAATGGCTGCAATCCAGGCCATCCATCAGCTCTTTGTTACTACGGAAACGTGGCTTCCATGATGTAATCTGATAACAATGATCTCTTTACTCGTCGGCTTCCTGTGGCCGTCATGTGACCGGCTATTGCACCCATATGGAAAAGATGTATATAAATCTTATAGTTTGTATCTGTCTGTGTGAAACTTGTATGAAAAGCATACAAGAGTGAAAACATATAAGATCCCTTGAAAAATTATATAATGAAACTTGTATGTTTTGGATACTAAAACAATGTATGAAAGTAATGAGAAAGTGGCCACTTTCATGAGTAATCACATAAGTTTTTACTATTTCTTTTCCATATGGGCAGTTAATAACACAACAGCTCCTTGCCATTCTTTGTGTTTCTTTTCATCGCTGTGTGACTGCTTCCATATGAAAGCTTGCGTGCTTCTAGTACCGCTCGCCACTCGTACCTACAATCCTTTGCGGTTTTACCCCGGAAATGACATCACGTGCTCAGTGTCTATATGCAAGTGCTTTGGTGACAGTGGGAAGGAAAAACTCCCTTTAACAGGAAGAAACGATGCAGACAAGGCTGAGGGAGGGGCGGGGCCATCTGGGTGAGGGGAGGAAGACGTCTGCTTCCAGATTCTTCATCCATGTTAGCTGCTGGCTTATGCAAATATAAAGTGCAACATAAAAAGCTGATTGCAGTGATTGAGACAGCAGGCAGGTCTTTCTTACTGTGTCTGATACAACAACACAACCTGTCAAATACAGACTCGTCTTCTATTTGTGAGAACTCCAGTTTCAGTGAAGGACAAACCAAAGATCACATCTAGTCTAGAGACGATCCTTTCCCGGCACAGTCTATCCTAAAACATGGATTTTATTCATTTCGAGCTCAAAGAGCGGGTGAGACTGTCCTGAGGATAACTAGCTGGGCGTGGATTTGTCTCAGGGTTGCTGTTCATGAGCTGACCACAGTGGGTGTTTGTATTTATGTGACCCTCTCAGCTCTTTGCTTCTGTGAACCTGTAATAAATAAGGGAACACATCTGTAATAAAGCCACATCTCTCTTTATTTGCAGTTAACGATCGTTTGTGAGCTAATACTGACCGCTGAACAGGATAAACAGGTGGGAACTATTTGATGTGAGAAATCTTAAATGCAGTCGTTTTATTCGTGCAACAGCAGGAACCATTCCACAGAGCAGCGTCAGGTATTTCGTGTTTATTAGCGTTCACAGGTACCAGTCCACAGTGACCATAAACTTTCACGGTTTGGTGATTTAGTCCCACGCCTGGAGTCTAACAAATGCTCCCACTGCTTAAGGGACAATGCAGACCTGTACATGCAGAGATCTGAGTGCTGAGAGCCACAGAGCAGCACTGCTGTCATGTCTTTAAAGCAACACAAACCTATGCTTGCACCGTGTCCGTGAATCATGAGCAGACTGAAAACGTCGGGCTGTCATCAGCTGGGACTGTGGGACAGACGAGCGCAGCAGCCAGTGTTGCTGATGTTTTCTGCAGGCGTGTTTGTGGCGCTGGGAACCAAAGGGTCGGCTAAGAGTCGCCGCCTGCTGGCTTGTCCTCGCAGATGAAGGCCACAGAGTTGTTCAGAAGGTCGTACATGTTCACCTCCACCAGCTCTGCTGATGATTTCACCTCTCGCCCATCTGCCAGAGCTAGAAACACCTGCTGACCAACCCCCTGCTGCCTTGGCTCCTCAGACTCCGCCCCTTCCTGTCTGCTCCCTGTTGGATTGGCTGGTATCACCTGTGGGGTCAGACAGAGATAGTTTTGTAAAGGTTAAACTGTTTCCAGCTTTTCTGCACGCAGTAAACCCACAACTTGTTTTAGTTGTGTACGTCTGAAGTGACAAACCAGCGCTCGTCTCACGCACACTCAGGAAAGGCTCTGAAAGCTGAATCCAAGCACACCATTGTTGTTCTTGTGACATTACCAACAAGTCTGATGTGTCACATGACCCTCTTCCTACTGAAAAACTAAAGTTGTATCCAAGATGGCCGACTTCTAAACGGCCATGGTCCACCTGGAGGAGTTTGCCCCTCACATGTACTAATGTGCCACAAACAGGCGTTACTATCACCAACCGTCCCCATGTTGTTACGCTGTATCCATAGAAACGGCCCCCCTGTACTCTGGGGCACTGGTCTGTGGCACATTCTGGTTACAGTGTGCAGAAAACACATGAATGGAAAGCATCATATCAAACTTGTAACCAATCACAGTTTTGTGTTACTGTTGTTATTAATATTAGAAAGCTAAACACACAGCACAGCGGAGCAGTGTGACTGCATGATCGGGTCATCCGTTCATCAGCCACACAAACGTCAGCGCACATGGATCAACCAGTCGACTCATTGCTGCAGAAACATCGAGTCAGCATGTTTGTACACAGGAAGAGCAACAGAGTCCCGTTGCATGCAGGGAGGAGTTTCAGCTGGATCACGGCTGCTTACGTATTTCAGGATGTCGTGTTGGGACCACACTGAGGCGGCAGTGACATCATGGCCCAGAGCGGCGTCCCGCTGTGTGTCTGAGGTAAAACAGCATTATTTGACTATCTCACTTGAGCCAAATGCAGCGATGTGGTTGGTCAGATACGCTGATTCAGCTTGGTTTGAAAAGTAAAAGCTGCAAATTCTCCCAGGATGCACCTGAGCTGAACAAACTGTACTCCACCATCATCCTGATGAGCCTCAAAGCTCGACAAATACAGGACACACTTCACTCCACATGCTGTCAGCCAGGAACGGGACATTATTATTTCATCTTCATCTGGACGTCTGTGTGATGTGCTTGTTACCGTGTCGGAGGTGGAGGCCTGCTCTTCCTCCCGGCTCTCCTGCTCCTGCCGTGTGTCCACATGGCAGGAGCAGGTGCTCCTGCAGCTTAAGCTGAGAGGAGCAGAGCGTGGAGCAGCGGAGCACCTGAATGCCTCGCTGCTGATATGCTGCGTGCAGATGTTCTCCTGCATGTCCTCATCTCCACCCAGCACAGCCACAGAGCCTGCAGCACAGACACTCGGGGTCAGTGACAACAGCACAGGAGTTGCTGCTGTGATTCATTAAACCACCAGCTGCCTCTCTAAGACCTAACACAGGAAATCCCAACCATCCACTTACCCAGGTCACGGCGGACTGGAGCCAGGCCTGGGTGACACTGATATCACAGTATTTCTTTGGCCATTTCACAGTACACCATAACCTCCACAAACAAGTGTTTATTCAGCCACACAGGGCCTACAACCGCAGTGGTACACTCACTCGACCACGCCGTTATATGAACTGACGTGTGTTGTTTTAACCACCAGGTGCACACAGAGGTTTTCCACAGTGACTGTACTGTGACTCTGTGGGCAACACTGAGCTTTAACTACAATCACAGCAAGGATTCATGAGACCAAACTACTGAAATAATAAGGTGCTCATAACATGAGATGACCTCAGGTACAGAAACCAGAGGTATGCGTGGAACAGTCACAGGTGTCACAGCTGGTGGATTCATCCTGTTCTGTGGGGAGACGTTCACACGTTTAAAACACTGCATTTGTCCTGCAGAAAATGAGGAAACGTTCCGGTTGGGAGGGGGGAAATAAATGATGCATTCACAGAGTGTGGGAGAAAATCAACTCGCATTGCATGCAGACAGCTTAATATTGCCATGGCAACTTCTACTCGATGGTTATGATCATTTTAACCATCGTACGTGGAAAGCATCGAGTATATCCGCCTCACTGCCCACCCCAGCTGTTCAGTCGAATTGTTGAATGTTGTCCTTGTGCTTCTTAAGTTTGTAAGGTCTGAGTTCAAGCTGTAGGATCAAGACGTTCCTTTGTCCCGGACCACCTCTGCAGCCTCTCTGTGCGGGGGGAGGATGATCACACCTCCCCTGTTTGGTTCCTGCCCTTTGTATGGCCTCACTGTGTTATCTGTGGTGAAGCACACACACACACACACACACACACACGCACACACACACACACACACAGAGACACACACACACACACGCACACACACACACACACACACAGAGACACGCGCACACACACACACACGCACGCACACACACGCACACACACACACACACAGAGACACACACGCACACACACACACAGAGACACACACAGAGACACACACGCACACACACACACAGAGACACACACAGAGACACACACGCACACACACACACAGAGACACACACACACACAGAGACACACACACACACACACAGAGACACACACGCACACACACACACACACGCACACACACACACACGCACACACACACACACACACACAGACACACACGCACACACACACACACACACACAGAGACACACACACACACACACACACACACACAGAGACACACACGCACACACACACACACACACAGAGAGACACACACGCACACACACGCACACACACACACACACAGCCTTGTCTTTGTAGGGGGGGTCACGAGGGGAGGTACGATTGTATATTGTGAGGCCGTCGTCGGGTCATTTTGTGGCAGACACCGACTGTCTTGTTTTCTTCATGAGGAGTAAGTGTCTAAAGCAGCGGGCTCGTGGAAACACAGACCCAACACCAGCTATCTGAATCATATCTGTTATTAACCTCTGTCTCTCTTCCACAGCATGTCTTTATCCTGTCTTCCTTCTCTCACCCCAACCAATCACAGCAGATGGCCCCGCCCCCTCCCTGAGCCTGGTTCTGCTGGAGGTTTCTTCCTGTTAAAAGGGAGTTTTTCCTTCCCACTGTCGCCAAAGTGCTGCTCATAGGGGGTCATATGATTGTTGGGTTTCCTCTGTATGTATTATTGTAGGGTCTACTGTACAAAATAAAGCGCCTCGAGGCGGCTGTGGCTGTGATTTGGTGCTGTGTAAATAAAGTTGAACAAACTGACACAGGGCCAGAGGCGGTCAGTCTGCACACAGACGATTACAGAGAACACTGCAACAGGAGGCCTAAGATTTTAAAGACAAATGAAATAAATGTTTTATTAATATTTGTGTTTTTACATCTGTAAACGAATGGTGGACATGCCCTCTGCTGTTTGACAGCTGTACAGTGTACTCTCTGGGATCTTTTGCAAACGCAGAGATTATTATTATTATTGTGTCTTTGAATTACAGACAGATTGTGTTTTTGTTGGAGCTCCAGTGAAGGACGGTGCACGTCCAGGACCGGCTGTTACAGGACAGTGCATCAGTGCGGGGCTGGCGCTCACCTTGGTGCTCAGCAGCCTGGTGTTTGGCCAGACTGACAGAACTAGGGAAGAACTTGAAGCAGACATCGCACTGGACCAGGTTCTTGAGCTGCCGGGTGTGGTTGGCAAACACATCAGGGTGGTTAGTCCTGTTGTGGTACCACAGTCCTGACAGTTGCTATGGCAAAAGAAAGGTTGAGAGATGTCACAGACTCTGTAGCACACATGTGTGTGAATGCACGTGAAGATGACACATGAATGTGTGCGTTTAGTTGTGCAGTCACAAGTTGCCCAATACTGTCCTGTGTGGGTCTAAGAGGCCTCCACAGCTGAAACATGAATCCAACACACTGCACTGAGCCCATCCTCAGCCACGCACGGTAACACAATCTGTAACACACTGTTGGTGAAGCCACGCATCGATTGACAGCGTAAAGTGCTTTGGGGTCCTTAGGGACTAGTAAAGCACTATCCGGTCATTCAGTCTGACGTCACTAGCCGTGTCTGGGTCTAAACTCCGCTGCAGGTCCATATATCAAACGATCACTATGGCATTACTGAGAGTTAAAAACTGTCTAAAGTCTTTCATCTTTAATAAAATGATCAGCGTTCTGCTCTACCAGGTGTAACAATTGAGTTTAACATCCAGGCATCCATGAAAACGGAATTTATGACATTTAACGGAGTTAGAAGTTAGCAGGGAGTTAGCTCGCTAGCTTCTATCTAAATACAATATAGCATGTCCTGACTGCGGGGTTTTGGAAACAAATTAAAACGTACAGCTCTGTTATCACTTCCAACATAAATGAAGACAGAAAACTAAACAGCAGTGACGTTTGTAGGGCTACTGAAGTTGGGCTAGCTGGTATATAATGATGTGCTACGTGACCGCTAGCGACACAGCTATGTTAGCATAATATAAACAAGCTAACTTTTTTTCCACTGGATAAAAGTTAACGTGAGTGTTCTCAGTGGTCAGGAACAAATGTAATCGCATGGCAGGATGCTGTAAAAGGACCAAACTTCAGCCAGGAGAACAACTGAGATAATCCATCCACAATACGAGGTTAGTCATTCATATACTGCTGCATGGGCTGGGCTGTAGTTACATCCTAAGGTTTTAAAAACTGAGCTTAAATAAATGATTAGCGGTAATAAAAGCCGAGGGAGGTCAACAGTGATCACTGACTGTTTTAGGAGCTTTTTGAGATCAAATAGAAGAAAATACAAAACATTAAACATGTTAACAACACAAAAGCCATATTAAACGCAGACTACTTTAGACCCGGAAGTAGGATTCGTCACGTCATCACTGAACAACCGGATATAAATACAGACCATTTACCATTTTACAAACATGGAGTCGTCACGGTGTCCAACTGGCTCGGTGTACCTGGTATGACTTGTTGCAGAGATCACAGCTGAAGGGTTTTGTCCCAGTGTGCGTGGGCTTGTGTTTGTCCAGGAGGGCGGCGCTGGTAAACAGCTTACTGCAGGTGGGACACTTGTGGAACTCCTTGGGGTGAAACTCCTGGATGTGCTGCCGATGCTCGTCCAGCGACGAGAAGCTGAGACAGCACTTCTGACAGTCGTGGGGCTCCGACAGGTCTGACACAGAGCAAACACACCGTCACTGAAACCTGACCAGCACACACAAGCTACCACAGTGTTTGGTGCATTCCCTGAAGAATCCCATTGCTCCCAGTAAGGAAAGGAAACTGAACCTTGGTGCAACCCCTTCATGATGTGTTCTGATAACTGGCACGAGTTTAAGTCGGGCTGCAGCTACACCCGTGTTTCCCCACCTGATGGAGCCACGGCGCACCTACGTGCCGTGGCTCCATCAGGTGGGGAAACACGGCTGCAGTGTGATGATGAAGGTGATTTGTGAAGACCCAGGCAGCAGATCTGATCCACGCTTCTACTGGGTTTCACACCATTAGTACATATGAGACTGTTACTGGCATTGGTGAGATGTGAGGCCCCGGCAGGACCTGAGAGGTCGTCTGCGAGGCTGAAGACACAACGTCTGACGTGTCAGTAATAGTCACAGGGCAGCGATCAGCTGGGACGTACAGGTGCAGTCGGCCTGAAGCCGCTACAGGAACACGTCCGCCTTTGACAACATGGCTGTTAAATGAAAAGTGCCCCACCCCAAAAACAGCTGCATGTATGGATCATCAGTGCCAGTCCTTCATATGTCAGAGAAGCCAGTATGTAAACGCAGATTTCCAAACTTTACTGCAAAAACGTTCTTACGGTGGAAGGTGTGCAGGTGCACAGTGAGCCCGCTGGCCTGGCTGTAGCCTTTGCCACACTCTCGGCATACGTAGGGCCGGTCTCCCGTGTGCGTCCGCACGTGACGCGTCAGCTCTATGGACTGGGCGAAGACAGCCTTGCAGTACTGGCACACATACATCTTCCCTGGAAAATCAAAGAAGCACACAAATGTTGTCTGTACATGCTGCATGATAGAAATACTGCATCTGTGCACGCTGTTGGTTTCTGGGTGTTGCACAGCAAACAGCCTGGAGGAGCCAGGACACCCTCTGATTGGCTCGCCGCCGCGCCGTCATCACACAGATGCAGTGAGACCCAAAGGCCTTAAAGGTGGGCAGAAAAGTACAAAACAGCACAGCCAGACTGGAAACTGCCCAGTTTGGCTGCGCTGTTGTGTTTTGTTGTCCACAGACTCGAGCTGAGTCGCACAAACCTCTGTGCGTCTGTGCGACTCTCAGCTTCTCTGCAGGATTATTATTGAAATGCTGCTTTTAAAAAACATTGTACGCTCGAGTCTTCAGCGCGGCTGCGACGCACATCAGCCTCCTGTGTGTTTGTGTCACACGGGAGGTTATAAGCTGCCTGCTCAGCTGCCTCTCTGCGTTTGGATGAACCGCAGCACCTTCTGCTTGTTATGTTTTGCACATTTCACCAAATGAAGCTCTGTTTAGGTACTTTGTCGGCTTCATTTAGCACATTTTTCACCACTGCTGCTTTTTACACTTCAGCTGGCTGGTTGCTGATCTTATACCATTAAGCTCATTCATCAAATTCTACAAACATCTGAAAGCATTTCAGTCTTCAGCCTGTGTTTCTGCTGGGAAAGGCTTGTTCCAGGTAGTGTGACTGCCGATGAAGCGCTCCATGTTCCTCAGCTATTCCACCACCACTAGATTCCTCTTCTTTTGTCATGTGTGCTGGTGTGTTTCTTATTTCTAACTTTATATTCAACTTTATTCAACAAATTTCCACAAATCCATCCAAGATTCATCTGAAGCGTGATCCTTCAGCTTCATCTTTGAAGGCAGTGACGTCCTCCCACTGTGTGGGAACCAGTGTCTCCAAGCCTATCCTTGTTTCCTGCTGTTCTCTAGCAACACAAACCTCCAGCAGCAGCATCACAGCAGACTTTTTAATGTGATAATTATACGACCTTGTAGTTTACTGTTATATTCCTATGTTCCTTATAGATTTGAATCACCAGTTGAGTCACATGATCTGTGACACGGGATCTCTTAGATTAGCCCGATCCTGCCGACAGCACACCTTCATGTGGACGTGAAGGGGAAACCCCGGGTTGGTTTACAGAGTCAGAACCTGATGGACATGTCAGGGTGAATCCAGATGAAGCAAACGAGCTGTGTAGCACAGGTCCTTGGGTCCAGCTCAGCCTTGATTCATGCTTTTGGAAAAGGCTTCAGGCTTAAAGCTGCTCTTTGAGCTCTGTCTCCCAGTAACACTCTCCTAAAACCCAGTCTAACCCTGCAGTGGTCGCCCACTGTCTTTAATAAACACAGACCTAAAAGTAATGACCACAGCCCTGCCCACTACAACAGCACAGTCACCTCAACTGGAACAAAAGAACCATACTGGTGCACTGTGATGATGCGCGGGACTCTACAGCTCCACACTGACACCACTAAGGTGGATATCACAGCCAGCCAAACGGAGCTTTTCAACCTCCACGCTTTGTGCCATCCCTCCTTCCTCTCTCTTTCTCCCCTTGGTTTCCTTGGTGATAGGTGTGTCACCTATCAATAACATCATCATCATAACTCTGTGGGTTTGAAGTCTCAACACTTTATCTCTCTGGTTTGTCCTGGATGTTGAACCTTTGTTTTGTTCTTGTATCAGTGACAAGCTGTTACACGTGAAAGACACATATCACCACTTGTATATCACACAACCCCAAGTGTGTGTGTGTGTGTGTGTGTGTGTGTGTGTGTGTGTGTGTGTGTGTGTGTGTGTGTGTCTTACCCTCAGAGTGTCTCTTTTTGGTGTGGTATGCAAGTGCAGCAGCCACGCTGAAGCTCATGTCACAGTGCTTGCAGTGGTAGGGTTTCTCCCCTGTGTGCAGCCTCATGTGATTCTTCAGAGATGAGTTTGCACCAAACTTCGCGCCGCATTCATCACAAGCAAACGGCTTCTCTTCAAAGTGCTCAGTGCGCTTGTGGTAAATCATACCTAAGAAATGAGAAGCACTCATTAAATGGAACAAAGTGAAACGATCGCTGTGCTGTGACGCGCGAGCTGGCCCCAAACTGAGCTCAGAGTTCATGTTACGACAGATGTGATCTTTCCCACAGTCCTTTTGCACACGGCAGCACACGTTTGCTGCCTACGCTGTACGCACTGCAGCTGTGCTGACCAGAGTCGAGTGCACAGCGGGGAAACCACACATCTGTCAGGTACGGTGTTCCTGCCTTAGAAGGTTTCTTTGCTGGTGAAATGACCTGTTTCAGGTCCTTTTGAGATTCAGACTGTAGCCTAGCAGCAACATCAAATGTAAAGCAGCACAAAGTTATACTCCACTCACACAGCAGCAGCTAGCAGTGCTGGCTGCCAGCTCGCAGCTTCCATCTCTGACTGGGATTAAACCAGCAGCCCCATGTTTTCATTACATTCATATTTACCTGATAATTCAGGTAGTGTTACTGCTTGTGACGCTTCTGTATAGTAAATGCTGAAACCAGAAGCCATAATAAGAAACACGTCAGTACCTCATCGACGGTTCCTGCTCTGATCATTATCAAACACCAACACTGTGGATGCAGCCTGAGAACAGCTGTGAGATCAGCACGCCATTTGCTCCAGCACAGACACTGATCACATCAATAATCTTGCTTTAATGTCACGTGACTTTACCCGACGGGTGGGCGAAGGTGCGGCCGCAGAGGTCACAGGCCGCCTTCTTCTTGACCCGCGTGGCGCTGCGGTGAGCCTCGGCCCGGTGGCGCTGCAGGGCCCGCTTAGACAGCTTCTCAGGACACTCGGGACACTGCTGCTCACACTCCTGGGACATGGAGCAGCGCTTCATGTGTGCTAGCATTCGACACTTGTAATCAAAGCTCTTCTTACACCAGTGACAGCAGTAAGGTTTGGCGTGACAGGAAGCAGGAGAGGAGCAGGGAGGGGAACACTCGGTTGCTACAGCTGCATCTTCCTGCTCCTCCTTGTCACCGTTTTCATCTTCTTCCTGGACACGATCTTCACTCCTGTTCTCCTGCTCTGAGTCAGCTGCAAACATGGACGACAGACTCAAAATACGTAGAAGACATCCACTAAAAAAGCTTCCTATCACATCCTGTCCATTTGCTGGACGGACACAAATGTATATAAATACCGAGCTGTCCTTAATGAAGACAGACCTACACATCGTCTTTCATGTTACTCCCGGTGCTCGTCTTTACCTCCAGTGTGGCTGCCATCGGGCTGCCGTACGCTCCTCTCCAGCTCCTCCAGCAGAGGGAGCAGCTGTGTGGGACAGGACGATGAAGCTTTCTGCTTGGCGGTGCGCAGCAGCTTGATAAGCCCCTCCTCTCCGATCTGACCCTCTTTCACTTTACTCATCAGCTTCTCCGACACGGAGCTGGGATCAGCCTCCTCACAGCACCGACACACAACCTGAGAGAGCACAAAGTGCAAACAAAATGAAATTGTGGAGCAGCAGCAACCTTCCAGTCAGTAGATGGCGCCCTCGAGCTACAGCCAGGAGCCGTCACAGCTGTAGCTCAGAGCGAGTTGTGCGCTCACAGTACGCTGACCATGAGGTGGTGCGGTCAGCGAAATGGGAACAGAAATGTGCTTTTGGCTCCAGTACGTAGAGATACACTGTTACTGTCGTCGTCTTCTATGTGGAGCCACAACTGTGCTCGAGTGATTCCTGACACTGTCCAACAAAGGGGGACAGCCTGGAGAGCTACTGTTCAGGGCTCAAACATGTTAAACAACGTGCAAGGGAGGGGTTCTCAACCCGCGGCTCTGGAGCCACGCGGGGCCTGGGACAATGAATACATTAAATAAATTAATAGTGTTTAATTGAAACGTGTTTATTAGTGTTAGTGACTTCTACACTGGGAGATTACTGTGATCTTGAAATATGAAATTTAAATGATATTTGATTATTTTTCGTCGGTCAAACGAGCGCCACACTTCACCTCAGGAGGCCACTGTCACTGAGAATAACTGCAGTGATGCTGAGGTAACCGAGACGTGCAACGGCATCCCGACACGAACGTGTGGATCCTCAGCTCCACAGACGGAGGTGAGCAGCTGCTCTCCACCCACGCCTCACAGACGACAGCGGGAACTTCCCATCGTCCCGTTAACCAGGTAAGATTAATATTTATGATGATGCAGATATTTTTCAGTGACACAGAGATTTGTTTCCAATGTATTTCTTAAATTCAGCTCGAGGCTCAGGAGGCTCAGAGGCGAGATGACCGTTAGTTTGCTACGTGAATCCTTCCAGCTTTTTATTGTGTTGGTTTCTTGTTAGTATTTTAGTACATAAAGAAAATGTAGTTTTCTCTGTAGCACTTCATGTGTTTCATAAGCAACACACTTTGTATGTCGTTGTTTCTACAAAGCATGAAGGTCAAAGGTCAGTATTTACAGGGGCATCTTCATTTTGGATGTGTTTGCAGCTCGGTGGCTTTTTTATGAAACCGGGTCCAAACGGCTCTTTGGGTGTTAAAGGTAGCCGAGCCGTGAGCTAAGGTGGTATTAGATGGAGTCAAACTGTAGAAGAACCAGGGCTTCCTGTTGTACCTGTCGCTCTCTTTCTGTCAGGCTCTCTGCTGCTTGGCTCAGCAGTTCCACAACAGACGACGTGTTGGCGAGGAGACCAGACTCGCTGGACAGCCTGGCTGCCGACGTGTCGCCACCTTCTGAGGATTTGATGTCTTCGGGCCCTGTGGACAGAAAATAAAGTCTAGTTGTTATCTTGTTTATTGTAGGGAGACTATTTTAGACCAGGCGTGGGCAACTCCAGGCCTGGAGGGCCGGTGTCCTGCAGGTTTAAGATCTCATCCTGGGTCAACACTCCTGAATCTCATGATGAGCTCATTAGCAGGCCTCTGGAGAACATCTGGAGGTCAATCAGCTGTGTCGGATCAGGGACACACCTAAAACCAGCAGGACACCGGCCCTCGAGGCCTGGCGTTGCCCACGCCTGTTTTAGACTCTATTTCCAGTAACGTGTGATTTGAATTATTCCTAGATCGACTCACACTATTAAATTCCCCAAACTACGGGTTTAAACATAAGAATGACCTGATGTGTCAGGGAGCTCCACGCGGGCCCTTTTAATCGCCGGCTCGTCATCGCGGTCATGCTCAAACGATTCTTTTTTCAGCTCGTCCGTCACCTCCGCCTCGTCTGAAGACGGGTTGTGCTTGCTGGGCGAGGCTGAGCCTTCAGGCTTCATATTCGGGGCTTTGTCGGTCACGGTGAGGTGTGGCACAGCGGAGCTCACTGATACCGCGGGCTTCTGGTTCACCAGGCTGGTGAGGACTTGCTTAAAGCCAACGGCCACGTCATACATCTGCAGGCTGTCTGCAGCGGCGACTATGCGACTGACGTTGTGTTTACCTGGAGGCAGTTTACCAGTGTAGACCATGTCCAGGAGGCAGCCAAACTCCTGCGAGGAAACCACAGCTGTGTCGATGGAGATGGTGTCGGAGCCATCCAGGAGAGACCTGACGGAGACAGCACCGTTCTGCTTTTAAGCTGCAGTGTAATAAAAGCGAACAGCGACTGCAGCAGCCACCTGTACACCGTGCTGGCATCAATATTAAAGTATGACGGGAGCAAACACAAAGAGCACATCTGTAACAGCTGCTCATAAACTTTACTCACGTGTTAGATTTCATGGTCCTCAATAAACACATTTTTAAAAAAGCCAAACTAAAAGTTCATGAGCTGAATTTGACTCATTCTTCCACAGGAGCGCTGCTGAGATTAGATGAACGACTGTAAGGTCCAAATATGTGACTGCAGAAGAGTCACCAGGTCTACCTGAAAAGCATGCTGGAGGCAGCCAGCACCAGTTTATGTGCGCGATGACGACCCTCTCCCACCAAGATGGTGCAGTCGCAGAAGTGCTCGTCCTTCCTCAAGGCCCACAGCTGCTGCATCAGCTGGCTGCTGTAGTTGGGTAGCTCCATCATGTTGGTTTCAGGGCGACTGCACCAACCACAGCTGTAATCGTTTCATGTCCAAACACACAATCAGGCCTGCAGCATTATCACAACTCATCACTGGTACTTTTCACTAAAACTGCGTTTATAGCGTACTCACTCTGTGCGCCGGCAGCACGAGAAAGACTCACACAAAGCTGCAGTTTATCCGACTACTGTGTAAAAAGCTAATGTTTTTATTACAACATCAACTAGTGTATGAAGCACCACGTGATGCCGGACACGGTAACGCGTGGTGTCTTATCAGCAACTAACGTTCAGTCTTCTTAAACAGTGTTTACCGGAATGTAACTAGCTGTAGCCTAGCTAAGGTTGCTAATGTGCTCCAGAGAAGCTAACTAGTTCCTGTAATATTAGTGAAGCACGCTGCGATACAGGAGCGCTCCCAGTAGAATAAACCCCAGACCATCACTAAGGGCTGTACCTTGAATTATTCAATCCGAGTCTTTATTTAAACTTCTCTGCTGAACAATTCTGCCGTGCGCAATAAAGCTCAACTGTTTTGAAAATGGCGACACGCAGTACGTGAACAAATTGCGACACTTCCGGTTGAAGAAGTCTCATCACAGCGAGCGGTTCGCTTTAAATCTGTTTGTATGACCGTTGGGCCTTCACCGGAGTAGTCATTCAGGGACGTGCGGTGTGGGCTCGTGTCAAACAACAGCTCCACAGCTCATTACAAATATATTCTCTCAAAATTATTAAATTAACGACAAATACATAAAAGCTTTTGCCTGGAACAAGAATCTGTTATATATTCGTAATACAGCGGATGTTCCCCGGGCACTGGACCGGTACCGGTCCGTGAGTGGTTTGGCACCGGGCCGCGAGAGTTGAAGCTCGGGTGTGAAATGTCTGGTTTCCAGGGGGTTTGTCGTGTTGTAGGTGCGTCTTATTTTGAAAGAAATACGTACCCGTTACTATAGCGACCAGAGAGCATTAAGGGGCAGAGAGGAGGACGTTACCGTCAGTGTTGGCGCGTTTCAGCAGCACGCTGCTAACAGACAGTGAATTCACGTTTACTGTTATATTTACAAGATACCGCCGCGGTTCTCTCGGTCGTATCGTTTTGTTGTTGCATTTGTCCGCCACACCTTAAAGGCCGCTCCGTGGCGGTCTGACGCTAAACCGTCCGGGGAGCACAAGAGGCTGCGCACCGCTGGTTTCGATGTTCACCACAGCGACTGTTGCTTTGAACATTTCTGACTTCCTCTCAGTTCACTGCATTTGTGGGATGTTTCAGAGAGCACTCGATGCAAACCAAAGCATGACTAGGACAACAACAGTTTAACAAAGTCATTAGTTCAGTGGTTCACTAGAATTGAGATAACAAGAACATTTTGACAGGAAAATAACGGTGCAGGTTTCAACTACTGAGACCATGTCTGATCCAATGAGCAGCCGTAGTAGATGACTTATTGGACATCTGTAGTAAATGTGATATTTGCTTTCTATTCATGCAGAAGTATCAAGAAAACAAAAAGCTGCTGCACCGTCTCATCTACAGAAAATATACAATAGAGCTGAGGCAAGACCCGTGATGCTGTGTGAGGAAGTTAGGAAGCACAGAAAAGTGAGGGTGGGAGTAACAGATGAAGTCTGTATGGCCTGTGATACCCACAGACACTGAGCTACAGTGTCTGTGCAGAAAGACCAATGAAAATGGGTAAAAGAACATGAGGCGGGTGGAAAGGTGAAACTGGAAGTAGTGAATGTGGGCAGGCTTAAATTCCTGGTGTCAAAAGCCCAACGCAGCACAGTGCACAAGAGAGGAGGTGAAGGTGCAGGTAGGGTGGAGAGGTGTTGGTGTAATATCTGAGAGGGAAGGTTTACAAGATGGCAGCGAGAGCCGCTCTGATGTTTGGGCCCGAGACGCAGCACTGACGAGAGGCGGAGCTGCAGGGCGTGAGATGCTTGTAGTGAGTGATGAAGATATGAAAGGGACAGCACAGGCGGGAGTTTGGAGACAGAGGCGCGGCTGGCATGGTTTATACATGACCTGCTGCCAGGCAGGAGGAGAGGAAGACCACAGAGGAAGACCACAGGGATGCAGTCCAGCCAGGTAACAACAGACCATCTCGGAACAGGACGATATGATCGCAGACGACCTGCTGCTGCAACCTGGAGCAAGTTCATTCATTGGCTGTTAGTGAACACTGATCAGCAAGTATCCCATGAACTGACACAGACGTGTCAGGCCCTGAATGAACTCAACATTATGAAGGCAGGGTGCTTTGAAAATAACTTTATTGTTTATAAGAAATAACAGTGAAAAGAAGACAACGTGTCACTGCTTACATTTGTTTCTCACCATTTCATTCTCTCCAGCGTATGATTTCCATACTTTGTAGCTATGTAACTGCAAATGCCACATCGAGTGTGTGTGTACAAACACACACATATGCTTATATATACACATACATATACATTTATATATGTATATATAAAATGACTGTGTGGAGGTAATACATGTTCTAAGATTTATGAGCCAGTATATTTGCAATAATTAACAGTAACTAGTGCATTCTTCTGACAAACCTGAAAACGCTGCAGTTACAAGATAAGCTTACACACAACAGAAAGAAAGAGCATCATCTTCAATTTGTCTTCTGTCATAATTTAAAAGATTGAAAAATAAAACATTTTCTTGACCCACAGCAGATCTGAGCTGAAGCCAGGTCTCAGAGTGCAGCGTCTCCAACCTGCTTTCTTTACAAACGTTCGTATCACAGGCCAGACAACCTCATGTAGAGGAACTTTGCAAGATAGTCACAGTTTTATCAAAGAAAGCCTACTCAAAAGGTAGAAAAACAAAGTACAGAACAAATTTAAGAGCTTATTTATATGGACACAACATATTCAAGCTTTTTTAAACTTTCCATCCGTCATCGTTCCAGTTCAAGCACAGCTACAAACAGCTGTCCTCAGTGGCCGAGCAGCCCGGTGCCTAGAGGAGGTCACAGTGATTAGAAAGAAATACAAACACTGTCCGGTCACACGCTGTGTCACAGGTCTGTATGACGAGTGATATGATGAACTACACATCGTGGCAAAATACAGTTTATGGCAATATTTCTTTCTCTTCTACCGCCCCCACAAGAATCACGTGACAGTACGAGAAAGAGCCGTCAGCTGCTCCAAATAAAGCTCAGACTCAAACGTTAGAACAGGCTTTCCCCCGCAGCACGCCGTGTAATAAACACAAAGAAACATGTTAGCTTCATGCGTGGGCCAACACACTCGACGCCCAGCTGGAAACACTTCACACAGGTCGAGGTCACAGAGTTTACAGTGAAAGCACTACTTTGTGACGTGTGGTTATCAGGATGAGAAATGTCTTATATGAGAGTTTGGTCACATTGCACAGCCCTAACACCAGCTGTTTGTGAGTCCTTGGGTTTATGTCTGTGAAGGATCGTCCACGTCCTCATAGTCCAAGGAGCTTGGAGAGAAAAGCGTCTGGACTTCTTTAAGTTTCTCAAAGACGTTTTTAAGATCTCATCCGAGAAGCTTCTTCAGTTCTGAGGAAGCTTCTCGTCTTCAACGAGCTTTCCAAGCTCATTAGACTTGACTTTATGCTTTCTGCTGCTGCCAACTTGTGGATGGGACTGGGAAAACAAGGACACTGGCTGCCTGCTGAGGCGGGTAGGCCTGTCTTTAATAACACGCTGGGTTAGGCTGGGATTGTAACAGCGCTCATCATTAGAAAACAAACACGTCGTCTCTCGTTATACAGCAGCAGCGCTTATGCATTCACACACATTCATACTCCGATCAGCTGGTTCAGTATCCAAGGATACTTTGGCATGCAGACTGGAGCAGCCAGGGATCCAGTCAGTGCAGGGGTGTCCAACTCCAGGCCTGGAGGGCCGGTGTCCTGCAGGTTTTAGACGTGTCCCTGACCTCCTCAACATGTCCTGAAGTTCTCCAGAGGCCTGGTGATGAACTAATCATGTGCTTCAGGTGTGCTGACCCAGGGTGAGATCTCAAACCTGCAGGACACCGGCGCTCCAGGCCTGGAGTTGCCCACCCCTGACCTACAGCCAGCACTACCTGTGGCTCTCCTGCAGCTATTAGACAGAGGGCGTATATACAGCCTGTTTCAGACACAAAGAACTTGGGACAGCCCACATGTGGTTCCTATTCCCAACATTTGGGCTTGTTAGTAAGAAAGAGTTTACTGGTGTCATTCCAACTAACGTATTTCACTTTTTTCCTTCACCTGCTCCATATCCCAGCTGCAGTGGCTCTGTGCCCTACACTGTGACCCACCACTATTATGTTTGAAGTAAAACATGCTCACCTTTAAATCCCTCCTCAGGCATTCTCACTGTGAACAAAGAGGAACAGCCAATTTAAGAAAGCAGTCCTTCTTTTAATCCAGCTGTAGTGGAAGCAAACACAGGCCTACTTACCTTGATAGACATCATCCATTGCAGCGTAATCTGCTATTGGCTCATCAGCCTGCAGCCAAACAACAGAACATATTTGGAGGAAAAGGAAAACGTACGGGATCCCACTGTAGACGTCAGATTATCGTTCTAGCGATTGTTGTGTCAGGATGAGGAAACTGTGATGTGTACCTTCAGACAGATGATGCTCTCCGGGATGATTCCCAGGCTACCCAGTGTGGCTGAGTCATCTGTCAGACTTTTTCCATCAATGAAGAGATTTTGGTCAAATGGAGCCACAGAGAAGGCGTGCATGATCTGGACAATGACAGGCACAGTGGATTTAGTCTGGTCAAACTGGCCCACTCACTACTTTGTGTTCAATAATCTGAATTCCTCACTTGTATTTTCAGCTCTTTCAGAGTCTGATTAGCTGAAACGATGAGCGCTTTCTCTCCTCGGAGTTTCCTGTGTCGGGTGCTCCTCCTGATTCCACCTGGTTTGGCCACGTTGGTCACAACACCAGCAGCAGCTGTGGACACACTGCTGTCACTCAACTTTAGCCGTTTTGCACCGTCCTGTGACTGAAAGAAACAAAGTCTTCATTTGTAACAGATGATGAATTTGAGTCAAAGATACAAGTCTTAGGGGAAACCCCCCCAAAAGACTCAGGGACATCTGTGCGTGCTGCTAGCAAAGGACTAGCAAACTAAATGGGTTTCTTCAAGGTCACGTGAGGTTTTAGAGCCGTCACAGCAGAAGTGACTGTAAAAACAAACTCCTAGATTTAGCAGCAGCATCATTACTCAGACATTTCTTGTAGCTGCTTAGCAGACTTGCACTATAATGAGATATTTTTGTCTGGGTTCATTCATATTTCTCAGTCGTGTTAGTGCAGAGAACCTGCTGTAGCCTTTCTCTGCTGACAGCTTTGACGACATCGCTCGTTGTTGAGCCGAGACGTCCTGCCACTGAATGTAATTACTGAGACCTTTCTCTTGCAGACGCGTGGTGCTTGTGTGGTTACCTGGCTGAAGTCGGGGTCTTTCTCACCATCCAGTTTGGGATGTTCTTCCTTCTCCTCCTCTGCTTCAGAGCTGCTGACGCTCAGCTCTGGAGCAGCCTCCTTTATCATCTACGCACAGGTAAATAAATGTGACAGGAGAGGCTGTTAGACACAGTCAGCGCAGCAGCTGTGAAAAGTTTGAGGTAAAAGGTCTTTACTCTTTTGTCTTCAATAACTTTGCGTATATAGATGGTGGCTTGGGTATACTCTCTGAGGTCCCTCTGCTGCTGGAAAAGGAAGCTCTCTCTGCATTCCCAACACAGATCTGCACACAAACACATCCATTTGAAATAAATCGAGGACAAAAGCCAGAGCATCACTGATGAAGTATCTGATCGGGCTCACGGGTGAACTGTGCCTACGAACCAACCAATGTGACCTTCAGCACAGTTTGGGTCGTGATTTTTGGACGGGCAGACAACCACGAGTGCTCACTGGTCCTTTAGCTGAATGAGCTGGTTAAACTGTATTATAGCCTGCCCTGCCTTATTTAAGGTGCTGTGGAATGAACCAGATGTGAGGTGCACTCTGTACATGAAACTGCCTCAATGATCTCATTTTCATGCACGTTTTTGTGACCTAATATGTGATAACTTGGATAAAGATCGGGCATCTGGAGTAACGCATCCACAGTTTGTGAAAACCTCAGACTAGAGCTGGGCGATATGAGATTTTTTCATATCACGATATGTTTTTTCATTTCAGGCGATAACGATATCTATCACGATATAAGCCAAATAACTATATTTGTAAGATTTAAATGTGCCGTTGCTCACAAGTAAAATGTGAAATAATCAGCAGCTTGTTTTTAAATATTTATTTCCCATAATAAGTTCAACAGGGTAGATGTACTTAAGGAACATGAGACTTTTTCAGATAAATAAAGGCAAATATTGCAAACTACACAAAAGGCAGCCGCTAAAGCGTTTAAGTTTCAAAATAGAACAAACGAAACAGACTAAATTGTCAATTCCACTTAGAAACAAAATATTAATTCTAAAAATAAATCTTAGTTTGTTTTACAGAAGAACAGACAAAACTGACTAACTTTTGTCAATATCAAATAAACTGAGAACTAAAAGGAAATTCTCAATCTCTCCTTGTTGTATAGCTGAGCTTTTCAAACAGTTTTAACAGTTACTTTAGTCTGACAAAAGCCGAATGACGAATTAGCGCTTCCAGTCAGAGACTGAGGCTACGTCCACACGTACACGGGTGTTTTTGAAAACGGAGATTTTCCGTTTTCGTTTTAAAAAATAATCCCGTCCACACATAAAGGCAGAAATGAAGGAAAACGCTGCTATGAACATGCCAAAGCAGCAGGTGGCGCTAGATTCCTAACCGTGCAGAAATGTTGGCCAATCAGAAGTCTAGAAGCCTCGGTGGGAAAAAGTAAACAAAGCTGGGGCATAGAAGCAGAACCGAGTCGTATGTGTGGACGGACAGTAACTGTGTGTATATGTAAGCATTTAAACACTGCAGAGAGTAGAATTAACAGTATTGTAGAAATTCATTTCACCGAAACAATAACGTGGCGCACAGTGTGACGCATGCACCAGTTTATTGTATTTCCAGACTTGCTTTCGGCACAATTTACAGTGCACGCTACTCTGTTTTTGTCAGACTTGAAATAGCCGAAATACCTTCACACTACGGAACTTCTATGGCTCTTCCGTTCGACAATCTCTCCGGCACTGGAACCATCATCTGTTTTCTCTTCGGTCACGCTCGGTTGATTTTTCTAGTCGGCACACTCATTTCCTCCATTACCCGCTGGCTGCTTCCCAAACAAACACACGTGAGGCTTGGCACTTGTGCTGTACGTAACAAGTCACGCGACGTGACGCTGCGGCTGTGATTGGTTCGGCTCTGCGCTACTTAATTTGGATTGGCTGACCTTTTTTTTTTTTTTTTTTTGAGGACAAGAGCGGCGAGGTCTATCGCGATAGCTTAATTTCTCTATCGAGTAAAAGTTATATCGCGATACATATCGTTCTATCGCCCAGCTCTACCTCAGATGTTTGTCCACATGCAGTATCCACAGCTCTATATGATCATTAGAAAAATTACAGTGGAATTTAATTCTTCTCTTCAATTTGCTCGACCCTCTTCTCCACATACTTCACCCCACTTTGGACTTTTACCAGGTTGAGTGGTGTACTGGGTGGTGGAGCCACTTGGTGTAGTCAGTTTCAAGCAGTGGATGGAGATTGGCTGGTCCACGATGAAGAGTCTGCTGATCACATCCCATTCGCTTGGCCACAGCAGAGCTACACTGTGCGAAACAACCAACAAAATCATTTTTGTCAACACACCATGAAAAACAAACAGCCCAACAGCTGAAGAATGGCAGCAGGGTAAGGCCTGAGCCATTAACCAAGCATTATGATTCGTTAGCTGCATGCTGACTTCTAATTGGCCATCCTGCAGAGACAATCTAAAACTTCTTTGATCTCGACTGCCAATCAAAGTGCTGATCGTGTGGAGCTCACGGACGTTTCCAAACAGAAAAACCACAACACACTTTGGCCATGAATATACTGCTGGGAAGGTAATGCAATGAACACCTCGGTAAGAACGACACACACCCAAATTTAAAAGCAAGACACAGGACAACTTTGGGACATGTAGGCAGAACTCACTGTTGTGCCTCTCCGTTAATGAGCGAGTCGTAGGTGAACATGAAGCCTCCGTGTGGACAGAGCAGCAACGTGTTGCTAACATTGGACACGGGGGAGGATTTCGTAGGTCTCCTGTGTAAAAC
The DNA here is from genome assembly GCF_057382275.1 of Copadichromis virginalis. Lineage (NCBI taxonomy): Eukaryota > Metazoa > Chordata > Actinopteri > Cichliformes > Cichlidae > Copadichromis > Copadichromis virginalis. Next base: position 1,979,487 of record NC_140622.1, read on the forward strand.
ACACAGAAGAGAGAAAAACAGAAAGTAAAAGTGAAACTGCAGAATGGCAAGGATTCAAAATCAGCTGTGAATGGTGCATACAGTCAAACTGTATCATCATATAATCACTTTACTGTCAAAACAAACATACCTGATAAATTTTCTCCACTCATCCACAAAAAACAGAGGAACTACATAAAGCACATCTGTGCCCTGGGTACACAAACCAGAAAACAGCGTCTGTATTTACCTTCTGTCATCATCATTCAAACAGTATTACTCATATGAAGAGGGATTGGTGTTGAGTACGCGCTGCTCGGCTTACCTGAGGCCATTTGGTGAGCGCTGGTCGATTTTTCTCATGGAAGAGGTTGAGCAGCTGGTTCTTCTGGTCTAGGGCCATCATCTTACTGACGGCCTCATTGTCCTTTTCCTCCTGCTCCATCGTCTGGAAAGAGAAAACAAATCTTTCAGTTCCTCAGCTGACCAAATGGCACATCTACCACCGCCTGGTAATGGTGCAGAGGTCCATGTTCATTTGTAGGGGTGGGTTTAAAAATGTATTTCAGTTTGAACTAGAAAGTGCATTTTCTGAAGAAACTGTGGATGCCTTTGAAGCATCCACACAACTAGAAAAATGTTCATTTCCTGCGAAAATGCTGTGTGGATGCCTCAACGCTGAAGCTGTCTGCTGAAAAAAGCTGAAAAAGATTTTAAAAAAGTTGCAAAAAGTTGTATGGTGGTGAAGAAACCGAAAATTCTGCTATAAAAAAGGTGCAGAAGCAGAAATTTTTGCTGAAAAGTGGTGAAAAGCAAAAAAATTCTACTGAAAATGGGTAAAGAAGCTGAAATTTGTACTAAAAAGAGGTGAAAACACATGTTGCCAGGAGCAGGATTCGAACCTGGCCCTTCTGATCTCAAGACCGTTACTCATCTCACTGAGAGACTGACAATGCTTCTGAAATTAGCAGAAGTTGTTGGAAGTTGTGCTGATAAGAGGCAAAAGGGCTAAAAATTCTGCAGAAAAGAGGTGAATCAGCAGAATTTCTGCTGAAAACACCTGAAAAAGATGGGATTTGTGCTGAAAAGGGGTGAAGGCAAAGGTGCTGGGGTGGATAAGAGTTAAATAAGTTGAACTGATAACTGAAAAAATTGTTGCCTTAAGCGGGATTTGAACCCGGGCCTCCCAGTCTGAGAACGGCTGCTCATCTCACTGAGCTAAAACACAGCTCATCCCGGCAAGCAAAATCAGTCACCCCATGGATAATGTGGAAGAAACGGGCAAAAAATATTGCATAAAAAAATTCAATATCTCAAAAAGCATAGAAGTGCGGAGCACCAAAAGTCATAGCAGAAAGAGCAGAATTTGAACGGTGTAAATAGCACCAAAGCTGAGGGAGTAAAACGTGCGCAAGCAACCAGAATAATAAAGAGAAACAGGAACTCAATAGTGTGGATGCCTTTGTGGCAATAATACAGATGTAGAAGAACAACACTGTGCTTTTCAAGCATTCACACTAATAAAGTGATATCAATTCATTAAATCCTCAAATGATTAGTGAATAAAAATGTATTTTGCCAGATTCTCAGCTTAAAGCTCACAAAACTATTTCAACAACCTCCAAACAGCTGAAACAGTAAATGAGAGCAGGTACACGAGTTCCACACAAAGACGTAAACTCAGAGTGTGGATGGCACACGGCGTCGGGCTGAAAGCCGACAGCTGACGCTGCAGGTTTCATCACTCTGAGCGAGACCGACTAAACCAGCAGCAACAGAAACTGCGCGTCCCGTTACACAACATCATCATGACTCTGCCTGTTTTGTTTCCACCATGATAAAATCACACTTCCTGCACAGCTCTGTGCTCAGAGACCAGTTTCAACTCTGTTTTCTGCATTGTTCGCTTGCTTATTACACACCAGTCTGCCGTTGTCTTTTTCTTTTCAAAACTGACCTCTCACACTAAAGCCTCATTTCTGTTGTTCAATAACGAAGAGATCTAAACTTTTTAAAATGATCACAAATTGCAAGACACTTACCCGTGTCTGCAATCAAACCTCTGTAACTTTGCTCTGCTTCAGCAGCATCAGCTAATGTTCAGGTGCTGATTCCTGGTTTTCTTCAGTTTTTGATCGAATGCAGAATATTTTTAAGGTTATGTGCTATAAAAGGCCAGGCAAATCTGCTTCCTGCTTCTGTGTTTTACCCTCGATACTCTGACACAGAGGCGCCTGCTGTGACGCTCTCACAGTGTCAGCTTTGGTTTATACGTAGATGTAAAAATATGAAGCTGTACTGATAAGTGATCAGAAATATTTCTGACTGACTGAGTCTAAATGGAATCAAATCTAGAAATTGAATGTGATACCAAGCTCTATTCATTTGTAGCTCAATATTAACAGACGGAAGTTTGTCAGCTGTGGTTATCATCAGAGGGACAACATATTCATTTTTCAATATGATTATATCATACGTATTGAATATATCCATCCATTCTTTTCCAGGGGCTGTTGGGGAGCCTATCCCAGCTGTCCTGGGGTGAGAGGCAGGGTACACCTTGGACAGGTCACCAGTCTGTCGCAGGGCCAACACCCAGAGACAGGCAACCACTCGCACTCACAGTTAGAGTTACCACTCAACCTATCCCACTAACTCCACGTCTTTGGACTGTGGGAGGAAGCCGGAGTACCCGGAGAGAACCCACAGAGACACGGGGAGAACCGGCAAACTCCACACACAAAGACTCGAACCACTGTGCCACCATGCTGCCGAATATAGAATACCAATACACTGGTGGAAACCATCAGTATTTCTGTGCATTAATCATGAAGGCTGTCCAGCTGATTTTAATTTAAGGGTCACATCAATGCCAGTTTCATCTGGAGCTGTGTGGATTAGTAACACCAAACCATTTCATTTACTGTAAACAAATGTTCATGTGTAACCTCCTAGGACCTGCGTATATGTGGACGTCACATTTTGGGTTATTTAGACCAACATGCTCAAGTTTGCTCTGCAAGGGCCTGATATCCACTTACGAGGACGTTAAACTGCTACTGTTCTGTTGAAATTTTACATGAATAGCCTCATATGTGGCTCTCATTTTTTAGAAACAAAAATCAGGTAATTCTTTGTTTTTACATTCATCAGGTCCCAATCAGCCCAGATATCAAAGAGAAATTTAAAATGCTGCCGTGGAAGAGTTCGGGTCTGAGGAGGTTAATGAACCATCCATCTACACAACATGAACTGTGTCTGACAAATTGTGATGCAGGCTTAAAGAAAATATACTTCAAACATAATGTAGCTGCAGTGACGGCACAGGGGATCAGTGTGACGCACTGCTGTGCACTAACCAGGCACTGCTGACAGGCCTCTTGGTCCTGGGTGAATTCTGGGGCTTTGGGGAAGTATTCCCGAAACTTGGTCCAAACTTCAGGCGACACCAACTTCCGTTCAGTTTCCAGAATACTCAGACCCCCTACACAGTAGGCACATAAGAATTATATTATGGATGTTAGCACAGCCATAACAGCGAACGTTGTTTTGTTTTTAAAGTGTTTAAAACATCTGCATATCTAATAATTACTGCTGATGGTGGCAAATACCGTGACTGCAGGCGATATCTTCATTAAAAGTCTTCATCTCATCCTCAGTGCACTCCGACAGCTCTGAGCTGAACTCTGCAAACAAACAGGTAATGTTCATATCCAAAACCATGGTCGCAGATGCCAAACGTGGCTGCACATGCAAAGCATGACTGGTGCACACACATAGTCACTGGACACTTTGCTGGTTACAATAAAAGCTTCTCTTTTTCTGAAATACTCAGAACAGCGTGGCTAGCCCCTGTGCACATGCCACGCTCAAAGTAAATTCATCTTTCTCCCTCATTCTGATGTTTGGTTTGCACGTCAGCAGGTTGTCTCGGCCACGTCCACATGGCTAAATCCACGAGTGTCTGCCAAGGAACTGGCTGATTACACATTTGTGTCAACAAGCAGCTGAACAGATGTACCTAATAAAATGGCCTTTGAGTATATTCAAGAGTCTGTCTACAGTTGTGAACAAAAATCTATGAATGTTATTGGCTTTTCTGGCCACTTGAAAAAGATTTTATGAACAAGTAAACAAAAGAATGCCTCAACAACCCTGGGGAGGTCTCTTTAGGGAAAACAAAAACAGGACAAGCATCAGAATCAGGTCAAAATCAATACTTATTATGTAATTAATATGAGGAATATTATGTGCAGCAAATCTGCAAATGATGACTGAATGAAACACAGTAAATGTCTGTTATTTTCAGCTTGGCTGACAGGTACAAAAACACAATAATGGAAGTGGAGGGCAGAAGAAAAAATACAATTGTAAGGGTTATTGGAACCTTTACTGTTGTTGGTGTGTGGTCCCTGTCCATTGGTCTGGCTGTTGTTGTGTGCGGTTTCATGTTCATCCTCCTCCAGCTGTTCCAAAGCCAGTTGCCTCCAGCTCCGCAGAGATGCTTTGCCTACCCAGAAACCTGCACCACTGATACACAGTGCAATAAAATGTACTTTTATATGGACTTAAGTCAGGACATTGATTCGCCAACCTACGCTTAGCCAGAGTGTGCTTACCTGAATGTGCGCTTCACCAGGTTTGAGATTTCCTTGTAATCTTCACTGAGCTGGTTCTTCAGCCGAAGCACTCTGCATCGTTGGCTAACACACTCTCTGCACAAAGACGACTCTAAACAAACACACAAAGTGACCTATACTGTTGTACGGAACATACACTATAGACAGAGCTAATCTGCAGTATTTTCATATTCTAGCATACTCGTGAGGTTACTGACCTCTGCAATAACTGCACTACTGTATAGCTCTGTGTAAATAATCATTCTGCACATTCAATGATATTTAATCCTACAACTGTTTACAACTTGCACAGTTCCCATTTCTGTATAGCTGTATATCTCAGGTTCTGTAAAGTTATTTATTTCATATTCTGTATAGTTTTTCATATTTATATCCTGTTCATATCCTGCACATAGCTTGTACTCACTACAGCCTGTACATACTTATAGTTATAGAATATTCACAACATACTTCATACCGTGTACATTATAACATACCATAATAGACCCATTTCTGTAATATACTCACATATCTATATTATTGCTAATATATATTGTAATATATCTATATCACTAAAGCACTTCTGGATGGATGCAAACTGCATTTCGTTGCCCTGTACCTGTGCATGTGCAATGACAATAAAGTTGAATTCTATTCTAACAAACTTTTTTAAACAAATGTTATCGGTTTGCTGCATTCTCAGGCACACCCTATCAAAAACTGTTAAAACACATTTAATAAACCTTTTTCAAAGTGAACAGGTGAATCTGACAGCTGTCTGCACTTGTCATCCTTACCAGTGGTAAATGTGTTGCAATGACACAGTTTGTGCTGAAACAAGATCATTTTGAGTGTAATTTGAAACTCTTAGTTCACTTTGTCATTAGTCTGACATGGTTAAATATGACAACGATGGATGTGTAACTTGAAGAAATGAAACTATGACGGGTGCAGAAGCTCATGATTTGAAAAGTCTAACCATTCAGTCTAGGCCCTCCACCATAGCGTTCATACAGGAGTTGTGCAGCTTGCATGGAAACCTTCCTGGAGTCTCCCACTTTGTCTGGGTGAAGTTTGTCATGAGAACACAAGAAGCGGGAGCTGTCAATTTCTTTAGTGGCAGTGGAGTCATCAAGCCACTTCTTAAGCCAGTCAAGGGGGATAAACTCATACGGCTCACCTGTACACAGAGAAAGCAGAGGGACACAACCATAAGGAGAAAAATCCAGGCTTCTATTGTGGTAACAGCAGGTTCCCTGTACCTTATCCCAGACATACATGTGTTAACATTATCATGTTACACATGCAAAATTACTCTTTCAGTTTCGTAAACAAACAAAACCAAAAACCGACAGGCTCAGAGGCACAGTGCCAGGGAAGGCAGGCTGGCACCGTTGCAGCTGGAAAGTTGCAAGAGATCACCAGAGATCACCTTTGCAAATAAATGATCACTGGCCTGTAAACCTGACTGTATGTGTGTGATGCTGGGGTCCCAGAACACATGTGTCTCAGTGGTGCCAAAACCCAGGCAGGCATGTGGGAACACAGCCTGCACACCCAGTCCTATTACTGGTGCAGACGGTGGTGGACCTAGCAACGTTGCAGCAAGAGCAAGTGGTGATGTGGCAGATGCAAACGGAGAAGCTGCAAGACCAGCTTTAACTCGTGGTTCAAGAGTTGGGAGTTCGCCTTGTAATCGGAAGGTTGCCTAGTCCTCCCTAGGGGGGACTAGAGAAAGCGCTATACAAATGCAGGCCATTTACCATTTACCAATCCTGGACGCAGTTTCTGCAGAGGCTAGCTGCTTGGCCTGCCTCCTTTGGCACCGCTGCTGCTCCCCCTGGCTCCGGTGGGACTCTACTGGATCAGGGAGGGGGGTGACCCCCAGGCGTTCTGGTTTGTTGAGTCACAGTGGAGGTGTGTTAGTAGCCCGAGGTGGAGTGGGTCCTGCGGCTGCTGTCACTCCTTTTGGGAAAGCCCAAGCCTTGGCTCTCAGCCTATCCGCAGCGGCGAAAGTCAGCTTCTAAGACGTCCAATGAGCAATAGTGGATTGGCTGTGGCTCTTCCCAGAGGACCACCATTGATGCTTCCGGAAGGCGCTAATGTGGCCGGAGGAACCGGCCTATTCCAGGTGGCTGCACGACTTGGCAAGCTAGGCAGTTGGACTGTGCTTGAGCAGTTCATGGAGGGGCTCCTGGCTAGGGCTGCTCGATTATGGCAAAAATGATAATCACGATTATTTTCACTGAAATTGAGATCACGATTATTTGACGATATTGATTTAACCCTTTAAGACCTACTATAGAACCAAGTCCACCAGAGCTTATATTATTTTTTTACATGCTGTAGTGCCATTTGTGGGAGCATTTCAAGTTGCTATACATCAATACAACTGTTATAGCCCATATTTTAATAATATGTATGCATTAAGTGCATAGTAATTACATAAATTGCAAAAAAGTGCAATAAACTACAAAAAAAATTGAAAATCGCTTTTGTTTTGTTTACATATATTTCTACTTGGAGAAATTTAAGAGGTTTATCCCTCAAAACTTTAAATACAATAAAGTTGCAAAAAAATAGTTTACAACAACAGGAAATTTATTTTGAGTGTCTTCATAGTTTTATTTTGGAGATACAGCAATTTTTATATACTGCAGGAAAAACAAAAAACAATCCTATGATGCAAATTTGCAAAGAAAACAGCAGGTGCATCATTTCACTGTGGGAAGTGTTACGAACAGCTGATCAGATCGGCAAAGCGTGTTTCTGGAATATTATGTTTTTGTTCCTGCAAGCGCTTTTTATGCAATTTTTGCAAAGCTATATGTGGAAGGAAACCGTGACCGAGGACAAGCTGATGGCATCAGATGTAAGTACAACTCCTCCGGTTTCATATGCAAAACAAATTATTGCGCTAGCTTACACGGTTCAGGTTCTACAGGGATTTAAAAATAGTTACGCAAAACGGAGCGTGCTGCTCTGACCGGCTTTCAAGGGTTAACAATGACTTTAAAAAAATAATATAAACTAGTGTGCAACACCACTGAAGTTTTTTTTTTTTAACTCTTTTCAACCAACGGCAGTCACTCTCCAAATAACTTCTGCTTAGCTTTCCGAGCTTCCCTCGGGTCCTCTTAATCAGCGGTCTCCACCCTTTTTTGCGCCACGGACGGTTTATGCCCGACAATATTTTCACGGACCGGCCTTTAAGGTGTCGCGGATAAATGAGGGAGGGGCTAATAATCGGCTCAGTCATTTTTAATGATCGTTGAAAGCCCAGATCGTAATCGTGATTAAAATTCGATTAATTGAGCAGCCCTACTCCTGGCAGACACATTGGAGTGCGTCCACTGATGTCGACCAGCCAACTGGAACATCGTGGTAACGGGCGAGACAATCGGTTAGGGAGCCACAACAGGTGGCAGGACATCGTCAGGATCCAGTGCCAAGGAGGTGGCTCCGGGAGATAACACCACTGTGGTCACCACTGCCTGCACAGAATACCCCGTCTCTCTCTGCTGTTTCTTTATTGGTCTCAGCGGCTACAGACACTGGACCCCACTCACCGGGAGCTGCACGTACATCGGGGCAGGAATGTCGCAGGTGCGGGCGACCAGGAGACGTTCGTCAACAGTGCCCAGGGACGAAGGTGGGGGAGATGTTCTGTTTTGCCAGCCCTGGAGCCGGAGATGCCAATTTCCACCATTACCTCCTCCCTCCATTGTGATGATCAGATAGCGGATGTGTTTTTCATTGCAACAGTGTTTTGCAGATATATTCTCCCCCATGCCCAGATATGCCAGTTTCATAGAGCACTATTCTGTAACGTGCCCTGGTGTGAAGGTGTGTTCATAACCCTACAGGCTGCCTGAACATAACAGTTAAATTGTTCAGAAGGAATTAACTGAAATGCTGAAGATAGGAGTGATAGAAGAGTCGCACGCTTATCCCATGCCCCGGCTCAACAAGCTCCTGGGCCAGTTTGTCACACTTCCATTTGGCTTGTTTGGAGGCCAGGCTTCTTCCAATGTCTCATGGACCGCTCGCTGCATATTCTGCCTATGCGAATGACATTAACATCCATAGTGACACCTGGGGGGAGCATGTACAGCAGGTGCCCACAGTCCTGGAGTACTTGAGGCAGGCGGGGCTCACCAGCAACCCGAAGAAGTTTTGAAGTTGAATGGAAGAAGGTACAGTATCTGGGGTAACCACTTGGGAGGTGTGCAGTTGTACCCACAGGTGCGAAAACAACAACTGTCGCATCCTGACCATGTCACAAGACCTAAAAAGAGGTGAGACGGTTCCTGGCTGATTACAACTGCTGGTTCGTGCTGAACTTCACGGACCAGACCAGCCCCCAGTCTCACCCGAAAGGATGCCACAGATCTGGTCCAGTGGACAGAGCGGTGCCAGGTGGCATTTGTGTAGGGGAAGAAGGCTCTCTGTGGGAAGCCCCTGCTCCACACTCCTAACTTTTCCTTCCCTTTTATTCTGCAGACTGACACCTCAAATAGAGCGCCGTAGGCAGTTTTGCTCCTGAGGGTGGGGAGGGGGTGGGACCGCCCGGTTAAATCAGCCAGAAGCTGTCAGAGTAGGAACCCTGGGACAGCACGACTGAAAAGGAGTGCTGACAAGCTGGTGGGTGGTTGACTCTGTTATTACCTCCTGGGCCACCCTTTCACACTGTGTTTGGATCACAGCCCGCTGCATTGGCTCCATCGCATAAAGCATGCCAACGTCCAGACCACCCATTGCTATATCCCAAGACATGTGTGTCTTAACAGTACAGGGAGGGAATCTGTTGCACTAATAACTGTGAGATCAACAAATCACATCCTATTCGTGGCCTGACATGGCCGTGTTTGTGTGTGTGCATGTACGCATAAATAATTATTCACACGTCACATGCACTGTGTAACAAGAATGCAAAAATAATCAGGCAGTTCCACTGCCTTGGACTGCAGCTATCAAGAGCAAACCTTGTTTAGCAGCACAGCACAAGTTCTCCACCTGCTTGAGTTTCTTTGTTGACCTTCTAGGCAATAGACACAGAACATAAAGACTAATACTGACAGCTGCAGTCTGACACAGTAGAGCTGGAATATGTCCAACAGTGGCACCAGAGACTAAAGGTGGTATGGTTTTTTGTGACTCCATCGTGTTGTTTCAGAGGATGAAGATGCTCGAGGAGCCAATAATATACCTCAACAGCCTGACGAAGTAGAGTTTACACTGTGTGCATGTAAGAATACTTTGAACTGTAACAAACATGTGCACACTCTAAGTGTTTCTGTTAAGTGGACTGTGGATGATTAAGGCATGATTTTACCGACCGTCTCTTGCGGGTAAAAGCTTGTAGAGCTCCTTCACCTCTTCATGCTTAGCCTTGCCCTTATCCACACTCTGTTTTCTCATGTCAGTCATCTCACTGCACCATTCCTCAAACTTATGGTTGTCTTGGTCTACCAACCTCTGAAGAAAGGCTGTTGGTCAGAAAAGAGAAAAGACAATCAGACATGCATCACCCAGAGGTCTCCATTTGTTTTTACCAATTGTAGAGGTCATGCAAAAATCAATTCAAAATCGACACACCTGGCACCTCCACATTAGTCCTGATTGGACCTGAGCTTTCCTCCTGCTGGACCTTATACACCAGCATGTATGCATTTCTGGAGCAGTGATAGCCTTTACTGCACTTTGGTTTTTTTGTTTGGGATTTTACCGTCTCAGCTAGGAAACAAGTGGAGTAAAGAAGAAAAACAACTATAAGAAAGTGTATACGTCCCTCAGGTGGTAAAATTGACAATACATTTGCAAAACAAACAAACAAACAAACAAACAAAAAAGCTGGTCCACTGTTGTTAGGAACCTTGTGTTTACATTTTTAATAGTAAAGAACATTATACACCCCTATAAGTGACAACTCTAGTGAACAGCTCACTCTGTCTGGGGCCCCGCCCTGAAGCCAGGCCTGGGGTACCCGGAGGCCAGTGCCATGGGCCCGGCTGGGCGCAGTGGCACTGGGTGGCACAGAGGGCATGGAAAAAACACTTTGACTGCTTTGAAGAGTTTCTGGGAAACCATCAGGCGACTCAGGAGTGGTGCTCAACCCACATTGTGTATAGAGTGGGTGGAGCTCTGCTGGCTTCAACTGAGGATATTCTTGGGCAGTGGAAGGAATACATCGAGGAGCTCTTTAATCCGACTGACATGTCTTCTGTAGTGGAAGCAGAGTCTGGGGACGAGAGGGACGATTTGACTATCTCCGGGGGCGAGGTCACTGTTAAACAAGTTTAACAGAGTTCCTGGGCTGGATGACGTTCACCCTGAGCTCCTTAAGGCGCTGGATGTTATAGGACTGTCTTGGCTGACAACTCCACAATGTTGCGTGGAGATAAGGGGCGGTACATTTGGATTGGCAGACCTGCGTGGTGGTTCCCATCTTTAAGAAGGGGGACCAGAAGCTTCACCTATAGGGGGGATCATTCTCCTCAGCCTCCCGTGCAAGTCTATGCCAGGATGCTGGAAAGGAGACTCCCTCCCCTAGTTGAACCTCGGACACAGGAGCATCCCAGGTTCTGTTATCTTCCTGGTCACAGATCACTGGACTAGAGTGGGGCGATATGTAAAAACTTTCCAACCGACAATCGTCAGTCCAATAATCGATGATGAGTGATACATTCACGCATGCGCAGACCTTTTGAATGGCGGAGTAATGTAATCATGCACGGACTGATTTGGGCGTCTACAAGACAGAAGTCCACACCTGGACAAACTAATTTCCCTCCAAAGTTAGGGCTGTCAGCGTTAATGCCGTCATCATGATGAAAGTTTTTAACGCGCTCAACCCATCTGGAGCGCAGAATGAACAAACTTTGGACCAACTGTCTGAAATGCGTTGACAGAGACTTTTCAGGGATTTTGACTCAGTCTGCGCTCCAGATGGGTTGGGTTAACTGTTAACTGCGTTAGTCACATTAACGCTGACAGCACTAAAAATATTTGTCAAGGATTTTTTTCATAATGGCCTCTGGCTCGCACTGGAGCGGCTCACAGCCGAGTGTGAAGCGGCGGGAATGAGAATCGGCACCTCCAAGATTGATAGAGGCTCCTCAAAAGGGTGGAGTGCCCACTCTGTGTCAGACATGAGTTGCTGCCCCAAGTGGAGGAGTTTAAGTATCGCGCGGTCTTGTTCACAAGTACAGGGAGAGAGGAGTGGGAGATCGACAGACTGGTGCTGCAGCTGCAGTGATGCAGATGCTGTACTGGCTCGTCACAATAAAGAGAGAGCTGAGTGTAAAAGGTCGATCTATGTCCCTACCCTCAGCTGTGGTCATGAGCTGTGGCTGGAAGAACGAGATTGTGGACACAAAAAGCAGAAATGAGCTTCCTCTGAAGGGTGTCTGGCCTCTCCCTTAGGGACAGAGTCAGGAGTTTGGCCATCCAAAAGGGCTCAGAGTAGAGCAGCTACTGCTCCACACCAAAAGGATGCCTCCTGTGTGAAGTGTTTCAGACATGTCCCACTGGGAGGAGACCACGAGGCAGATCCAGGACACGCTGGAGAGATATCATCTCTTATATATATATATAATCTCGGTAAGATATAATCGCTTACCGAGGAATGCCACGGTGCTCCCCCAGACAAGCTGGAGAAGGTGGTTAGGTCTGGGCTTCTCTGCCCAGACCCAGGTAAGCAGAAGAAAATGGACGGATGGAAGAACATTATACATTAGAAATAATATTTGGCAACAATAACACAACGTTACATGGGGATTTCACAAAGGTACTACTGAAGTGCCCCCATTTCCATGCTACTTACTACGTACCAATGTCCTCCTCAATACCAAGCTGTAGCTTTTTGCCTTCCATCTTTTCAATTTCCTCATCGTTGAATTTGTACCAGTCGCCAGTACGAGCATCTTTCACGTGGGCGATGTAGTGGCCGGAGTAGGCACTGATTCCCCGATGAATCAGCACTGCGCTCAGTTCATAGACACATTTCTCATCTGGCGAGACGGAGACATAACATTATAACTCATGTTACTGGGTAGTAAGACCGTCCTCAACCATACAGGAGATGTAATCACTCAGCCCAGATTCAGAGATGGTCTGTGCTGGGCCCCTTTAGTTTACCAGTGTCTACATACACAATGAGTCTGGGGCCACTTTAGAGACAGGCTGCAAGTGAACTTTTTCACATGTCACTTTGTTAAAGTGCAACAACTGGCAGACAACAGATGATGTATTTATTTAGGTACCTCAAATACATAGGTGCAATCCACATTTGAGCTATGCTATGACTAGGTGTGAACTAATGTAGCTGTCAACGTGTAACTGAATCCCTCAAGACACAGTTGTATCTATAAGCTGGACCACATTCCTGTTGTATAGCTGCCACAAGCCAGTGCAAGCTGTTGAATCGGTGCGGCTACTTTCTGTGGCACACGGAGAAACTGCTCATACCTTGCTTTTCTTCTAGGAAAGGCCCCATGTCCAACTGCTCTGGAAAGCTGATGAAAGAGTTGAGCTTCTTCTTGTGGCCTGTTTGTCTGGAGGAGAAAACACATGTCTGACCTCAAGGCAGAAGAAACCAATGACATAAATAGTTTAATTAATTAATTCCAGCTAGTTTCCTTAAAAAAGTGACTTTAAGAGATTTAAAAAAAAGATTAATTTTAATACTGCTATGTATTTTAGTTGAGACTAGAGCTGGGCGATAGAACGATAACGATATGTATCGTGATATAACTTTTACTCGATAGAGAAATTAAGCTATCGCGATAGACCTCGCAGCTCTTGTCCTCAAAAAAAAAAAAAGAAAAGGTCAGCCAATCCAAATTAAGTAGCGCAGAGCCGAACCAATCACAGCCGCAGCGTCACGTCGCGTGACTTGTTACGTACAGCACAAGTGCCAAGCCGCACGTGTGTTTGTTTGGGAAGCAGCCAGCGGGTAATGGAGGAAATGAGTGTGCCGACTAGAAAAATCAACCGAGCGTGACCGAAGAGAAAACAGATGACGGTTCCAACGCCGGAGAGATTGTCGAACGGAAGAGCCATAGAAGTTCCGTAGTGTGAAGGTATTTCGGCTATTTCAAGTCTGACAAAAAACAGAGTAGCTGCACTGTAAATGTGCCGAAAGCAAGTCTGGAAATACAATAAACTGGTGCATGCGTCACACTGTGCGCCACGTTATTGTTTCGGTGAAATGAATTTCTACAATACTGTTAATTCTACTCTCTGCAGTGTTTAAATGCTTACATATACACACAGTTACTGTCCCTCCACACATACGACTCGGTTCTGCTTCTATGCCCCAGCTTTGTTTACTTTTTCCCACCGAGGCTTCTAGACTTCTGATTGGCCAACATTTCTGCACGGTTAGGAATCTAGCGCCACCTGCTGCTTTGGCATGTTCATAGCAGCGTTTTCCTTCATTTCTGCCTTTATGTGTGGACGGGATTATTTTTTAAAACGAAAACGGAAAATCTCAGTTTTCAAAAATACCCGTGTACGTGTGGACGTAGCCTCAGTCTCTGACTGGAAGCGCTAATTCGTCATTCGGCTTTTGTCAGACTAAAGTAACTGTTAAAACTGTTTGAAAAGCTCAGCTATACAACAAGGAGAGATTGAGAATTTCCTTTTAGTTCTCAGTTTATTTGATATTGACAAAAGTTAGTCAGTTTTGTCTGTTCTTCTGTAAAACAAACTAAGATTTATTTTTAGAATTAATATTTTGTTTCTAAGTGGAATTGACAATTTAGTCTGTTTCGTTTGTTCTATTTTGAAACTTAGACGCTTTAGCGGCTGCCTTTTGTGTAGTTTGTAATATTTGCCTTTATTTATCTGAAAAAGTCTCATGTTCCTTAAGTACATCTACCCTGTTGAACTTATTATGGGAAATAAATATTTAAATAAAAACAAGCTGCTGATTATTTCACATTTTACTTGTGAGCAACGGCACATTTAAATCTTACAAATATAGTTATTTGGCTTATATCGTGATAGATATCGTTATCGCCTGAAATGAAAAAACATATCGTGATATGAAAAAATCTCATATCGCCCAGCTCTAGTTGAGACAGTACAAAAGGTGAACACAGCTACTCCAGCATCATCCATTCGACTCTGAAGTCTCAAGATGAGTGAGTGCCATCTTGGTTTAAAACACATAACAGATGTAACGTGGAAGAGTGGGCCGGCCTGTGAAACTGTGTTCAACATTTCATGGATAATCCTACTTGTTAAAGCATAATGTGATCAGGATCTACCAAACTTAAGTTTTCATTTGTTGCGATCCAAAATGAGTGAGCAGCACACAAACATTTTCCTCAGCCTTCTCTTTATAGAAACTCTAAATCCTTTAGGTTTCTTGGCTGCCCCTTGTCAACTCAAAGCTTCAGATCACAGATCGTCTATAGGACTGAGTTCTTTAGGCTGGCGAGTGCACTCCACGACCGTGCTTCTCTTTACCCACTTCTTTGCTGCCTTCTATTCTAGCTGGGTTGTAGGAGATTAAGTACTTAATTCATTCAATGACATCCAAATCAATTGATTACTTTTATGTAATATTAATATTTAGTTGATATCCTGCCCCCATTTAAATGAAACCACCATAAAAATTACAGATCAGAGAAATGCAGAGTGATGGCTGACCTATCGAAGACAAAGCGCATGAGCTGCAGGTTGAGGGTTGGAGGAAGGCTGTGCAGCTTGATCCTTCGGGTGGCATTCTGCTTACTCTGACACGTCTCACAGAAGTAGCGGTTTTCCCCATCCAGCTTCTCCTCCTGCAGAGTGAGGAGCAAGGAAAATAAAGTCAGAGCATTTAAAAGGCAATTCAATTCAAACTGGACAGATCTAATATATGCTAACATGTGACTGATTCTGATTTGAAATAAACTAATTCACTAATGTCATCTACAAACTGCGTGTAGCTGAATGACAGATACCTTTAAGAACTCGGTGACACACTCAGTCAGGCTCTTGTGGCCCTGGATGTTCAGCTCTAGCTCGTAAAACCGCGATGGAAGAGCAGATGATCGTCCACACTGGTTACACCTGATGAACAGCCAAAACAACAGATTTCCACCTCTGCTTTATGCACTCTCAAAAACGCCAGCTGGGTCATTTTTGAGATGAATGTTTTAAAGTTTGGGGGGAAAGTCCTGAAGTTTTTCAGTTTTTTTTAAATACTTACTAAGCATCCCATTCTTCTTCAAACCAAAACCATAAAACTGCTGAGCACTAGGGATGGGTATCGAAACCCGGTTCTCAACAAGAACCGGTTCCCACTGTTTCAATTCCTTGGAATTGTTTGCCATTTTTAAAAACGATTCCCTTATCGATTCCAGTCGCCCCGAATGACGTCACCACGTTGCGGAGCGTCATTTACCTGGCAGGAAACATGGCGGCTCAAACGCTCAAAAGTTTGGTTACACTTTACGAGAACGGATGACAACAGGGCAACTTGCAATACTTGCAAAGTAGATATTTCATCAAAGGGAGGAAACACTACAAATATGCAAAAGCATTTGCTCACAAAACACGCGATGACCTTAAATGAATGTCGTGTTTTTAATTCGCTCCGGACTCGTGAATCTCAACCGAGCAGCAGCGGTAACGTTTGCACGTCCTCTCCCGTTAATGCGGCAGGTAAATAATCAACTAACAGTGCATATTATGTTAGCGCGATCTGCCTTATCACAAACCTGCCATTACTGTGCATTTAGTGACCATGATGAGACAGAGTCTGGCTCAGATGCTGGCAGCTCTCGCTGCAGTCTGCCGGCAGCGTCTCCTTTCAGGCCAGGATAGACGAATGTCACCGAGCAGAGACTCAGTTTGTGGTCAAAGGCTTGCACCCGTTTGCCACAGCAGATGATTTTCAGTAAGTGAATGTGTTTAATTGTAGGCAGGGACATTACTGGATATTCTTGTGTAATTGTTACAGAATAATTTATGTTATACTTTGTTATTGCTACAGAAGAATATTTATTTTATTATTTTACATTTACAATATTTTTTCCTGGGGACCCTGTGACACCCCATTGAAGAGCCGTAGGCTGGATCTCTGAAGCTCTCAGTGTTGGGTTTGTAAGGCCATGTTACTCCTAAATTTCTATCTTGTTCAAAGAGAAGATATAAAACACAGTTCCAAGTGTTCTCCTTTTTTAAAGAGAATCGATAAAGAATCGAATCGTTAAACAGAATCGAAAATGGAATCGGAATCGTGAAAATCTCATCAATCCCCATCCCTACTCAGCACATTTGAATGATTCATGTTGCAGTCCAAATGCTAACTCTAATATGAAATAAATATGCACACACACTAAGCCACACCTGTGAAACCCCTCCTATGTAGCAAACGGCAGAAACATAAGAACTATTTTCCAAGAACTGTAAACATAAACAAGCAGCACATCTGTGTGGAACAGGAGACCTTCCTGTCTTCCTCATCACTGCATTCTGACAGGAACCAGCCTGACACACAAATGTGCCGTGTCCAAATCACTGTGTAGTTTTGTGTCAAAGTCAGAAAAGCCATTGTATACAGTTCTTATGAGCCAAGGCCCAACAACTCACTCACAGTTGGGGTTCAAACTACAGTTCTGTAAGGGTTAGCAGGGATACAGACTGATGGAAAACTTAATCTTCAGCAAAGAAGTGTATGTATGCTGAGTTTCTACCAACCAATGTAACGTGATGTAATGTTCTGTACTGACACTAAACATGTTCTAAGAACATGTTCTCCAAACGTTAAGCACTTAGAGCTTCAGCTTCACAGACAGAGCTCCATCTGCGTCAGGCTTTGACAGCAGAGCTCTGAGGTGAGCATTTACACGTGTTAGTACTATGTCACATGTGAAAAACAAATCCACACACAGCAGTACTCTATTGAAACAAGTGTAAGTAATAAGAAGCCTTACACAGTAACATAGGAGAACTGTCCACAGAACTGCTGCTGAATGACGTTCCGCAGGTTCGGGTTCTTCTGTTTGGACAGTGTGTCCTCCAGCAGGGACAGGAACAGCTTCGAGAACTCCTGGGCATCCTGAAAATAAAGGCTCTGAAGTCAGTAGGACAAAAAGCAGAGTGTGTGCACGTTCCTAACAAGCTTGAAAGCCAATATTTGCTATGAGCACCTTTATTCTTCAACACATTCTCAACTCTTAGGCAAATTTTCTCTGAGTGTCATTTGTATACGTGTTTGTAATCGGCTGCTCGTCGTTTTTGCACTGCTAGAGCTGCAGCTACTGAAACACAGAACACCCACTAAGAATGTTCAACGAGTAAAATTCATTTCACTTTGACCTGCAACAAACCAACGCGATGGCCACATCTATGGAACAGTGCGCTTTAATGTTTGAATGGATCCAGTTTAAAGTGTGGAGCTCAGATGTGCAGCCATGAGCAGCCAACAGCAGCACCAAAATACACACTCGGCCATGAACTAGTTCACTGGAATTAAAATGTTTATCTGACCATTTTGTCTGCTAAATCAACAGAACAGCCACTTTCTGCAGCATTAATTGCACGGGCTTTGTTGCAGCAGTATTTTGTGACCTCGGTTCTCTGAAAATGTCTGACTGGAGTAGGTGACACATTTTCTGTGGAGGAAGCCTCCAATGACCCATGAAGTAGCTGTTTTAGATTGGTCACATGATGTCAACGCCACACACAGGGGAAACCTTCGGTTAACTAGCTGATAACTAGCTTCATTTGACTGTTTATCCAGTTTGGCAGTGTTAGGGAGTTAATCCAGGCCGCACACTGGTTGACCTGACTTTGTAATACAGCCCACAGTTCTCGAGGTGACTTACCTTGAAAACAAAAAAACCTTAAAAAACCCCAAACACCTAAAAACATAAAGTACAGCACAATAATTGACTATATCTGGGTTTTTCTTCCTGATTTACTGCTAAGTGTTGATATTATTCAATTATAATGTCATTTGTACATGCCTCTTATGGGAACCAACTGTGGCTTCTAGTAACAAAATGGCTAAAAATACAGTTTTGCCAAGTTTCTGTTATGTGTACAGAACAGCGATTCATCCTGTAAGTTACGTGTGCTTTTTAATGCTCGAGTGATTCACAGATCAGTGTTTAGTGGCTTAACAAACATTCCTTTGAAAATGTTCAGGTACAAAGACTGGACTGAAACAAAAGCAGTGTGCAACAAAGAACTTCAGATTGTCTCAAAAGATATTGTGAGATCATTTTGCCTGGCTCCTTGGACACATAGATAAATGGGACTGAATGTACCTGTTGCTGTCCTGTGTCCAGACCAAGTGCTTTCACTAGCCCTGAAGGGTCGATGTACTTTCTGTTGCTATTCTGCAGGAGAGCGAACAGATACTGTAGATGCTCACAGATGGACTGGGGCTCGTAATCTGAAATAGACAGAGGATAAGCCTTCACAGTATACTGTATATGCACTGTCACAGTAGCTAACATAAAAAGTCAACTTTTGCTTTAAGCAAATTATGTCAGTTACTTGAAAATACATTCAAAACAGTAGAAATGAGTACTAGTCCAGCAGAGCATTGGGCCTTTCACATTTCACACAAGAAAGTTTGAATTTTGCTGTGCGCTTGCCAAATACCCCAAGCTGCTCTCCAATGCATCCATCAGACTGAATGTGAGTGAGATGACTGTATTCTCCTCCGTTTTGGTTGTTCCGTGAAGTGATGGTGCATGTAATGATCAGTCTTTTTGTCACACACTCACACCGCGAGGTGCAACTGGGGCAACTCAGGGTTCAGTATCTCGCCCAAGGACCGAGATACAGACCACACAGACCAGAGAAACCAGGACTGCAGGACCAGGGATTGATCCTCCAACACTGGGATTGGTAGAAGACCCAGGTGCTTTACAAGAAAAGTTACATTTACTCATACATTCACAAACAGCTTGATTCTGGACACTTTTGCATCACACACACGGCCAATTTAGAATCTAACAACCAACCCTGTGTTTGTACTTTGGGTAGGAACCAGTATGGGAAATGGACTGGTTCTTATACAGCATTTTTCTACTCTGAGCACTCAAAGTGCTTTACACAACTTGTTCATTCACCCAATCACACAAGCACTTTTCCCTAATAGGTTACTAAGTGCTTTCTAACTAACGTTCGCACAACATTAATACTCCGATGGACGCATCGGAGAACAACATGGGGGTAGTATCTCGCCCAAGGATATTTGGCATGCAGACTGGAACAGACTGGGATCGATCGAACCACCAACCTTCCAGTTAGTAGGTGACCTGCCTGCTCTACCACCTGAGCTACAGCCACCAGTATCAGTAGGAATCTATGAAAGCACAAGAACAAGTGCCAACTACTGCATACCGACGTGTGTACTATGTTATTTATATGTACAACAAGCAACAACACCTTTCCAAATCTGGCTAAAACCTGCCGAGTTTACTTGGAAAACAAATAAAAACACAGAAGCAGCCCAGGATTTAGTTTTGACTTATACCAGACTCAGTGTCATGTTCCTCTGCTCTTGAATTTTGGCACTGATAGAGACTCCTACGCAGCTCCAGGTTGTGGAACCATACTTGCAGAAATGTGTTGACGTAACATGTTGCACCAAGGTTGGTCAACCCAACAAATGTGTTCTAGAAAGGGGCAGAGACAGACAGAGAGACATAACCTTATCTTTACATATACTGTTTCTACATGTGGCCAGGACTTGGACTGTCAATCATCAAGCAAGGCAGCCAAAAAAAGGCCATGTGAGAAAATCATTTGCAGTACCTTTTCTCGACGTTCTGAATTTGGGTCATCGATACTGTGAAAAGCACTTTCATCAATTTCTCCAAGCCATGCCTGTTCACCAATACCAACCAGGCAGTTGGGATTCCCTTTGCAGTTCCTCCTGGAAAAGCAAATGAATACTATTAACTTTACTGGTTCACACTTTGGCTACATGGCTCTTAAACAACGCACAGCTGACAAACACAGCCACCCACACATTTAGAATAGAATTCAACTTTATTGTCATTGCACATGTCACAGGTACAAGGCAACGAAATGCAGTTTGCATCCATCCAGAAGCGCTTTAGCCACGATATAGATATATTACACATATATTAGCAATAATATAGATATATTTGTATCCAGGTAGGGGCCACGGGGTGAGACCAATAATGGTTTTTGTAGCGCAACCATAGCAAACAGTGCGGACCTTAGCAAGACACTAGCAAAGTGTCTGTGTGCTAGGCTGAGCTAAGTTGTGCAATGTCAAATTCGAGAGTGGGTCTTCATTAGCTTTCCTACAGTCTATAAAACTGCTCCACAGACTTGATGCTTGTCCGCAAGCGAGGGAACAGCCGACCATTAAGCCTTTAACTAATCTGAATATAATGTAGTTCAACAAATGGGGTATTTTCACTAACATGCGCTATCACAACAAACATTGTTTAGAAATGTTGATACTGTACCTGCAGGCACCTCTTTTGCAGGCCGGGAGGTTGATTCGATATGCTAGCTCTATATGCTCCTGCCTGATTTCTTCTGGTTTCACAGTTTCCACCCAACGCCAAGCCGCT
This sequence comes from Copadichromis virginalis, assembly GCF_057382275.1. NCBI lineage: Eukaryota > Metazoa > Chordata > Actinopteri > Cichliformes > Cichlidae > Copadichromis > Copadichromis virginalis. The sequence continues at coordinate 2,000,650 of NC_140622.1, forward strand.
TTCTCCAGCTGTACGCGAGGCGCCATAATTCTATGGAGTAACGTTAACCTCTGCCACACATACGACACGAAAAAACCCCCAAAAGACTCAAGTTAACTAAAGTGGAAACAGGAATGCTAAAACTGTCGGCTAGCCGGAGTTATCGCTGGCCGTGGCTTGTTTCTTGAGCAACCTCCAGGTAGCCAGCTAATGCTAGCGTTCTCTCATAACCCTGTTGAACATAGTTGTAAGTCCATGAGTCCACAACGTAACAACGGAAGGGTTAATAAAAGACGACAAACTACCACTAACAGTATTTGCAGGGTAACGCCAGAAAAACAACACTCTTACTACGGTTAGCTAGCTAGCTAGCTAAAATGTAGCCCGACCGGCTGTGCTAGCAAGTCATTTTCCTCTGTACTTTCTATTTAACGCTCTCTAACGCTAACGTAGCAAGTTTATTGTGTTAAGGTCAAATTTCTCGAATCGTTCATACGTGCAGCTGCTTCACCAAAAGTATTTATGTATTTTCACATTTTATTCACGGTTTATTTTAGATTTAGCGCCCTTGCGTCAGTTTATAAATAAATTACTTCTCCGCTCAAAATCAACACGACGTCAAAATGTGACGTCGCTACTCTTCGGAGGAGGAGGGGCCTGCTCTCTGCACAAATGATGGGAAAGCGTCAGTTATGAGTTTCACTTCAATAAGCTGCTGCCTGTGTTGTCGACGCGGTGTTTACTCCTCGGATACTGTAATTCTGAAATTTCTCGCTGTCTGTCTGAATGTAATAGAAAAGCCAGCCGGATGGAAACGCGCTGTAAATATAGTTGGACCGAAGCCTGTCAAGCCTGCGATACGTGTTTGGCACTGATGTTATTTAGCCTGGGGCTAATGTGGGATACGTGTGTGTCTGTGTGTGTTAGAGGTGGCCAAAAAGAGACATTATATACTTCAGTAGGAGGTGACATGCTTATTAAAACATTCTGGTAAAAGTATTGATTTAACTTTTTTACTCAAGTAAAACTGAAAGTGCAGGTTGTGAAAAATAGTCAAAGAAAGTAAAAAGTAGGACGTTTCTGTGCAAAACGGAACCTTGTGCTGTATTAATCTAATAAAATGATATTAGTTAGTGATGGGCAGATGAAGCTCCATGAAGCACTGAAGCTTTTCATCCAATTGGTTCACCCCAACGAGAAGCTTCATTTGCTCTAGTAGGACACCTACTGGACGTAAAAATAATAGCTGGCATGAATTTGAAGAGTGTGGCATTTTGCACACAGCCTGTAAATGTCAACAACAAAAGGAGTGTGTAAAACATGTATATTGTAGTGATGCAGTACACTGTGTATATTTATACTGGCAGTATGGAAAATGATTATTTGGAAATGCTTAAAATGGAAATGATCATTTACTGTGAGGTGAGGTGTGGTTGGGGTGTGGACAGTGGTTGTGCTTTTGTAACGTTGAGGTATGGACAGCTACACACTGAGGCTTTGAGCCTCAGTCCTGCCTGTTCACATTTTATTCTGTAAAAACTAAATTTTCACTGCTTTTATAACCTTTAGTGGGGAGAACATAGCTGGGATTTAATGATTTAACAAATCTTTTGAATCCTTTGTCCTCCACAATGCTAAATGGCTGGGAGTCCTCAATCACCATGCTAACCAGGTCTTCATCTATTGGAGATTGTTCTCCTGAGGAAAGACAATAAAGACAAAGCACAAATATAAATATCACACACGTAACTTATTACAGCTGTATAATATTGTTATATCATTTAGTAACATTACTGCATGCTATATTATCATGGCATTTGATGGCTCACCTGGTCTTGCTCCACAATCGGTGTTCCCCTTATTCTCATGCAAAGCTCTGTAGTGCCTAAGCATGGATGAGGTGTTGTTGTTATAGCCCAGCTCCCTGGCACATAGCAAACACTTCACCTTGTACACAAGTAACGACAGCTTAACATAAGTTTTATTGCACCATCAGTATTATGAAAATACATCTTCTGTAGAAATTTGCATACCTTGTTGGGAGGAATAAGATCAAAATGTTCCCACACAGGGGAGGACATCCTCCTCTTCTTAGCTGGCTCCATTCTCTCCTGACTTTCTCTCCTCACTCTCATAAACCTCCAAACTGTCTCCAAACTCTCACTAACCGCAACTCTCCATCAAACACCCACATTTTGATTGAAGTCTGAGGGGTTTATATCGCTGTCATATCTCGCAGCAAAGTTCGAACCACTTCATGAACCAGTCACGTGGTACAGCCGGGCAGCGAGGCTTCGGACGTCATCATTTTCAGCTCCTCCCATAAATGAAGCAAGCCTCGATACGCGCTTCGCGGAAACGCCCCCTCCATTACTCGACACACGCTCCGAAGCCTCGATACAGAACGTCACATCACTAATATTAGTATATGGTGCTGTGTTCCAAAAGGATAACTGGAGGTGAGCCTGAGGAAAGCAGGGAGGATCATCCAGTCACACTCTGTTCACACCACTTCCTCTTGTGTTATACTTATGTATATACACACATATACACATGTGTATGTATATATGTGCATGCATTCTTTTTATTTGTACATACATTCATGCCATTCATTGCTTTTTTTTATATATTTCTTATATTTTATTTATTTATTTTTTATGTTTCTTATATTTTGGACACCACTGTTGTTTGTGAAGCTTGCACACAAGAATCTCACTGACATGTGCTGCACCAGTGTACCAGTAATGTGATGTGACAATAAAAGTGATCTGATAGAAACTGTACCTCTGTCTAATTACCCCTGTTGTGAATCAGTTATGTAGAACATGAGCACAGATAAAGAAGGCGAATGTAAAGCAAACAGTTTTTGTTGCCTACACCGTAGACGGTGATTTAGGGAAAACTCACAATCAGATTTACAAGTATTTGAAAATTCTCTTGACAGTAACAAAGTAGTGAACGGGATTCTCCTTTGTGTACAGACGGTGTTCATGTGACCTGGGCCTGTGCTACAAAGCCAGGGTTTCTTACTGTCATTTGATTGGCTCACCCTAACATCAGTAGTCAGGAACACGAAGCTGGTTAATGGTTCTTAGTCGTGATGGGCGTGGCATTGGCAACATCTGACCAATCACAGTGAACTGCGGCTTTGCAAAGGATAATTTAGTATCAATAGTGCTTCATACGTGCAGCTTGGTTAATAAGGCCAGAAAAGAGCTTCCGTATTAACGACACTTAGAATCCTCCCAGGGATCTTGCTGTCTGACCACAGAATCGACGGCTAATAACATCACGGAGAAGCTCGCAGCTATTAACGGGAGACTGAGAGACCAGTGTCGAGTGTTAAAAAACAGCTTGAAATTCTCAATTACCTTCGGCGCCAGCTCAAGGCTGGAGCCGAACAACAACTCCCTGATAACGACTGTGTTGAGTCTGTTCCTTCCCATTCCATGCAAGGCCACCTGGGTTGGCTGGAAGACTGTTTACTTAGCCTGGCAGGGCGAAGGACACTGTCTCAGCTGAACTCTGGACACGCACACACAGACATATACTGATACTGATAAGCACTCACTGACGCGTCACCCTCCCTACCCCGGATCCAACGCCACCTCCAACGCTTACCTCCCCCATGATGTGGACATCGGGTCAGCTGGAGGCGCAGTCGAAAGATTGCAGCGGTCCCAGATCAGATGTGCACACTGGGACTCTTTCCCATGTTGCTGTCTGTGTTTATTGTGCCATGGTGTGTTGATATCTGTGCATTCCTGTATTATCCTTCTGTGTTACACATTTCGATGTTTTTTTCCTCGCTACCTGGCCTGACCTGTCTCCCCAATGTGATGTTTGTGTTGTATGTACGGTCGGAGGTCTGTCATCTCGGTTGTGGGCAAAAGACCTGCAACTGACAAATAAAGGTTATCTCATCATCTCATCTTCGAGGAATAGCGATGCTATTTTCCGGAGACTTGGCTGGTCACAGTGATCTCTTTGGACCTGGCCTGTTAACTTAAACCACAACACTGTGTAACAGCAGCAGTCTCTTGTGTTAAGTTGTTTTCGTTTATGCCTTCTCTTGTTGTCTCTGTGAATATTCATCTAATTAGGATAACTATAATAATGCAGTAAAATAGCTTACTGGGCAGCTCTTTGCATTAGCTATTCACACATACATAATCTGCTTATCTGTGCTATCAATATCCTGCCTCTGAGAAACATTGTGTTGAGCTGCGTCTCTCACTGCTGAAGTAACCATGACCCAGCAGAGCTGAGATGTTGACACAACTGAAACATACGTGGAGAAGGGGAATTGTGTGCAAATCTCCAGATGTGTGGGTAGACCTTTGTCATGTCAGAATATACAGACATGTGACAAACTAAAGGACAAACATGAAACACAACAAGTGCAATGTGTGTCAATGTTGGTTAGGTCTCATTCAAGCCCTGGAACCAGCCCTGGGCCTCTCATAAAACAATCTAACGAGCAGATACGCATTAAAAATATCTATCTATCTCTTAACAGTCCCCCTTTTTCATTTCTCCCCTGAGAAATGAACTAATCCCTTATTTATCCATTACATTTACCTACATGTTAAAAGCCTAGAATATAACATAAGTGATTCTGCTAAACAAAACAAAGCCTTTCAATTGCCCAACCCTACCTGTCCCCTCAACGGGTTGTATGTTTTCAATGTTTCCTCATTAGTTTGTCATAATTACTTCTATCCACAATTAATAAATGAAACAAATAAATCACGTTGTGAGACAGCACCTTGCATTTACACAAGGCTGTGATCTGCCCTAAATCCATGTCCTTCACCCCCTTTTCAACTAGAATCCCAGTTTAATTTTCTTTCAATCCCAGTTTAAAACTGACTTCCCTCAGCGCACACTGTAACTCCAAAAAGATGAAATTAGCTTTTGCTGGTAAAAGGTCCTACTTTACTTTTGTCACTGGTTTGGAAACAGCCTCTATAAAGTTAACCTGTTTCCTCTTTAAAAAGTTACCTCGTTTCTTCGTTAAACTCAGTCCTGGTTTCTTCGCCCCCTTTAACGGGTAACGCATATCTTTTATGCTCACATTTAACCTTTGTCTAACGAGCTTTCAGTCTCTTAGGCTGCGTTCACACTGCAGGCGAAAGCGCATCAAATCCCAATTTTTCAAATCCGAAAATGTTTCTGACCCTCTGCGACCCATATCCGATCATGGTGTGACAGTGTGAACGGCACAAATCCAATATTTTCAAATCCGATCTGGGTCACTTTCGTATGTGGTGCTGAATCCGATACATATCCGATGTTTTAGAAAGCGACTGCTGGTTTATGGTCAGGTCTTTTACGTCACTGACACAAGACAGACACCAATTATCAGCGCCGGAGGAGACATCGTGAAGGCTTCCTGGCCATCCGGTGAAACTGTTGGGAAGACAACGTGAACATTTTCTTTGTACTGTATAATCTGCAGATTCTGACAGAAATCTGCAGCTATCCTCTGAAGCAGCAGTAAGGATCATTATTAGGTTATTCACATTATTATGTAAATAACAAAATAAAGCAAAAATTGGGAAACGTAAAGTCCGAAGTCTTTATATTAAGGCCATCAGTCAAACATACTGCTGCTCTGGGTCTAAGCAGAGCGCGTTGTGTGTGACGTCTTCTTTTGCGCATGCGGGCGCTCTGAGCGTTCACACTAGAGCGCGTTTGCTGTCGCATTTTATTTGAGGTGTGAACAAGCAGACAAAAACATCGGATTTGATCAAAAAATCGGAATTGAGCATCAAGACCTGCAGAGTGAACGCAGCCTATGAGTTAGCTCTGTGACAGATTAGCGCCCTGCTGTGGGTGGAGCCTGCCTCTTGCTCCATGGCAGCTGCAGTCGTGACCCTGATAAGCAGTGGATGAATGAAGAAACTGGATGCAGTAAATTCAGTAAATTGCATTGGTTTGGGGTAAATAACCAGACATTTACACAAAACATACATATTTGGCTATTATTTCAAACTGCTACGATTTTTGAAAACATTTGTTTTAGGAAATAATACTAATAATAATAATAATAATACATTTTATTTGAGGGCACCTTTCAGAAACCCAAGGTCACCTTAGAAAAGAACAACATTAATAAAAGGAGCAATAGTCATAAAATACATAAGTTAAAATTGCAGAGCTTGACAACAGATAAAATCAGCACTAAAGCGAATAAGCCAGTTTGAACAGATGTGTTTTGAGCTGTGACTTAAATATGGAAAGAGAGTCAATATTTCTTAGTGCAGGAGGAAGAGAGTCCCAGAGCGAGGAGCAGAGCGACTGAAAGCTCTGCTCCCCACAGTGATGAGACGTGAGGATGGAACAGTAAGATGAACAGCAGATGAGGATCTGAGAGGGCGGGAAACAGTGTTGATCTGGAGCAGCTCACACAAATATGAAGGAGCAGATTTATGGACACACTTGTACGTGAGAAGTACGATTTTAAAGTTTATCCTGGTTTCTACGGGCAACCATGAAGCTGCTGAAGAACTGTTGTAATATGAGCTCTTGACAGAGTAGGAGTTACGACCCGAGCTGCAGAGTTTTGGAGAAGTTGGAGTTTATGAAGGGACCTTTTAAGGAGACCAAATAAGAGGGAATTGCAGTAATCAATGCGGGACGTAATAAGACTATGGACAAGGACGGCAGCAGCATGGGGAGGAAGGAAGGGGCGGAGTCGGTTAATATTACGCAAGAGGAAGTAAGCAGACCGGGTTATGGAATTAATGTGAGACTGGAATGAAAGAGTATTATCAAGTATGACACCCAAACTCTTACCCTGAGGGGAGGGAAGGGTGGGAGAACTTGCCTCCCTGCATTCGTGCACTGTACTGAATAAAACAGGTAAAGTGTGATTTTTCTGGATGCAGCAGTTTCATTCGTTTGGAACTATCACTTTAATTATGCAGTCTCATCATCTTCTCAATCCTGGCGCTGTAATGTAAGCCCCATGGCTCTGTGAATGCAGCACTGTGGAAGAGATGAATGGGGAGGCCCCGCCCCTGCTCAAGAAGAGGAGGAGCCACCAGAAACAGTCGGGTCACCACCGGGATACCTCAACCAACTGCGCACAGGTCCTCTGGCAAATGCTCCGTTTATTTCACGTCTGTGATTAAGGTAAGCGTTCATTTCAGTTATCCTCTCTCTCTGTTTACAAATCGTTTAATAACTGGACAAAAGAATTATCCTGTAAATAGGAAAACAAATGTAACTTTACATTTAATAAAACACTCTTGTCTCCAGCATAGATAATTAGCACTTGTGAAATGTTAAGTTATTGTATGTTATCAAATTTTCCACACAAGAAAACTAATGAAATATACACATGTCATAATTTAACATATGACGTTTAGTATGCACTGCCAATATTCAAGGAAGCTCAGTTTCAAGTCCACATAATAAAACAAGCAGTGTTTGTCAGGGGATATGGCAGGAGTGCAGGAGAAGGCAGGCTGGACGGGGAGATTAAGTAAGCACAGGTATTTATCGCTCTAATCCTCTGCCTTTTTGAATCCTGTGGCCCTGATAAGTAGAAATGGGCTTTGCCAGTGAGAAGTGAGCTCAGGCTTGGACATGCAACTGTTTATGTAACACGGGGGAACTGGGGTGACATCTTAAGGGTTGCAAAGGACTAGATAGGCTTAGGGTTCAGTCCTCCATTCTCCAAAGCATCAGATGTGTATAAACTCTATGTACATCCCCATCCCCAGGCTAAGAAATGAACTTTTCAGACCACTCTCTCATAATCGAGTAGATGTGTTGTTTAAATGTGCATATTTACATGCTGATAATAACATTTCTCAGTTAGACAAGAACTAGTCAATCTTACCAATATACTATTTCAAAAAGAATAAACAACATATTGAAATAAACCTTTAAACACAAAATAACAGAAACTAACCTGGAAGAAGACACAGGACATACACCTGAGTGTCTTAAATAAAATTTGCTGCAGGTAATACAAAGCAGAGAAGGACTGACAAATACACATCACTGACAGACGGCGTGGAGTGGACAGGAGTGGACCCAAAGGCAGACGAACGAAACGTGGAAACAGAACTAGATTGGAACTAAAAGCGTGCCTTTTATTATGGCCGAAAACAAAACATTAACCAAACATGAAAACCAACTAAATGAGAAACTAATCACAAGATCCTAAACTTGGAAAACGAAATAGACGAAAACCAGGAACACTAGAAAATACAAGAACAGTTGAGACTTGGGAAGTTAACAGATGATGAGCAGAGGGAGACACAGCTGACACACAAGAACACACACAAAGATGTAGACTGTGACAACAAGAGACGTGGAACACGCAGACATAGGGAGACGGGGCGGGACACAAGGGAGGGACACAGACGACAGAGAGACAAGGACACACACAGAGGACAGATGGACAGACGGACACACACAGAGGACAGAGAGACACAAGGACACACACAGAGGACAGAGAGACACAAGGACACACACAGAGGACAGAGGGACAGACGGACACACACAGAGGACAGAGAGACACAAGCACACACAGAGGACAGATGGACAGACGGACACACACACAGAGGAAAGAGGGACAGACGGACACACACAGAGGACAGAGGGACACAAGCACACACAGAGGACAGATGGACAGACGGACACACACACAGAGGACAGCGGGACACAAGCACACACAGAGGACAGATGGACAGACGGACACACACACAGAGGACAGAGGGACAGACGGACACACACAGAGGACAGAGGGACACAAGCACACACAGAGGACAGAGAGACAGACGGACACACACAGAGGACAGAGGGACAGACGGACACACACAGAGGACAGAGGGACACAAGCACACACAGAGGACAGATGGACAGACGGACACACACAGAGGACAGAGGGACAGACGGACACACACAGAGGACAGAGGGACACAAGCACACACAGAGGACAGAGAGACAAGTACACACACAGAGGACAGAGGGACACAAGGACACACACAGAGGACAGGGACACAAGGACACACAGTGGACAGATGGACAGACGGACGCACACAGAGGACAGACAGACAAGTACACACACAGAGGACAGAGAGACACAAGGACACACACACAGAGGACAGAGACACAAGGACACACACAGAGGACAGAGAGACTCAAGGACACAAACAGAGGACAGAGGGACACAAGGACACACAGAGAAGGACAGAGAGACAAGGACACACACAGAGGACAGAAGGACACAAGACACACACAGAGGACAGAGACACAAGGACACACACACACAGAGGACAGAGACACAAGGACACACACAGAGGACAGACGGACACAAGACACACACAGAGGACAGAGACACAAGGACACACAGAGGACAGACGGACACAAGGACACACACAGAGGACAGAGGGATGCAAGGACACACACAAAGAGGACAGAGAGACAAGGACACACACAGAAGACAGAGAGACACAAGGACACACACACAGAGGACAGCGACACAAGGACACACAGAGGACAGACGGACACAAGACACACACAGAGGACAGAGACACAAGGACACACACAGAGGACAGACGGACACAAGGACACACACAGAGGACAGAGGGATGCAAGGACATACACAGAGGACAGACGGACACAAGGACACACACAGAGGACAGAGGGATGCAAGGACACACACAAAGAGGACAGACGGACACAAGGACACACACACAGAGGACAGAGACACAAGGACACACACAAAGAGGACAGACGGACACAAGGACACACACAGAGGACAGAGACACAAGGACACACACAGAGGACAGACGAACACAAGACACACACAGAGGACAGAGACACAAGGACACACACAAAGAGGACAGACGGACACAAGGACACACACAGAGGACAGAGACACAAGGACACACACAGAGGACAGACGGACACAAGGACACACACAGAGGACAGAGGGATGCAAGGACACACACAAAGAGGACAGACGGACACAAGGACACACACACAGAGGACAGAGACACAAGGACACACAAAGAGGACAGACGGACACAAGGACACACACAGAGGACAGAGACACAAGGACACACACAGAGGACAGACGGACACAGGGACACACAAGAACTGTCCTTTATACACATAGGTTTCATGTGCTTTGATGCTACAGTGCATCAAATGAAAACGCAGACGTTTGGTATTTTTCCTTTGTATAGCTGAATAAATGAAACCTCACTTACTGTAATGATTTATTTCAGCATCATATCGACTCAAACCTGACTCTGTGTACTGAGGCACAGTGCATCAGTGCACACAGTAACTACAGTCACTTAGTTATATGTAGACACTGGAATGCTGCAAACTTTGGCTCAGCAGCACTTTCACATGTGTTGCGTGGTGTAATGTATAAGTACATGTTTCCACTGTCAGCATGAATAACTGATGTGATTTGTGGTTGTTCAGGAAACTACGGCTAAGATGGGCCAGAAGGAGATTGTTTGCAGCTGGAAGAAAAGCACCAGTAACATCAAGGACGTGTTTGACTTCAAGGGGAAGATGGGCTCGTGAGTACTTTTCACTCATGGTGATGCTTCTGTGTGAGGAACCTCTAAGCCTCTCGGAGCACTCAACACACTTTATGCAACATTCACACAAGCCCTGCTTCTGTGTTTCTAGCTAACTAGCTTTCTAGCTAACATTCTCACATATTCAAAGTATCTTGCCTAGCAGAAGACCTGCTCTATCTGCTGAGCTGCAGGCACCCCAGACTACGGAAGCCGTTTCTGCCACAAAAAAGCATCCATAACTCGAAACTTTGAGTTATCTTTCTCAAAACTTCCGCTTATTAACTTGAAATTTCGAGCTAGCTCTGCCAATCATTAATCTATGTGAAGACGATATATATTTTCACTTCCTTCTCAGTTGAAAAAGTTCTATATTGTTGTTTAGTAACAGGAGCTAATAAATCCAAAGTTGGTTTTCCACACAAACACATGAACAGAGAATGATGATGTAGGAACTGGTCTGATGTCACCAGTGGAAACAGGCTGAGCCGTGGAGCTGACAGGAGACAGGATGCATTTGCTTTCATTAACCTCTCTCAGGTACATCCCAGTCATGCTCAGGGCTGCAGTGCATGTGTGAACCTGTTACTATTGTACTGTTAGATATGCAGCTTCTGGGTTGGGACATTTGGATTGGCTGTGGCCTTTATGTGTGGAGTGTGTATGTTCCACACACCTGTGTGGGCTTCCTTTTGGTACAAAGGTGAGCATGTTACATTTACTGGTGATTTCAAATTGTCTGTAAGGTTGATAAAGTGTTGAATATGTATGCAGTAAATGAAATGTAACTTTGGTCATCATTAGGACCAGAACAGCGCTATAATGTGCCTCAGTTCCACAGTTCTCTGTGAATAATACACAATGTTAACACAATGTTATGGGAAATGAAAGAAGGTGATCCTTGCTGTGCTGCTGTTACTATCCAGATGGGAGTATGCTGTCTGCAGAATGCAGATAATTGTGTCACCCACTCCCAGATTTGGTGTGCAGAGAGTGAAGACTGTTTTCCCCTTGTTCCACATAGGCCACATCTCTGTATCACCTTCATGTGATCTGAGGGCAACTGGTGGATAGTTGTAAGCTCTGACAGCGCTGCCTCAGTGCAGGAAGCAGGCAGAATGCTTTCCACATGCCCAGTATTTACTGGTTAGGCTGAGGCTACTGTTTCCACACTCTGAAATGGTTACTTCGTAGACAAACCCGAATGGAAAAGTTATAAATGGATACAAGACAGCTGGTTGTAAAGGTTTCTCATACTGTTTAAAAGTGTTTTGGCTGCTAACCTGGGAGATACTGGCAGTGTTGGGAAGGTTACTTTTAAAATGTATTCCATTACAGAATACAGAATACATGCCCCAAAATGTATTCTGTAATGTATTCGTTACGTTACTCAATGACAGTAACGTATTCTGAATACTTTGGATTACTTAATATATTATCATGCTTTTTACAACAACGTGAATGTACTATTGCTGTGTGATTTATTACTATTACTGAAGGTCCGCGACTCCGAACTGTAGTAAAGGGACCTCTGACTAATACGGCGGGGTCCCTGTCGGCTCGTAGCCGAAAAATAGCTTTACTTTGTTGTCTGGGTCAACTTTTCTTGCGAGAGACAGAGAGAGGCGTTGAAAGGCTGCTCCAACAGAACTTATTGTTTTCGGAGGAAAACAGGAACACGGTGTACAGTCGAGTCTTAATAGCTTACTTACAGCTGGGCTCGTCAGGCTCTCTTCTTGGCTGCAGTGGTTATTATTATATTTACATGCTTCCAGCTCCCGTTTCTCCTCGATGACAACTCGTACCTTTCCACTCCCCTTTTTCTCCCTCCTCGCGCTCACAGACACATAACGTGTATGGCAGTCCATTCTCCCTGCAACACGGACTACACTGCCCATGATGCTACATTCTTTAGAGCTATGCTTGTAGCATTCTGCCTGTTAGCTTAGCACAACAACAACAACAACGAAAATGCGCTCTGTCACCCAGGAAACACACAGTCGCAGAGAGAGAGAGCGTGTCGCCCTGTAACCATGGCAACCGTAACGCTGCCGCCTGGAACAACAGAACGTAGCTGTCAAACAAAACCCAAACAGTCCTGACCCGCGACAAAATGAAACAGGAAAGTACCGCAGTGTAATCCATTTATTTCAACAAAGTAACTGTACTCTGAATACCACCTTTTTAAACGGTAACTGTAACGGAATACAGTTACTCATATTTTGTATTCTAAATACGTAACGGCGGTACATGTATTCCGTTACTCCCCAACACTGGATACTGGCTTCACTAAATCAGTGAAGAGCAGCAACGTATTAAATTAACGTTAGGAGCTGTTTAAGAGCGAGTTAATAAACCCGTCACAGAGTGCATGAGTAAGGCTCCTGTGTGTGAGACGTCAGTCTGAGAACATCCTAGCACTGCTTCATTACAGGATTAAGTGTCTGGCTGCCTACACTTGTGAATGGATGTGCTGAATGTACTTAAAGGCAGGTGTTATGAACAGGTGTCGGCGTCTGTGTGCAGGTCAACACGTGCTGTTCCTCAGGAAATGTAGAGCAGATTTGTTGTACACAAAGTCAAATGAAGTGGTGTTTATACATCATTCTTCTAGCCTCGGTCATCATTCAAAGCACCGCGTTGTATGAGACGTGTTTATTGATTCATACACACACACATTAAACAGTGTTTATCTCATAGCCACAGCGACAGCTGATTTAGAATCAGCAGGTAACAAACATGTTTGGATGGTGGAGCCAGGATAAAAACCACACAGGAAACGCAGGAACGGTTCGAAACCAGAACTTTGCTGCTGTTAAAGTTCAGTCTGGTGGTGGTGGGGGGTTGGCATCAGTGTGAACGTAAGGAGGTAATTGTTGCTTTAATGTTAGTTTCTCAAACATACCACCAGATGGTATTTACTTTACAGTAGGTCAGGGGTGTCCAACCCCAGGCCTGGAGGGCCGGTGTCCTGCAGGTTTGAGATCTCACCCTGGGTCAGCACACCTGATCACATAATTAGTTCATTACCAGACATGTTGAGGTCATTTAGCCACTTAAATCAGCTGTGTTGGATCAAGGACACATCTAAAACCTGCAGGACACCGGCCCTCCAGGCCTGGGGGTGGACACCTGTGCAGTAGATCATTCCTCCACTGTGTCAATTAGTGCTCATCTGAATCGCTTTCTATGAAATGATATGATCGAAGGGTTTTGGTCTTGGATGATGTGCTTGCCACTGTCCTAATTAAACTTAGTATTTCTTTCACCCCTTTGAATTTTACCTGTTAAAAAGCAAACCCAGTATAAATGCTTTCAAATGAGGTAATAAAGAAGTCGTGGAGCTTATGTTTGAGCAGCTAGCCCCTGCTTGTTCCAGGGGTCTGTAGTACTGCTGGATCCATCACCCTGGGAAGATGTTTCTGTAGATCTCTGAGAGGATTGTAAGAACAAACAAAATAAAACTGTTAACCAAGATAAAGTTGTTTCTAGCATTTGATCAGGCTGTCATTAATCCTCTTTGATGTTTTTGCACAGGGGCTCATTTTCAGAGGTTTTCATGGTGAGAGAGAAGAAAACTGGGAAAATGTATGCTCTGAAATGTCTGAAGAAAAAACATCTCGCCCATAGCAACCTAGAAAATGAAATAAATGTGCTGAGGAGGTAACAAACACACACACTTATTCAAATGTGTAATGAATAAAGTCTAGCGGTGACTAGTTCTGCTGCCTAACATGTCAAAGGTTAAAGAGAATAAGAACGAGTTATCCTCCTGTTTCTTACTATTTCAGGATAAAGCACGACAATGTGGTGGGGCTGGAGGATTTCTACGAGAGTCGAACACACTACTACCTGGTCATGCAGCTGTAAGTGGAACTGTTTAGCTGACTTTCTATTAATGTTTACCTTGAAATAATGCAACACTGACAATTATTACTGCAGTATAATCTTACATTAACAATGCGAGTACACAGTGTGTACAGAACAGTAACAATTCAGCCTTTTTTGCTAAAATAGGCTGAATTATTGTTCAAATTGAATAAATAATATTGGTACAAACTAATATAGCTATGTGTCGTTCCTTCATGCCACCAAGCCTTTAACCCCTTAAAGGCTAAAATGATTTTTTTAAATGGAGTTTATTGAACCATCTGATAACTTGTATTATTACCATTCTTTGCTCATTATTGGCTGTTTTCCAAAATACACCAAGCTGTTATATTTCAAATCAAAAACAAAAAGGTCGGCTTTAATCTTTAATCAAATATCCACATTCTTCTCTTTCCATTTCTATTTGCATTGTTCACAGAACCACTGCGGCTGCTATAAGACAGAGATGTCTTCAGCTGGCAGTTTAATACAGAACATCCAGTTCTCCTTAATGATGTGCTGTTACTCCTTAGGGACCCCCATTCTTTGCTGCCACAACTCGTCAATAAACGGGTCCAAATCCAATATTTTACCACCTTGTATGGATGAGGCGGTTGTAGCAGACCTTTTACTATCTTTACACAAGAAACTTTAAATATTTAGAAATCCGTGTTTCCTCCAAGCTGATAGAGTTGTTCAGCCTTAATTTTATTCTGTTGCATAAGTCGGGAAAAGATGATTTAAACTGCTGGATCAGCCTCTGCATATCACTCTGTGGATGGATGGCAACAGTTAAATGGCTTTCTTAAAATCAATGATCTTATCTCAACAATCCCAGTTGTGCTGGATGCTGTCTCAGCCACCACAGGGCTGGGTACATGCTGGACAAGTCTATCACAGGGCTAACAAACAGAGACAGACACCTACAGCCAGTTTAGAATCACTAATTAACCTGAGCTCACTAACTGCATGTTGAAGGAAGCTGGAGTATGTGGAGAGGATCCACGCAGACATGGGGAGAAGTGCACACAGAAAGGATTTGTACCCAGGACCTTGTTGTTGCGAGGCACTGCTAACCACTGTGACACTGTGCATTCAACGTTACACTTTACAAAACCCCAAATCTCAAGGAGGTCTACAAGCACGAACATAGAGTCAAACACCTTAAAACACATTGTTTACCCTCAGTCCAATTCACTGTGGTTAGAAAGTGAGACGTGCACTTTATCAGCCCATCTATCCACAAACACCACTGCTTTCATTGCTCTACAGCTTCAGCCTCCTCAGACTTCATCATCAACAATAAAACATTAAGCTTCACGTCTTGGAAAAATCAAAGGAATTACTCAGCTTTATTGCTGTGCTAAGGAAACTCATAAACACACAAGAAAAGAAAACTTTGAGCTAAAGAACAGGAAAACATAGAAATGTGGAATCTAGCACCTACAGGTGAACCACAGAACTGCAGAATATGCAGCATGACAATGCAACAACAAGTAGACGGAGACTAAGGACATCAATGCACACAGGGTAACGAGAGGATGGGCAACAGGTGGGAGCACAGCTGGAACTTATACAGACTAACAGGACAGGAGAAGCAAAAGTGAAGACTGGACAAGAGACTCAAAATAAAACAGAAAGTACAATAAACACAGAGACAAACACTAAGATGCTGGGACAGGACAGAAATAGACATGAGGAGAAGGCCGACTAAACGTGGAACGTGGAGCACCTATAAGGTTTCTGTTGTCATGGTCGACTACCAAGTCTGAGCGACGAAAGCAGAGCAGATGTAGAACCCTGCGTGGCAGGCATGGGTGGAGGCAGAGACCCTCAGATGGCTTGGCTGGAGGCTGGTGATGGTGGCGGAGACCCTCGGAGGACAGAACTGGAGGCTGACGAAGGCGGCAGAGGCAGGGACCCGACACAGACGGAGGTGCCCTGGTACGGGTGGAGCAGGGCCAGACGGCCACACGGTGACCTCTGACCTGGGCAGAGCAGGACCTGAAGGTAAGAGATTACCTCAGGCTCGGGTGGAGCCTGACCAGACAGTGCAGAGACCTCTAGTGGGACAGGACCAGACATTGTGAAGACCTCTGGCAGAGCAGGACAAAGTGGCGTGGAGAGCTGTGGTGGAGCAGGACCAGGTGGCAGCAGTAAAAACTGCTAAATCTTACCAGTCCAAAGAAAACCCAACATTTACACAACTGTGTGCAACTACATTAATACCCGTATCACATCTGGAACATGACCTCTGTCTGTGCAAAGTCTGATGTGAAGTATGTAATACTAGATTACCACGTCTCCTCACAATGTTCATCCCAGGACACCTGCATAATGATCTTCTATTAGATCATTATAGATAATCCCTATGTGCACCTGCATGTGATGGATATGGAAATGGGAATATGCATACACAGAATTCAGCTACGTAGTACTTCACAATCTATTGCTTGCTGCTGCTGCTGCTGCTGCTGGTAAGGTTAATAGTATAATTATAATGCACATATTTTCCCTCAGCCCCCTCTCTGTCTTTCATTCTGTCCTCTTCATGTTTAATGTCTCAGTATGGAGGACTTCTGAATGTAGACATGGTTCCATGAGAGGGGCCTCAGGTCACTCTGCACTACTGAGCCTCACAAAATATCCCCTGAAGTGGACCAGTCATCCACTCATGAACAGGGGGCTGGCCGCATCACCAGCAGCAAAAGGAGAGGCGAAGGAGACGGGATGTCTTCAGTGGCTTGCAGGGGACCAGGCCTGGCACTGGCAAAGAAAGTGACGGGACCACTCAGGTCTCGGTTGGGTGGTGAGGGATCCACAGGCACTGGTGGAGCAGGAACCATGGATTCAGGGCGCTCAGGCACAGACACAGGGGGAGCCATGGACCCTTGAGGCATTCTGGATCTCTCAGCAAAGAAGACAGGTCCCACTGCAGACTGGGGTTGTAACAGTGCTGGGTGGGACCCTCCAGATTGTTAGGACGCACCGGTGTGTGTGTGTTGGGCATTCAGCCAGCTCGGTTTGCACAAGCTATACCGCAAAATCTCCAGTGTTACATTAACACTGGAGAGTGTCTATATGTGTCCACTCTTTTGAGTGTTAAATGAACACTTTTGACAGTGTTGTATGTTTAAAAGTAACCTAGTCAGTTTTCAAGATTTACAAAGACTAACACTGAGCAGTGCTGATTTTCTAACACTGGAATATTTCTAACATTTTGAGTTATTTTCTAGTGTTAGAAAACCAGCACTGCTCAGTGCTACTTTGGCCTTAGCGGTGCAAGTTTCTCTCCTTGTTTGTTAAACAGAGAACTGGGGAAATGGCAGTACTGTATGCAGTTAGTGAGCACAAGGGTGCTGATTTCAGATGGCTCTGATTCACACAGATGATGGACAAACCTGTCACAGGCACATTTCCTAAATGCTACTCGAAGTCTGTTTGCACAGCGGAACAACATTTTCGGTTATTATATCATTCGATGGACCATGGTCGTCCTTAGTCTACCGTCCTGCAGAAGTTCAGAAGACCTGATTGCCAGACATAAACGCTGATAACTCTTCTTCTGTTTTGTGCAGGGTATCAGGTGGGGAGCTGTTTGATCGCATTTTAGACAAAGGTGTTTATACTGAGAAGGATGCCAGCAAAGTGATCAAACAGGTGCTGCAGGCTGTCAGCTACCTGCATGAAAACAGCATTGTGCATAGGGATCTTAAGGTAAGACTCAAAAGAGCCACCATAACAAAGACAAACATGCTCCCAGTAGCAAAGTGAAAGCCACAGATGTTGACATGTTTGGTAAAATGACTTTAACAGATGTTTAATGAGTGTGTTTGAACATTTTAGGTACGTTTCTGTATTTCATGTCTTGCTTTTCCTGTTCTCTCAGCCTGAAAACCTGCTGTACTATAATACAGATGAGAATGCAAAGATTATGGTGAGTGACTTTGGTCTGTCTAAGACGCTGGAGCATGGAGTGATGTCTACAGCCTGTGGAACACCAGGATATGTTGGTGAGTTAACCATTTCTCTGCATATGTAATAGACTGACATACTTACTGTTTTTCCCTCTGCAGTGATAGACCATTTGTACATTGTTGCTGTGGGAAAGCACCATTTTACTGTACTACAGCTTAATACCACAAACAATTACTTTGGTCAAAATCTCATCACACTGGAGCAAGAAAAAACCCAGTTTTCATAAATCAGACAGTTATTGTGTATGTGCTGAATGACAGTACGTAACCTCCCAGGAGTCACTGGGTGGGGTGCTCCATCGTCCTGCTGAGAGGCTTCAGTGCTCATGTGGGCAGTGACAGCACGAACTGGAGGGCTGATTTATTGTGAACGTAACGAGCAGGTGGAGCAGCAGGAAGGGAACTCTGGTCAGCTCTGTTGTTTTTTATGTGATATATAAATAAACTGGACTTTGATCTTATTATTATTGAAAATGTCGTGAAATCGATCCATGTAGAGCAGAGTCACAAACCACGGAGGCCCCAGAAAAGTGCAATCAAACGATGAGTTTATTAACAGCCCGGAGAAAACATCAACATATGTCTTCTGACCAAAATACAGGCTGTGGACACTTATACAGCAGTGGGGTACACGCCCCCCCATGGCGTCAATGACAGATTAAAATAGGTTCCAGACCTTAGTCACAGTTAATCGTACATCTTGTACATCTTTAATAGCTATAAACAGACATAGAACTTCTCATTTTGATAACACCTTCCATACAAGTAATAATCTTAAGCCCTCAGGGTCTCTGAGGCTAATTATTGACTCTGCTCATCTGTTACCAAGTAGAATAAAATGCAACAGGTTTGCAACAAGAAGCTGGAAACATTTGGGCCTCTGCTCAGGCCTATTCCTAGATTATATGTATTATATGTACTGTAAGCATGCATTGCAGTTATCCTTCTATGTTCCAGTTTCCCTCAGCATGTATCACCTGGACAGTCACGCCAGTGAAGCTTAAAACCCTTAATGAACTGAACATCAACTCAAAATAGGCACAAATATGCAATGTGTATAAAATACTTCTAACCGTACTTGTAATAAAAGTTAACATAATGGAAGGATCCTCAAATGGACATCTTCAATAAACAGCTGTAATGCAGTATCAATACTGTGAGAAATATTATTAGATGGAATAATGCTGTAAAAGGCAACTTTTTGCCTTTTCTTTTGAACCATATATTAACTTAGCTTTAACACATTAGCTTTAACGAGACTTTTTCTGGAGTGGAAACAGTGTGTTGTTTATAATGGTGCTTATATTGCACGTTGTTTGTCCTGCTTTCTGCAGCTCCGGAGGTTTTGGCCCAGAAACCCTACAGCAAAGCAGTGGATTGCTGGTCAATTGGAGTCATCACTTATATTCTGTAAGTACAGGCCTGCACGTTCATAATAACATGGCTAACTGTATACATGAATATTCACTGATCATTTATGGAGAACTGCGAACATTCATCAGTTATTGATTTTATTCATATTCCAAAAGTCAGAAGTACATGAACACTTGTACAATATTAGAGTCACCACATACTGCAGTATTTACTTCCACTGTGTAACTGTGGCTCCAGCAGTAGCTGGAGCTGGAAGGTTGGGCACTGAACACGAAGCTGTGTGCTCCACAGCCCAACAGTGTGAAATATAAATAAGACCAGAAGGATCTGTAAAGCTCATCAACTCATCAAAGACGGGATCAAATGATCTCTGCTGTAAAAGCATCCATACATCATAGAAAATCGATCAAATGTTGAAAATGAGACAATTTACTAATTTTAGAAAAACATCAGCTCATTCTGAATTTGGTGGCAGCAACAGGTACCGAAAGGTTGGGCGGGGCCACGTTTACCACCGTGCAGCATCCACACTTTTCATAATGTCTGGGAGCTGAGGAGGGAGTCGTTTGGATTTGGGGAAAGGAATGTCGTCCTCATCTCGTATGTGAACGTAGCTGCTGTCGTGGCTCTTTGTCTGTGCAGAGCCTGCAGAAAGTGTTGTGTGGAGGGGAACGCATCTTCTCTGAGCTTTGGTACAAAGATGGCAGCTGCATTTCCTGATCATGTTCACAGAGAGCTTTAGTTTATGGCGTGGTTCAACAGGTCACATACAGTGACGTGCACGACAGAAGGATGCTGTTTTTAACTACGCACACAGATTTCCCCAGTTTCCTGGAATCGTTTGAGGATATATTGCACTGTTTTTCTTTTCTTTTGTGGCCCTCTACCAACTTCAAGTGAGAAATGTTGCTGCCATCATATTCAATGTATCCATCTCAAATAGCCAGTTTTTGAACTTTTCCAGTTTGCATGAATATTTGTACTGTTTATGAGACTGGGGAAAGCTGCAGTCAGCTGGATGATGGAGCATGCATCAACATATGGTATAACTATATACCATTCATGTTTTATTAATGTGTGCTCACATGAACTTTACAGGAAGCCTGGACTGTTTTCATATTTTCACTAGCCAGTACTCAGACATGTAATGTATCTGTCTCAAATTACAGCTCCTCAGTGAAAGTACTTTTATATTTAATAGTCTGAGACATTTATGCTCAAACGCTGCTTCACAGCTCCGTGTCGATAGTCCATAAAAAGAAGAAAAGTGTTTGATAAATGAAGCTGAAATTTCACAGCCCTCACTATCAATGTTCATATTTTCTGTTGTAACATTTTTATCCAAATCAGAGATGGTTGAGCAGAAGGTGGATTTGAGACCCAACAGTGTCAGTTTAAGCATTTCTTTGTCCTGCTGTGTAAATCAGTGCAGCTTGTTTCACGCTGCTTAACAACATTTCTGTGAATGTGTTTGTGCTGAAAGGCTTTGACCGCTCTGCCCGTTTACTACAGTAGCTGAGGAAACCCAGCAAATTGATGAAACCCGCGTCAGGGCATATTGTATAAATGTCATATAAGCATGACGATGGCTGCTAAAGTAATCCAGAGTTGATCCAAATCGGCGGTATCTGAAAGGCTGTGTGTGTGCTGCAGGCTCTGTGGCTACCCTCCATTCTTTGAAGAAAACGAGAAGCGTTTGTTTTCAAAGATCATGAGAGCTGAGTACGCCTTTCATTCGCCCTTCTGGGATGACATCTCCGAATCAGGTATGCTAACAGCTACACACCACAGTTTTCAGTACTGACCCTCCTCTTTCCTTCATTAGTACTCGATGTAAATAGCTGAGACTGGGTCAGATAAACCACAAGAAATATGACAACCAGTCCTTTTTCTAACACACTTACATTACACTAGGTTGCACTGTTTCACTATCATTTAAAGAGGGAATTATTCATGTGACTGTACAGACTAAGTTCCAAACCTGGCAAAAATCACATGCAGGATCTAAAATCACAGCTTCCCGGGAACATTAGCCTGACACTGATCCATCATGCAGATGTCAGTGTGAGAACAGTGCAAATCTTGATCCACCTCGTTTCTTTATATTTGACCTCCAAGGAACCAGACTTTCTTGTCATTTTCGCCCCTCAGCTGTAAAAGTGTCAAGTGTAGACACTCAAGTTTGTGCAATAACTCGGCAATGAGGCAACTTAGGAGCTTCAAACTGATACCACAGGTGTATCTACTAAAAATCTTGGACCAGTTTGAATCTCAGTGACCTTGCAATGAAGGTCAAGGTCAGAGGTCAAGTTTTATGAACATCTAAAAGGAACAGTGAGAAAGCAGACAGACACGCTGACATGACTGGGAAGATAGAAATCCAAACAGACCAGACACGGAGATGCAGGGAGGCAGGAGTACTCCACCCAACAAAAGCCACAGCGGAGTAACACGAGCAAGCAAACATCAGCGTGATCTGTCCTGAATACAGGGAGCAGAGCAGTGATTGTTCCAGCTGTGGTGGCCTTACTTTTGTGAACAAACACAGCATTGCTTATCCTCTTCCTCTTTGAAAAACTCCACTTTGAACTCATAGAATTTACATCGAACAAACAAGCTTTATTAGTCACATACACAATCATGCAGAGTACAACATGCAGTGAAATGTTTTGTGTGTGAGCTGCGGACAGGCTGCAGACGTAGCCGGGCCTTTCCAGGGCTTGGTTTTAGCATGGGCCATCAATCTGCTCCGATCGCTCAGCAACAACAAGGCACTTTCATCCAGGACACTGCTGCTTTTCTACAAGTCAACCTTCTGTGTGAACTCTAGATAATCTTGTTGTGAGAGTCCAATCAATCAGCAGCCGAGCATCCTCCTGTTTGTGGGTTCACACGTTCTCTTCATATGCAGGTGTTCCTAATGAAGGGCTTTAGATGTGTTTTCGAGAGCTTTAATAAAACTGTGTGTAACATAGAGGAATCATGCTACTGTACGCTGAACTGAACTCTGTCCATATTATGTGTCAACAGCCAAAGAGTTCATCAAGAACATGATGGAGAAAAACCCCACTAAACGCTTCACCACTGAACAGGCACTCAGGCACCCCTGGTTAGTGCTTTGCCTCTTAAATGTCGTAATGTTTTGGACAATGATTACACATTTTAAACCACATAATCAACATGTGACTGAAGATAGCTTTCTGCTTGATTTATGAACAAAAGTATCAGCTGTTTATGAATTACAGTCTTTTTCTGAGAGAGTAATTGGTTAGTTGATATAGAAGCAGCTTCGTGGACACGTGAGAAACTGATCTGGTCTAATATCTGGGGTTCATTCCAAGTCTTCAACTATTTGGTTGTCAGCAGGATGAAAAACCAAAATAAGGGAGATAGCAAACATTGTATGATTGGCCAAATCAACAATCATTCTTAAAAAGAAGGAAAGTTATGGCCAGCTATGCAAGACAAAGGCCTGAAAGACAGAAGACAGACCTCGGTTAAGAGAGAACACATTATGTTTGTTTGTCTTACTACTTTTGAGCCTCGGAGAATGTGGAACAAAGACTAGCTCTATCTGCCCGATGATGGTGTACAGACGCAACATTGTCCAAATACCCAAGAACCTAACTGTACGTCTGCTCATGTTACCCTCGCAGGATTGTTGGAGACACAGCTAGAGACCAGGACATTTATCAGTCTGTGTGTGAACAGTTGGAGAGAAACTTTGCCACATCCAAATGGAAGGTAATGGCTAATCAGGGCTCTAGAGTGCGACCAAATTGGTTGCAAATGCGACCAAATTTTTCAGTGGTGCGACAACAAAAAAATATTTGGTTGCACCTGTGCGACCAAATGTTCGGGTAGCAAAAAAAATAAAAAAAAAAAATCTGCAACCTTCCCTGTGGTCAACAACAGACACACATTTTGCCCCTATCGTGGACTAAACCAATCAGAGATAGTCAGGGGCGGGACCTCTCTGATTGGCCGTGGTCCAGTTGAAAGTGCAGGTGGAAGTGGGAGGCGAGTAGCTTGAATAAAGCGATATCAACTCATTAGATCCTGAATCGACTTTTAAACATAACTGTGTTTTGCCAGAAACCATTTCAACAACAACCAAACAGCAGATGAGAGCAGGTACACGGACTCCACACAAAGACGTAAACACAGACCCGACGCATCAGGATCAGCTTTGTCTTTCTCGGCTTTCTCACCCGCCGGCCCGTAGACGGACACGCTGTCGGAGCTTGTTCAATACTGAAGAAATTTAAACTTTATATGCAGAACATTGTAGAATATTTTTAAGGTTATCTGCTATAAAAAGCCAGACCAGGAAAATCTCCTTCATGTTTTTCTGTTTTATTCTCAGTTACTTTCACACAAAGGCATCTGCTGTGATGCTCACAATTCTGATGAAGTCAGTGCTGATAAATGATCAGAATTATAATATTTCTGACTGTCTGAGGCTAAGTTGCATCGAATCGGGACTTTGAAAACCGGAATCGAATGGATTGTAGAAATCAGTGATGATACCCAGCCCTAGTGAGCAGCCTCGGCACGACAGAAGTGGATGTAGCTGTAATAGGAAAAGAACTATTGCTAACTTTTCTGTTAAGGCCTGATGCTTCTGAAATTCATAGCCAGTGCTCTGACACGGTGTCATCAATCTTTGAATGCTGAAAAAGCACAGTGTATCCAGAAAAACACATTATATCAATTATTATAAAATCTGTGTGCGCCTAACTTTTGTACCGGTACGCCCATGGCAAAAAGTTAGTCTAGAGCCCTGCTAATGATTGGAAAGGTGACTACATACGCCACGGGTGTCAAACACCGGGCTGGGGGCCCAGAATTGGCCCAGCAGAGACTCCAGTGCAGCCCATTGGACGACTCTGGAAAATGTGCATAAATTGTAATATTTTCACAAGTTTTACTGCTTTTCCTGTTGATGGAGAATCCCCTTCAACTGCCATTCACATGTATTAACACAAACATGTTAATCCATAAAACATCTGCTATAAGGATTCCATTAAGACATTTTAATATTGATGGAATTCAATATAATTCTATCAATAAGTAGTTCAAATTAAAGAGGATAGAGGAATCCTAAAACAAATGACTTATGCCGTATGAGAAAACAAAAACAGTATGTCTAAACAAACTTGCACTGCGTACCTGTTCCACCTCTATAGACGTACAGACCTAGTAAAGTTTCTGAACATATGTTCATAATTCCAGCAGGAGTTCTCTAAAAGACACTTTTGCTATGCTAGATGTTTTTCTATACAAGATGCAGGCTGCACCAGTAGTAACTGCTCACTTTGTGGATCTCCAACAGCAAGCCTTCAATGCAGCCTCTGTAATCCAGCACATGAAGAAAATGCAGTTGTCCCACAGCGTGCCCTCCACACCCGCCCTCCCCATACCGAACATCAAACCAGAGTCCTCGTCCCAGAACGACTTGGAGCCTGTGAGAAGCTGCCAAGATCAGGCAGACCCCCTTGACCCCAATGGAAACCCTGTCCAGTCTGCTAGTCTTCTCTCCTGGAGTGACTGTGACCTGGAGACAGGACTGTGTCCTTCACTGAGAGCCAGTCAAAGCGAACCAGGAACTCCTCTCAGCACTGAGGAGTCCAGACAAGTTCATACCTTCCATTCAGAGAATGATGCTCTCTTTTTCCAGTCTCAGAGGTAATTAAACTGCTGACCCCTTCCAGCTGCCGTCTGATGTATCAGATAGAGAGAAATAACTAGAATTAGATGGCCAGAGTAAGGAGCAAACATGCTGTTTTAGGCTTTTCCAAACTGCACTACATCTTTGTTTAGTTTGCTTCTTTTATGTGTATATTTATACTGTTTCAAATGATGCTTAAATTGGTAAACTGATTATTAAGACCTCCAGAGTGATGCTTTATATAATTTGCCATCCATTAGTTGGCTTTGAATAAATCCTGAGTGTGTTGCAGGCTCGATGCAGTGGCTCCGGGGAAGGACCAGCCGCTTCAGTCTGGTGTGTGCTGCATCATGTGATTTGATGACGAGATGCAGGTAAATGGCCCCGTGTGTATCCACGTTTAAATGTCAGCTGTACTTAACAGCCATAACACCCAAACCCCCTCTCTAATATTGTGCAGGCCTCTTCTTGCTGCCGTAACAGCTCTGACCCATCAGGGCACCGACAAGGAACCTTTGGCGGTGTCCCGTGGCGCCTGGCACATCTCCCGGGTATTTCCTGAGTTGTTCCTGAGCAGTGTCTACAGTGTCCAGAGACCACAGCTGTCTACCAATGCTTTAGAGGGATGTGCTTGATCAGCAAAAATATTTAGGTGGGAGGTACCAAACAAGCAAGTCTGGCTACCTGCCCACTACGTCTGGGTGCAAGCTTTGGGTAACCGTTGGGGCAGTGTCAGGCGACGCGAGGTCGAGAGACTGTCACGCCCACAGTTGAGAACAAAGGTCTTAATATCCAGCCTTATGCGAACACTGATCAGAGTGCTACATAGTGTTTCCCCATTTTAATAATAAAGCATTTTCATTATTCATCAAATATACATTGATATAAGTCAATATACAAATAAAATAAAAAGGAGTAAAAATGACTCTTCTGGTGGCTTACTTTCATGTGTACAGGATCTTTAAACTTGGTAGACTAGCAGGTGACTCCAGGAGTGTGAGAAGAGAACTCTGTCGCCACACCATCATTACACTTGGTTTTCAATGAAAGGTCGTTGAACACAGAACCATTCATATGCGACCTTGCTGATAGTTAACTGGTCTTAATGCTGGTCGTGCATAGGTGTAAACTTTGAGTTTATATGATGGATCACAGAGTGACCTGTGTGTGTGTGGAAGACGACACATCTCAGAGAATATCTGACCTATACTTTGCATGATTTAATAAAAAGAAGTTTAAATAAATGAACAAGCACAGAGTTTGAAAAGGACGTATTCCTCTGTATTTGGAGTAAAGGGATTATGTTACAATGCACATCATGTGAGAATGTGCTGAAGGCTAATCTGATTAAAGCAGAATTACATAAACTGAATGAAACATGAAATGAATCACATCCATGTGTGATGGTATTTCTGTGTTAAATAAGATTCAATGAAGTGATTTTAAAGGTCAAGTTTAAACTTTGTGTTAAATCATGTGATTGGACGATGTGACGTCCAGTAGAGAGGAGGGAGAAAGGGTCCGTGTGATGTTGTGTGAGAGGAGCAGATGTGAGATGTTCTCAGTGGAGACAGTAGAGGGGAACAGAGTCCAACCTGTGAACTGATTTGGTCATTTGTGGCTCGTCATCACGTCGCCGTGTTAGACGGTTCGTTCAGAAGGATTTCGACTGACATCATCCTTCACTGAATGCCCACCTGCTTTCCTGTCCAGTGATCATCATCACGGGGATGAGGAGTGTTGGCTTTATTAAAGTACAAAACCCCGCTGGAACACAAGACCAATAACTGCACGACAAAACAAGGCAAGAAGGCGCTCTGCGTTTGTGGCTCACGAGGGAAGGATTCCTTCACCTGAACTCAGCTCACTTCGACTGATTCCTTCACTGCAGCTCTTTTTATTGTCAGCAAGCAATCAATCATGAATATGCAATTACAAATACACGTGACCTTCTTAAGCAGGCATCTCTGAACATCAGTGTCTGTATTCTGTCTGTGCGTGTGTTTCCAGCTATACTATCCATAGACATACGACCTTTCAATGATCTTAAACTGTGTGTATGAGGCATGCAGAACAGCAGAAGTAAGAACAGTAACGTGCAACAGGTGTTGTCTCAGACGAACATTTAGTCTTGCACTTTGAAGAAACAGACTAAAGCTATCAGGAAATTATCAGGTTGAGGCTGCTTCCTCTCATCTCATGGTACACATGCACACAGAATCTAATCAGACCTAATGAGGATGTGATTTTTATCAGCAGACAGATGATTATATATTTCTAAGCATAAATGAAAATATAAAAAATATCAATTCCAACATTCCCTCCTGTTTGTCGTTTGTTCCAGCTATTCGTAATATATAATTTAGTGAATTTTACAATTTAAGAAAGTTAAGCAGACTTGGGTTCAAGATGTTGTTGATGTGGCCCTCTGATGCAACTCAGGTTTCTCATGTGGCCCCTTGTAAAAATTAATTGCCCACCCCTGGTGTAGAGGGTGGAAATCAGCCAGGACAGCTCATGAAATATAATAATAATAATAATACATTTTATTTGAAAGCACCTTTCAAAACACTCAAGGTCGCTGTACAGAGTAGAATAAAGCAACATAAAAGCAAGCAGTTTACAGAATCATAAAAGCACAAGACATAAATAAAATAGCAGAGTGGAGAGGTTATGTGGGTATGTGGGTACATTTATTTTGTACAAATGGGATTTGAGCTTGGACTTAAAGAGAGAGAAGGAAGAGATGTTTCTTAAATCAGGAGGTCGGGAACTCCAGAGTCGTGGAGCAGCTGAAAGCTCCCCGTGGTGGCAAGACGGGGGGAGGGGACGGAGAGTGAAAGGGAAGAAGAAGATGTGAGACACAGAGATGGGG
The DNA here is from genome assembly GCF_057382275.1 of Copadichromis virginalis. NCBI lineage: Eukaryota > Metazoa > Chordata > Actinopteri > Cichliformes > Cichlidae > Copadichromis > Copadichromis virginalis. The sequence goes on from NC_140622.1 coordinate 2,028,955, forward strand.
CGGTGATCTTAACCAGGTCAGAGAGATATGGAGGAGAGAGATGATGAACAGCCTTAAATGTGTACAAGAGTATTTTGAAATTGATGCGACCGGGAGCCAATGAAGCTGCTGCAGGACAGGAGTGATGTGGTGGACAGAAGGGGTCCTGGTGATGATACGAGCAGCAGAGTCCTGGACGCGTTGGAGCTTGTGGGTGGATGTTTGAGTAAGACCAGAAAGAAGTGAGTTACAATAATCAGTCCGGGAAGTAACAAGGCGGTGGACAAGAATGGCAGCGGCATGTGGGGAGAGAAAAGGACGGAGACGATTATTGTTGCGCAACTGAAAATATGCAGACCGAGTGACGTTATTAATGTGTGAATTGAAAGATAGAGTACTGTGGAGGATGACTATGGAACGCCAGGACTGCCATAATGAATTAATTAAATACACCATTAAATAATTAATTAAATGTGGCAATAATTAATTAAAATTGGAATTAATTAATTAAATAAATAGTTATGACACATGTAATTAATTAATTATTGACACATTTAATTAATTATTTATGTATTTCACATTTTAATTAATTATTGACACATTTAATTAATTATTTAATGATATATTTATTTATTTCATTTTGGCAGTCCTGACGCCTGGCTCTCATCATGAAATAATTTTATCTGTCAGCCTCACCCATCAAACTCAGGGGGCGGGGTTAACGCTGATCGAGTCAAAACCATTGCTTTGGCCTGGTGGCCATTGTTTCTAGCACACAACAACCGGCATGTGGAAGCTAACAGAACTGAGCTTTGAAAAACCCTGTTTGTGTGTCACCAAATACCGTTTTAATATTTTTTAGCCGAGAATGTAGTGGTTTAATCTTCATGTGTCTGGTCGGTTTGTCAAGATACAGCCTCTTTGCAAAAGTGCTTCGATGATTTCGGAGATGTCTGCCCAGTCTCACGGCAAAGCGTGGGATAGACCCGCTCGCCTCGCAAGCAATCCCACCGACAAAGCGCAGGCCCCGGTACACAGCTGTAGTAACCCCCGCTGACTTCTTTTACTGAGGTTATATTTATCGGTGTTTTATTTCCTGATGTTCTTATGTGTCCTACGTGTTTCAGTCTGAATTATAACTAACATTAAAAACATGTTTAAGGAGGAGAGAGAGCAAATAAATCTGTTTAACATCTGATCTTTGGGTTTTTGTTCAGTAATCAGGGTGACCTGTGTATAAACACATAAAAGAGATAACGTTGGTGTTTCCGTCATGTAGTAACTGCTGGCTTTAACTGTACAAAGGTTGTTCGACACTATGAAACACATACAGACTTCATGATGTTCGGCTAATATTTTTATTGTGAATATTAATCATGCTGACCTCGCTCTGTACACCACGCAGCGAGGTCAGCATATCCACGATATCCTCAGCTCCATGAGTTAACACAAAGTTTCCCAGCTGACTATCTAACTGCCAACTATTCCAGAGACGTGAAAATATACAGCATAAAGAAAAGTGTAAGAGACTCAGCAGCAGATTAGAATAACAGTTATACATTTAATAAATCACCAAATGAATCCAAGAAACGAGCAAACCTGTTCCGACAATTTGAGTTTGTATTCCCTCAGCTGCAGACTCGCTGCTGTTTAAATGTTTGAAAAGGAAGATTAGATATAAACAAACGTCAAACATAGACTCAGTCTGCCTTCACATTTGATATGAGGCCAGCACGTATAGTGGCCTCAGCAGGCTATTACTGAAATACACGTGCTATATCATAAACTATGATATAAACAGGGAGGTCCTATTAACATGTTTAGTCTTAAAGGACACCTTCCTGCCTTTAGTCTCATTCATGAGCAGTATTAGTTTTCTTCTAACATCCAGAAGTCTGCACGATGTGTTTCATAGTTTGTAACAAGCCTTTGACAGGTAAACATAACATGACCGAAAAAGCAAAAAAAAAGAAAAAAAAAAGAGAGAGAGTGTTGACATAAGAAGAGAAAATGCTCTCAATTATGGAGACAGGCAAATGGTTCATTTATGTTTGATGTGTGTTTATTCCTCCCTAAATATCGTCGGTGAAGTTTGCCATGCACGTCAGATTTTCCTGCGCATTTTTATACCTCTGCCAACAGAGAGAGAAAAAAAATCACATTCTAACAGACAGCTGGTGCTTAGAATACAGTTGAAGAACTATTAAAAAACAGATGATATTTAGATGATAGTTCAGTCTAACACATGTGAACCATTAAACGTCTGTGAAACTATGCAGTTATGAAACGTAACTTTAACCTCAGCCAAACCGATTTGCTCAGTTGTAAATAAAACAGCGAAGTAAACGTGACCCGACAGACAGAACCTGAGTGAATGAAGTCCAGCGTTTAACCACTGAGAGTTAAAACTCAGCTGAGGTTTGAAAGCTGTGTGCCGGTGATTGGACATCAGCCGCTGATGAAGCTGTTCGCCTATAAAGTGCTCTGTAAGGAAACGAGCTCCAGCAGCTCTGCGCTCGGGGAAAACACTATATTTACTTATCTTGTGCAGAAAAATGCGCTGACATTGCGTTATATCGAGCACCAGCTGCCCAGTTAAACTGTGACTATCACCAGGTAACGTAGGCGTGTTTCTTGAATTAGCAGCAGGTGTTAAACAGCTGACAGATGAGGAGGAGGATGCATGCAGGTAAACTGAGGGTCTGTTGAGCTGATCGCTGGTTTCGTGAGAAAAATGTCAGCTCGTTCTTTATGTTACAGAAGCACAGAGACACAAGACAAGGCGGAAAGAGACGATCGTTCGGTGAAAATGAGACTCTGCGAATGCAACATGTGGAACACGGAGAGTGGAATATGTAAACAAACCGGTTAATGTACCCCCTCGGTGCACTCTGCATGCTAACTGTTAGCAGAGCTAGTGAAATCTCTGAAAACATCTGAGCACTTTTGCAAACATGTTCTATGTTGACAACCTGACCAGACATACGTCGCGACATTCGCGGCTAAAACACTGTTAAAAGTGTAGCTGGTGACAGAAAAACGGGGTATTTTAAAACTACACCACCACCATTGCTGCCTGTGATTTGATCTGCATTCTGGGATACCTGGCTGCCCCAAGTCTACACAAGCAATCGATTTTCTAGGATCGACCTGTTTTGACTTACTTTGCACGGCAACCAATCAAATGTTAGAGAAGCTGCATGGGCAGCGTTAACCCCGCCCCCTGAGTTTGATGGGTGAGGCTGACAGATAAAATTATTTCATGACGAGAGCCAGGCGTCAGGACTGCCAAAATGAAATAAATAAATATATCATTAAATAATTAATTAAATGTGTCAATAATTAATTAAAATGTGAAATACATAAATAATTAATTAAATGTGTCAATAATTAATTAATTACATGTGTCATAACTATTTATTTAATTAATTAATTCCAATTTTAATTAATTATTGCCACATTTAATTAATTATTTAATGGTGTATTTAATTAATTCATTATGGCAGTCCTGGCGTTCCATAGATGACACCCAAGCTTTTCACAGAGGAAGAAACGAAGACTGGCGAGTTATTGATAGTAACAGAGAAACTGTTGGTTCTGGATAATGTTGACTTAGTGCCGACCAAGAGGAGCTCGGATTTATTACTGTTGAGTTTGAGAAAATTAGAAGAGAACCATGAATTTAGTTCAGCTAAGCAGAGGGTGAGGGAGGACGGGGAGAGCAGAATCAGGTTTAGTGGACAGATGCAGCTGGGTGTCTGCTTACATATTATTGATTTCAGTTGTGTAAATCTACAAATCACACTGTAAGATAGAAACCCCTGCTGAGCAAAAGGAACAAAGGCTGCTCTCAGTTTTGCCAGAAAACATCTCGATGATCCTCGAGACTTTTGGGAAAATACTCTGTGGCCTGTCTCTGCTGCTCGTCCTCAGAAATGACGAGTATCTCAGCCTTCCACACAGTGAGCCTTTTCTCCTCATTCAGATTGTATCATGGACTTTAGGATCTGCTGTTTGATCTGTTCCTTCCATCTCTCCTGGTTTATTTCTCACCGATCTCACTTCCTGCAGTGACTACAATAAAAACATCCTGTTTGTGGAACAGCACGTGTGTCTGATCACTCTGCACTGCACGCTCAATACAAATCCCACCGCCAGTACGGACCTCAGTCACAAAGAGAAAGCCTCAACACAAAATATGCACAATACATGAATCCCAGCTGTCATGATGTGCACCAAATTAATCCTGTTTTTTCTGTCCTTGCAGCGCTTTCTGTCATCTAGAGCCAGTTAATGTCTCCAGATCAGCTCTAAAGAAGTGCTGATCTTTGAAAATGAATCCACTGTGAGTGAGTGGACAAATGTCATTGTTTTTAAGCCCCACAGATACAATCATAGTCTAACTGTACAATGCAATGTAGTCCAAATAACCCAGCACATATACAGCAGTGAAGAGACAGAGGGGTCAGTGAGCAGGGACCTTTCAAAATGCTACAGTTTAGGTTTTACCTTTGGCAGAATCACACTCTTACTTTTCTGTGTTCGTGTATTTGAAGTGAAATTAAAGCTAATTAGAGCTTAATGGCATGAAAGTGAAAGTGGAAAGTGCTAAAAATACAGAATTATCCTTTTAAGTGAATCTAAACATTTTCCTTCCTCTGTCTAAAAAAGAGCTTCATCTCCTCTCTCTGTTTATACCAACTCTACTGTCTGACTGGCTTTTGGAGACTCAGATTTGAAGCCAAACAGAAAAATTGATTGATTGAATCTTTATTTTGAACATGTTGAAAAAGTACAACAACATAGAATTAAAAGAGACAAATGAACAAAGCAAAACAAAAGGAAAACGAGTAACCACAACTACAAATAACTTTCATGTTCAAAACGGAGCAGGAAGAAGCATAAGCTTATTTAATCCCACCCCTTTTCCACTATCTAGTATCAATAGACTACAGAAATACCTCCTTGCAATTACATTATATGTCATGTGTAATTTTTATTTTTATATATATACATATATGTTTCTATCTATCCATACATACGTATATACACATACGCACATATACACATTTTCAATAACCCCATTAACACCTCAAGGATACACAACCTACAAATATATATATGTATATATATATATATATATATATATATATATATATATATATATATATATATATATATATATATATATATATATATATATATACCCATACCAACATTCACGCGCACACACATGAAAATATTAGACAAGAACACCCTATCAAATCTCTACCTTTTCCCTGTACCCTGTAAAAACCATATCCTTAAACCGCTTTTTAAACTGCGCCATGCTTGGACATTGCTTCATATCTTTACTTAGTCTGTTCCACAGCTTCACTCCACACACAGAGATGCAAAAACTTTTTAATGTTGTACGGATACGAGGATGTTTTAAATTTAATTCCCCCCTCAAATTGTATCCCCGTTCCCTTTTAGAAAACATTTTTAGAATATTGTCAGGAAGCAGGTTATTTATTGCTTTATATATAATTTGTGCTGTGAGAAAATGAACCAGATCTGTGAATTTTAGAATTTTTGATTTTAAGAATAGTGGATTTGTATGATCTCTGTAACCAGTTTTATGGATTATCCTTATGGCCCTTTTTTGTAATATAAAGATTGATGATAGCGAACATTTGTAAGTATTGCCCCAAACCTCTGCACAGTAATTCAAATACGGTGCAATCAGGGAACAATAGAGAATGTGGAGTGATTTGTGGTCCAGAATGTGTTTTACTTTACTCAAGATTGAGACACTTCTTGAAATTTTGTTATGTATATGATTTATATGAGACTTCCAGTTTAATTTATCATCTATAATCACACCAAGAAACTTATGTTCAAGTACTCTTTCAATTTCCACACCATCTACATGAATCTGCACTTGTGCATTTCTAAGGGAATTCCCAAATAAGATAATTTTAGTTTTACTTAGATTTAGCGATAGTTTGTTCCTGTTAAACCATTTTTAAATTTTGCACATTTCTGAAGTAATTGTATCCAGCAGCTCCTTTAGATTCCCCCCAGAACAAAAAATATTTGTGTCATCTGCAAATAATACTAATTTTAATATATCAGATGCCTTACAAATATCATTTATATAAATAATAAATAATTTTGGACCCAGTACAGAGCCTTGTGGAACACCACAAGCAATGTCCAAGCATGATGAGGAATGGACACCCAGCTTCACAAATTGTTTCCGGTCACTTAAATAATTTTTCACCCATTGCAGTACAACCCCCCTGATCCCATACCGTTCCAGTTTATTAATTAATATGTCATGATTGATTGTGTCGAATGCTTTCTTGAGATCCAGAAATACTCCAGCTGCATACTGTTTCTGATCTATAGCATTCGTAATCTCCTCAATTGATTCGATTAATGCCAGAGATGTTGATCTTTTTGATCTGAATCCATATTGACTGTCAGAGAGTAATTTATATTTATTTAAGAATTTGTCTAATCGTTTATTAAACAGGTTTTCTAGGATTTTGGAGAATTGTGGTAGTAAAGAAACAGGCCTGTAATTTGTGAAGTGGCGTCTATCCCCGGTTTTATACAGCGGCACAACTTTAGCTATTTTCATTTTGTTTGGCACTTTTCCCGTCTGAAATGATAAGTTGCAAATATATGTTAGAGGTCCTACAATTCCTTCAATGACCTTCTTGACGATTTTCATGTCAATATCATTACAATCAGTAGATGTTTTATATTTACACATGTGTACAATGTCAATTATTTCTTTTTCCTCCACTGATGTGAGGAACATTGAGTTAGGGTTCCTATCAATCAGGTTTTCACTACATTCTACTGATGGCAGTGACTCAGGAATTTGTTCTGCCAGTTTTGGTCCAATATTTACAAAATAATGATTAAAGCTGTTGACCTTATCAGCAGTGTTTTCCATAATATTGCCATTATCGATAAAGTATTGTGGATAACTTTGTTGTCCAGAATTATTTTTAATGATACCGTTTAAAACATCCCATATTCCTTTCATATTATGTTTATTGTTGTTCAATATTTTACTATAATACTCCTTTCTACATACACGTATAATATTGGTCAACTTATTTTTGTATTTTTTATATTTATTTTCAGCTTCTTTTGTTCTTTGTTTTAGGTATTCCCTATAGAGTGTATTTTTCTTTTTACATGCATTTTGTAAACCCTTAGTGAGCCATGGTCTATCTGAATATTTGTGCTTTCTGTTGTATTTTATTGTTGGACAGTTTTTATCGTACAACTCCATGAATATTCTTAAAAATATGCCATATGCAATATCAATATCAGCTTCTTTGTACACCTTGTCCCAGTCCTGATTTAATAGATCGTTCTTAAATGCAGTCATAGTTTCTTCTGTCCTTACACGTCTGTATCTCAGTTGTTCTTCATGCTGATTTTTCTTATAATTAGTGTCATAAACTGCAAAAACTGGTAGGTGATCACTGATGTCATTAATTAATATTCCGCTCACAATGTTGTTTTCCATATTGTTAGTGAAAATATTGTCAAGTAAGGTGGCACAATGTGGTGTAATTCTGCTAGGCCTGGTTATTTTAGGATGTAAACTCAAACTGTACATAGTGTTTAGGAATTCGTCGGTCATTTTATGCTTTTTTGGATTCAACAGGTCAATATTAAAATCACCACAGATAAACATAACTTTTTGATTTGTTTTAGAGAATATTTCCTCTATGAAGTCATTAAATACTTGAATACTAGAGCCAGGTGTTCTATATATACAGCTAATTATTACATTTTTCTCTTTTTCCTTATAAATTTCAATTGTTATACATTCTAGTAAATTATCAATTACAGTTGTCATACTTTCTACCACCTTGTAGTTTAGGTTTTTATCCACATACACAGCTACTCCCCCTCCACTCTTGTTCCTTCTATTTACAAAATTCACTTCATATCCCTCCAGTCCAAAGTCCATTCCTTTCTCCGCATTGATCCATGTTTCAGAAATGGCAATAATTCCAAATGGATTTGTCAACTCATTGAGATATTCCTTTATATTGTTGAAGTTGGCATACAGACTTCTGCTATTAAAATGGATTATTGATCATTTATTTTCCGTGTTGATGGTGTGCTTAAACTGTTCATCAGTGAAGTAGCAGCAGTTACAGCTGATGTTGTAGAAGAAATTATTTTCCGGGTCTATATCCTTTTCTAAGTCTAGAACATTATGGTCTGTGTATTGAAATGTTCTCAGTTCCAGATTATCATAAAGAGAATTCCAATGAGTCATGTTGATATTGTTGCCGGATGCAGATGAAGTTCTTTTGGACTGTGCCATGTGTTGTGTTGTGTGTCACGTCACATGTGTATTCATACCTCCAGAGTAAGTTGACCTCAGTATTTGTCCAGCTCTTCCATATTTCTGATGACCAACACTTTGGCTTGTTCCGGTGTTCCATTGAGTTTAATGAATACTTTGCAGTTGGTGGTCCATGTACTCTGAATTTTTCCCTGTTTCTTCAAGTAACGTGCTTTCCTGGCAATGTCCGCATTTCTTTTTATCAGATGTTCGTTCATGAAGACATCGGATCCTTTCAGTTTCCTTCCTTGTTTTAACAGTGCTGTTTTCTGTTTTCTGTTTGCAAATCTCACAGTGATGGCTGGTTTGTTACTGTCATTTTTTCGGGGTAGAGGGTGGCAAGCCTCAATGTTGTTATAATCCACTTCCACACCTTTGGACCGTAGAAAGGTAACCACTTGATGCTCCGTGGAGTTGACATCTTCCTCTCCTGGCCCTCCTACATTGTCAGCGGCGACCGCCCGGGCGTATGACCGGGGTTTGATGCGAAGCCCCGTGATGATAACATCGTTCATCCGGGTGTACTGCTCCAAATCCGCCACTCTGTTCTCCAGGTACGCCAGCCGCCGATCCTTCTCGGCGTTCTGGATGCGGAGAGCCTTAACTTCCTCGACCAGGTCCAGGATGGCTTTCTGCTGCAGTTTGACAGCAGAAATCTCCTCTGTCATAAACTCCAGCGACTTCTTAATATCGTCTCCTTCCTCGGCTGACAGAACTTTTTTCGGGCCCATGCTGAGAGACGCTCTTGTAGCGTTGCCGTGACGACCGGCTAGCTAGTTGATGCTAGCGTCCTTCCTCTCTCTCACCGCTACGGTTCAAAAACATCAACTTCTGAGTTTTCCAGAGGTCGCAAATGACGAGCCACCACTTCTGGACGGTTTCCCACACACGCTCTCAAAGATTAGTATCCCCGGAGAGATGCCGTTTTCAGGAGATATGTTAAGTTTGCCAACGTTTCATTCAGTGAACAATATCAATTGTTCACTGAATGAAACGTTGGCAAACTTGTTTTCTAACAGTAAACATTTTTCTAACATTTGTTTCCAGTTTCTGTCTTTTCATGTGTTGTCCCGTGATCTGAACTGGAGCCCAATGAAGCAGAGTGTAATCACCTCCTACGAGCCATCCTGTCACAGTGAGTGGAAGCTGCAGTATCATATACTGGCTCTTTGTCATTTACAATGTGAGCTATTCATGGTGGCCTAAAACAAACTGTGTGCACGCTCTTGTTGTTAAAGGGAATCCTCCTGCAAAGCCACAAGTCAGCGTCACCTCTGTTTCCTGCTTGTCCAAAGTGAACCGTGATGAAAAGATGAATTCATACAGCAGTGAAGCAGCAGGATCATCATGGACGCACGAGCTTGTTTGTTTTGTGGCACCACAAGGGAGCCTGGAGTGACTGGAGCTCCACTGGATCATCACCAGTAGGAAGAAAAAAAACCACCACGTGGAACATTTTTGTAGAATCGTTGCAAATTTTCCAGCACACACTGGATGTGATCTGGGAATGCAGTTTCTTGCAACGTGCACTCAGATATTTATGCAATACTTCTGTAAGAATGCTGTTTGTTGACTTCAGCTCAGCATTCAGTACAGGCATTCCCTCCAAGCTGATCACCAAACTTGTGGCTCTTAGACTCACCAACTCCATCTGTACCTGGATCATGGACTTTCTGACCAACAAACCCTGGCATGTAAGGTCAGGCCATAACTGCTCTACCACCATCACACTCAACACTGGCACTCCACAGGGCTGTGTGCTGAGCCCGTTCCTCTATGACTGCAGACCTCGGTCCAGATCCAACTCCATCATCCAGTCTGCAGATGACACCGCGGTGACTGTCTCATCAGAGACAATGATGAGTCTGCTACAGGGAAGAGTAAAGCACCTAGCTGTGTGGTGCTGACAATAACCTGCTCCTGAGTACCAGCAAAACCAAAGAGCTCATTGTGGACTTCAGGAGGGAGAACAGAGACCCCCATGTCCCCATCTACATAAATGGCACAGCTGTTGAACGGGTCTCCAGCTTCAAGTTCTTGGGGACCCACATCTCTGAGAATCTGTCCTGGTCAACTGACAACTCCAGCCTGGTCAAGAAGGCCCATCAGCGCCTTTTTTTCTTTATGATACTGAAGAAGAACCACCTGTCTACTGACATACTGGTTAACTTCTACCACTATGTGATAGAGAGCATCCTGACCAACTGTGTCACAGTGTGGTATGGGAACTGTTGCTGGCCACAAGGCACTGCAGCGTGTGGTGAAAGCTGCCCAACGCATCACAGGGACTCCACTTCCTGCCATTGAGGATGTCCACAAGAAGAGATGTCTATGCCGAGCACGCATCATTCTCGGGGACTCCTCTCATCCTGCCTCCAGCTCCTCCCCTCCAGAAGGCGCTACAGGAGCCTTCAGACTAAAACCAGCAGGTTTAGGAAGAGCTCCTCCCCCACAGCTGTCACCCTACACTGTTCACTGTTACAGTCTGTTCAGAGAGCTACGCTTCCACTGCTGCAGATATATTCATAGCACTCTGTAGATCTGTTTACCTCACACCGATACATCTGCATATATGTAGCACATCTGTATATTTGCTCTTATTGCATTTACTGATAAGATGCAAACTGTATTTTGTTAGCCTGTATTGGACATGTGTAATGACAGTAAAGTTTAATTCTAAATGCTAAACATTTAAACAAAAGCAGCTCCACAGCTACAGGAGAAGTTTTTAGAAGTGAATTTTAGAAGGCCAGTAAAGAGAGCATGGAGACAGATGGAGGACGCCAAATCCACTGAATCTACACGCTTCCTGTTTCCACCTCATCCTTCCAGTGCTCTACTATACTCCCTGCTCTCTCTACCACAGCTGCCTTTGAACTTGCCTGGGCCAGGTCTGAGTCCAGCTTTGGTACTCCTGCCAGGTCACATGACACAGGGGTGTGCTGTGATGTCAGCAGGCAGGTCAGTGGAGCCCTCTGGTGGTGGCAGTGAAACAGGAGGAGGCCTGAGAACAGACAGCATGTCAGGGTTTCTGGGTCTTTGACCCAGTATTCTTAGTTCATGTTCACTGTTTATATTCTGTCTGCTTCACCTCCTGTTTTATTGTGTTAGCCTTGGTCCATGTGCATTATGTTCCGTCCTCTTCCCGTTTATCATTAGGTCATTATGTTCAGCTGTGTACTCACCAGGTTCTAATCTCTCATCACTCAGCCTGTGTATTTATGTCCCTCAGTTCAACCAGTCCAATGTCGTGTCATTGATGTTATTGTGATGTTGTTCTCGCCGCTGTTAGGTTGTCCCCTGTTCAGTTCCGTCAGGTCAGCCGGTCAGTTGTCAGTCAGTCTTTCATTCATCCATTCAGTCAGTCGTCCAGCTGTTTCCTACTTCTGTTCTGTTTGTTCACTCCGTTGACAATAAAACACCAAGCTTCACCTACCTGTGAGTCCAGCGTTTGGGTCCTCCTTCTTTCGTCCACGACCTCATCCTGACAGAATGACACGACCCGTGCCACGAAGACACGATGTGGACCCAGCGGACTCGGACCTCTTCGAGCGGCAGGACGCAGCGCTCTCCATTTGGGCGGAGAAGCTCAGGTGGAAACAGCGGCTCTTCTCAGAGAGGGAGCACGTCTTCGAGGGGACTCGTCTGGCTCTGGGCGGGCCTCGGAGACGCCGCGGTCCTCCACCTGCTGCCTCACCTGCAGCGGAGCATTCGCCGCGGAGAGTGGGCGTCACAGGCCAAGCTTTGGCCGCTCGCTCTCCCGCTGCTCCGCTCCTCGCTCGCCCACCAGCCGTTCTACTCACCGGACCTTCAACCTCGCCATGGCACAGCGGCTCCGCCTACCACCTCGGCTCAATGGAGGCTCCCGTGCCAGAGGCTCATCTGTTTACCCCGCCCGCTTCCTCTACCCGGAGAAAGCGGCACACACGCCACCGTAACATGGACTATTTCCAGCCACTCCCGGCGGTGAGTCCCAGTGACTGTTTGCCACCTTCCTCAGTTGACTCTTCACATAAGATAAATAATAGACGCCTCTCCGATTCATGGGGAACGTCCCTCTTGGACGACAATGTGGACTGGGTAGACTTTTTCTGCTCTGTTTCCCCAAAGACAGCTCAGTTAAAGACTGTAAATAGCGGTGGCAGGAAGACCAGAACACTCCCCAATAAACCCGTCAGTATCACTCACCCAGTCGTTATTTCCACACCCATTATTCAGCCATTTCCCACCAGCATGGGGGCCCAGCCTGCGCCCACACCAGTGCCAGCCCCCAGGAGGAGGGCAGCTGTGACCCGGTCTGCCTCCACACCTGCTTCTGTTTCTCAGGTGGGGGTGACTGGTGTCCAGCCACCTTCCGTGCCCGTCCCAGCGCCCAGGTTGAGGGCAACCAGAACCCAGCTTGACCCCCCTGGAGGCTTGGAAGAGCTAACCGGTCCACCTGCCACTTCACCTCTTCATCCACCTCCTGATCCAGCTTTTCATGCCCTCGCACTATCACTGGTTAGGCTAGCTGAGGTGTCCCCTGCTCAGGCCCCAGCTTTATTAGCCCAGGCTGCACTGTTGTCCCCTTCACTAGCTCACTCTTTAGCTCAGCCATTAGCCTCACCGGCCTCTGTTTATCCATCAGTCTCCTTAGTCCAATCAGTTCCCTCACCTGCTGTTCAGCTTTCACTCCAGTCAGTTCACTCACCTGCTGTCCAGTCTCCTGCTGCCCTCCAGTCAGTTCAGCCACCTGTAGCTCAGTCTCCACCTGTCCTCCAGTCACCTGTAGCTCAGTCTCCACCTGTCCTCCACTCTTCTGTAGTCCAGTCTGCCGCCCAGTGCCCTGTAGTCCAGTTGCCTCCTGTTTCCCAGTCGCCTGTCCACCATCCCGTCCAGTTCCCGGACCTGCAGCCACAGCACCCAGAGCCAGCTGTGAGCTCTCCTGCTCCTCAGCCAGGGGTCTCCGCACCCGCTGGCCCGGCCGCTCCTCAGCCAGAGGCGTCCGCGCCTACTGGCCCTGCCTGTCTCCAGCCAGAGGCCTCCGCTTCAGCCACGCCCGGCCCGGCCTCTGCTTCTGCTCCGCCTGGTCCGGCTCCAGCCTCAGAGCCTTCAGCCTCAGAGCCTTCAGCCTCAGAGCCTTCAGCCTCCGTGCCTTCAGCCTCGTTTGGGTCTGAAGCTAAACGGCCATTTTCTAGACCGCTGGCTAGGCCACTGGCCGGGCGCCATCGCCGTCGTGGGCGGCCCCCGGACCCTCTTCGCCTGAGTGGCCGCTGTCGCCTTCCGCACGGCCGGCCCCCGGACCCTCTTCGCCTGAGTGGCCGCCGTCGCCTTCCGCACGGCCGGCCCCCCGAACTGCGTCCACGTCGCCGCCGTCGCCTTCCGCACGGTCGGCCCCCGGACCAGCGCTGTCATCGTCGCCGTCGCCTTCCGCACGGTCGGCCCCCGGACCAGCGCTGTCATCGCCGCCGTTGCCGTCCGCGCGGTCGGCCCCCTGAACTGTCTCGTCTCGACCGCCGCAGCCGCCCACCGGACCGGCTCAGTGGTCACTGCTGCCTTCCACGTGGCCGCCCTCCTGAACTGTCTCTGTGTGGACTCCGTCCCTCCGTCCTGGGCCCCCTCCGCCCGCCCTGTTCTGGTTTTTCGTTCTTTTGGCCGTCAGGTGCCGGCCTTTGCGGGGGGGGTACTGTCAGGGTTTCTGGGTCTTTGACCCAGTATTCTTAGTTCATGTTCACTGTTTATATTCTGTCTGCTTCACCTCCTGTTTTATTGTGTTAGCCTTGGTCCATGTGCATTATGTTCCGTCCTCTTCCCGTTTATCATTAGGTCATTATGTTCAGCTGTGTACTCACCAGGTTCTAATCTCTCATCACTCAGCCTGTGTATTTATGTCCCTCAGTTCAACCAGTCCAATGTCGTGTCATTGATGTTATTGTGATGTTGTTCTCGCCGCTGTTAGGTTGTCCCCTGTTCAGTTCCGTCAGGTCAGCCGGTCAGCTGTCAGTCAGTCTTTCATTCATCCATTCAGTCAGTCGTCCAGCCGTTTCCTACTTCTGTTCTGTTTGTTCACTCCGTTGACAATAAAACACCAATCTTCACCTACCTGTGAGTCCAGCGTTTGGGTCCTCCTTCTTTCGTCCACGACCTCATCCTGACACAGCAGGCTTAACTAGCAGGACAAAGTAGCATGTAGTACTTGAAGGAGTCATCACAGCCAATCAGCTCTCAGGAAAATGGAACATCACATACATTTGCTCTTCTTTGATTTTCATCAATGTATTTCCTTTGAAATTTAAAAAATTTACATTTTTTTTTATTTGAAAATATTTCCTTCTGTCAATATTTCTGCCTGATTAGAAGCTCACTTCCTGTCACTCTACAATAAAACAATGTAAAGGCTGCGCTCTCTGCCCTCCCACTAGCTGACACAAGTAAACTGTGCTAAGATGCCCTACATGGACTAAGGTTCTTGGCCACACACATAGATTTGCTTGGCTGTAGAAATCATGCCATGAAGCTCCCAGCGCACATTTTTGATGCTTCTGTCTGTGGCAGAGCAGGTTTGGAGCTCTGCAGAGCCTTGGTGGCTTTTACTGACTATGCACCCCTACCCATTTATTATGAACCAACAGCACAACGGTTTGTGCTTTTTTTCTATAATACACATGTATGATTTAGATTTGTACTTATGTGGCAGCTATTTACTGACCTGACAAAGTTATTTTAAATGAAAACTAAAAGTGGTGAAATTCTCAAAAAATGAATGAGACGTGTAATTTGACACATTTTGTTGTTTTGTGTGTGTGCGCAGCAAAATCTCCAGTGTTAAATTAACACTGGAGATTTGTGTGTGAAATGTAGAGTGTAGAGAAACTACCAGTGCCAGGTTGTCTCCATCTAGTGGTGAATAACACATCACCACTACACCAGGTGAGCTTTTCTCTGTGCACAGTGACACAAAACTCATTTAACAACATAAACTATTTAAAAAATGATGTAGGCAGATCAAGGCAATGTTACAGATTCAGTAAGAACAGAAGTTTATTGCAATGCTTCAAATATGCAGGGCGTCACACTAACACAGCTGCTTGTGTCCAGCATCGCTCTGTTATTATCAATTTGATTCGAAACGTGTCCAGGTTATTGTCTTAAACTTGCATTAATGATTTTGTCTACTGTCAGTTACGCTGGATGGCATTTTTTAATGAGCTTAAATTACATTTTGAGTTGAATTCACTGATACTGCAGTACTGATGATGATGAGCCTTTATCTGTCACTACAATGTTACACGTACATGTCGTACACGTTATCCTGATGTTTCCCAACTGCTCTTGTTAAAAAAAACTGAACTCATAAAATGACACAAGTTGATATAAAGAATAGATTTTATTCCACAAATGTAGTGAAATGCAGTTTTTTAAATTATAGAAACAATTAAATACAGCCATTTAAAACAAGCAAACAACCATTTTCTCACTAAACCGGTTGTGTTCCTGCCTGTTATGCATGAACAACAGATTCAAATCGGTAAAGAAGGGAACATTCAGCCTTTATCCACTTTGGAAAAATGCAGTGTTGCTGTGAACATGAAACGTTGAAACAGATTGCAGATTAGTGATAAATATACAGGCAGCAATATGAAACCATGAGAGATGTGACTGGCACAAATACAGGTAAGGTTTCATTCAAATAGGACCAAAAACATCAGCTTTGGTGTTCATGAAGCTGAAATTCATTTCCATTAAAGCTTGTCGTATGTTTCTCATTCAAAGGCAGCTGGTACAGCGCAGGTCTGAGTAACCTGTACATGCTGAAGTAACTTTGGTCTCCAAGCACGACGAGCAGTAGAAGGTACAGTGAGAGTTGTTATACTGCATATTCATACTTATACCTATGAATACTGCGTCTGTACACCACCACAGGGTATTTCAGATAAAGTCTGTCATGCTGTTATTCACCTGTGCAGGAATTACATTGTCTAAAACGTAAACTCACAAAATTTAAAATTTGAGTTTTATTGTTTCTAATCTGTCTGTCTGATTTATTTTGATTTTTAATGACAGCCTCTACTTACTTATCTCGGAGCTCCTAGTTCTTGTGAACAGCCACTAAATATAAATTTATCATTTGGGATCAAATCTTTCAGCTTTTTAATGAGCAACATGTCGCGTGCAGCAATGAAACTGCCTGTCAGTCAACTGTCCAATTACTTTTGAGTCTTTAAAATAGAGAGTATGTATAAAATGGTTGTAATTCCTCAGACAGTGTTATATTACAGTTACATACTAACTGCACTGCTACATGTGAGCTCAGCCCTGGCAGGTACTGAGATCGTCAGCTTTTTTACGGAGTTGTGTCAGAAGTCTTTTAAGCTCGACATCGAGCTGTTCAAGATTTGTTGATTTCTGAACTATCTCGTCCTGCAGTCTTTGGATGGAGTCGGCTTTTCCTAGAAGAAAACAAACACCAGGAGCATTACAGGGAGTGGCACACACTGTCTGTGTCAGGACCGTACAACTGGATTTCTGAGATATTTAGTCATTACAGAGCGCCACACAGAATGTCCACAGAAGCATAATATTAGACCACCAAGTCAGCGGGGGTTAGCTCATGGTAGCAGCACGCAACAACAAAGTTACCTGTAAAAATTCAACTGAACTGTTGATATGAAAACTTTCTTACTAACCTCACAATCAACACTTTATGCTTTATGACTAAATGTCCTACTTTCCCCAATGAACTGAGGATGCATTGAGTGAATTTTTTTCTTTTAGTGGAAATGTTGGTTAAATTACCGTCTAGAGCCTGCAGCATGTTTTGGGTTATGTTAGCCAGAGCTCCTGCATCCTGCTGCAGTTTGTTCAGTCGATCCCCCGCTGGCTCCGTCTCACCATCTGTCCCGGGAACAACTTTCTCTTTAAGATGGTCAAGGTGCTTCTCCAGAGTCAACAGGTTCTACAAGTACACACATAATATGGCACTCAGTCTTAGTCTTAATCCACAGCGTTTAATATGATGTTGCCAAACCTTTGCTTCAAGTCTTATAGGAAGACTTTCCAGAAGGTTCGGGAGTGTTTATGGGAATGTTGACCATTCTTCCAGAAGCACATTAGTGAGGTCAAACACTGAGGTTGCACAAGAAAACTCATAGTGTGAGTTTTCCTCTTTCTGCACCAAACTCACTCATGCTTGTGTTCATGGACCTTGCTTTGAGCTCTGGTGCACAGACCATCTCCCAAGTGTTCTCACAAAATAGTCCGAAATGCATCGGCATGCTGAAGCAGGAAGAAGTCCTTCCACTAGAATTAAGGGGAGAACACAACTCCTGAAAGACAATGCTACACAATAATTCCCCCAAACTTTACACTTGGCACAGAACTCCTCTGGCAGTCACCAAACCCTGCTTTAGAGCCTTTGTAGCCTCGCGCTCGACACCACTGCATCCAACGCTTTGCATTGTGCTGGGTGATGTCAGTCTAGGCTGCAGCTGCTCAGCCATAGAAACCCAGTCTGTGAAACTCCCTGTGGACTGTTCATGAGCTAATCTCACGGTCACATGAAGCTTGGAGTCCTATGTGCTTCAGCCTCTGCTGCTCACTCTGTGATTCTACAGGGCCTACCACTTCATGCTTGAGTTCCTGTCAGTCGCTTCCGTTTTTTAAATACCACTAACATTTGGAATATTTAGCAGTGAGGAAATTTCACATCTGGACTGGTTGCACAGGTGACATCGTATCCCAGTAACACGCTGGAATTCACTCAGCCTCTTAAAGCGACCCATGCCTTCAGAAATGTTGGTAGAAGCAGTCTGCATATGTGATGCTTCATTATATACACAGAAGTAGAAGTAATTGGAAGACCTGAATTCAATGACCTGGATGGGTGAGGAAATACTTTGGCAGTGTAGTGTAAATAGGAGCTAAATAAACCTAGCTACAGTTTAATCTGGCCTACCTGAAATGTGAATTCTTCACTTTTATTTAAATTTGTAACTTTAAAAATATAAACAAATACTGAGAAGAAAGCATTTTCATTAAATGTTAGCGACAATCTGTTACCGAAGATATCCACGACTTTATTCAGCAGCATGAAGAACAACGACCCACAAAGCCCAGAACCAGTCTGCACTGCAAAAACACACTATGAGCTTTCAAGTGTGCGCACACTCATTACATTCATTTATATTCACGTTTACAGATGACTGATAAATGCAAATAGAAGCTTACACTGGGTTCTTCTTCTCTCTTCCTTATTAAAGTCAGTGCTCGTCTGTCAGTCTAAAGCAGCTACAGCAGATCTTTTACCTGATTTCCAGCAGCTGCTTCTTTATCAGCTTTTTCTGCATTTTCCCGTGCATCTTCAGCCTGCTGACCTCCATCCTCCAGCAGGTCTCTCAGCTTTTCCAGCTGGGGTTTCATTGGCTTTATCAGTGTTGCTACATCGTCCAGAGCCTTCTCTACTGGCACCAGCTGGTCTTTGGCCTGTATGAAGAAAACCCATCCAAACTCAGCCTATAAGCAGTTTTTATTGTAATAAATAGACCGTTGTTTCATCTACGCTTTCTACCTTAGTAAGGTTGTTATTCAAGGTCTCTAGGACATTCATTTTGTCTTGCAATTTGTGTTCCAGCTCAGCAAGGGAAGGGCTCACTGAGGTGAAGCCTGCCAGCAGCCCATCAACATCAGCCTTCACTCCCAGTGCTGTGTCCCTGCAAGCACAGAAACCATTAGTTTGAAGGACTGATGGGTAAAAACGACAAAAAATAAGGACTGGATTAAACCAGTCTGGAAAAACGAATCCCTGATTAAATGTAAGGCACTAATGCTCATGTTCATGAAGACATAGACTTTGTTAGTTCTGCATTAGGGACATTCACGTGGCTGTACAAGCATGTGTTCGGTCTCCAGCTTGGTCTGTACAAACGGTGGGAGCAAAGATGATAATTCTTTAAAAAACGGAGCATCTTATTCAACAGTTTGACAGTGAAGTGCGAGCATCAACCTGGCATCCTGTGCATCCTGTAGCAGTTTCTTGGCTGCATCTAACTGTGGCTCAGCTTCCTTCAGCACCGCTGTGCTGTCTGGTAGGTTGGCTGTCAGATCCTTCAGCTCCTGCAGCTTCCCTTTAAGCCCTGCCAATCTGGGGGGCAGCTTGGCATTCAGGATCCAGTCGCTCACCTCCTGGACATGGGTCAGGTTAGCGGATGGGTCTGGTCACCAAAATAGGAAAAGCTAGAGTTTAGTACTGGAGCTGGAGTTTACACTGTGGTGGTGTTTAAAGGGTGACTGATCTCAGCATCAGTTACACCCAAAGAAGTTTCACCCTCCATCTCAAAGTGGTTCCACTCATGCTACAATCCTAAAACAGTCGTACCTGACAGGAAGTCTTTGAGCTCTTTCACAACGCTGCGTGTCTCATTTAGGTCGTCTTCGAGTTTATCTCTGGCCTGCTGCAGCTTACTGGACAGCTTCTCTGTAGACTGCCTCACCTGATTGGTTATCTCCTGTGTTTTCTGCAGCTGTGCACACATTGACATTGAATAACTACTTGAGATGTGTAAACGGATTAAGAATGACTTGTGTGAATAACAAAACTCATTATTTGTATGTAGCTATAAGTGTCTACCTTCTCTGCAGCATCGGTGATCCTCCCAGAGAGTTTGTTGAGTCCTTCCCTCACATCATTGGCATCAGCGTCTGCCTTCTTGCTCAGAGGCAGAGCGCCCACACACTTTCCCCCCTTTTCACAGGGTGCGTCTCCCCCTGGTGTGCACAAATCTTCAATTTCACACTGGAGAGGTGTGCAGGACTCGGAGTGAACACTGCCACACACCTGAAAAACAGAGTTAGAGGTGGAGGGCAATGACGGTTACTAGTGTGAATGACAGAAAATGAACTTTCACTCCATCTCAGGACAAACAAGAAAGATTATGATTAATGGCCTGGATTATGCTCACACTGAGAAATATGACACATATGCATATGGATGCTTATTTAAGATAATGATCTTTCAGTTTTACTCATATGCTGCAAGTCAGCTAAACAGTAGATCAAGAAGTTTACTAGTTACTTGTTTGGCAACAGGAGTGAGGTTGGGTTGGGAGGCCATGCTGTTGTTCAGTTTATCCAGATCTCTGGTGTTGGCCGGCTGAACTTTGCTCTGAATGTCCTCAGTTTTTTCTCGGACACCAGTTGATTCCTTTATGGTATTTTTCCCGGCCTCAACTTTTTTGGTGGCGTCTGTCGAGTTATCGTAGGCGTAGCTGATGGTGTTAAATGCCCCTGCAAAGACAGGAAAAGTCTACATGAGTGGATTTCATGCTGTTGTGATACAAAAATAGTCATCAGTCACATCTGTAGAATTGCAGCGAATGCTTAGTCTTTTCTGACCTGTGTTGGGACTGATAGAGTTCTTTGTGACATCTTTCTTGGCATTGTACACCAGCATGAAGTTTTCCAGCAGGTCCTGCAGTTTGTCCAGCTCAGAGTCCAGACCAGGAGTTTTTGTCAGGGGTGAAAGGTCATTATCAACCTGGTACCTGGAGATGATATTATCAATGAAAAAACAGTGTAAGGTGATTGAATTTAAGGGTGATTCGTATTTGTGAAACCTAGAATTAAGTTCGTCAGCAGTTTCCCACCTGAGCTCCTTCAGCTTAGAAAGAGCATCACGTGTATCAGTGATGGGTGAGAAGGACATGGAGTTCTGGATGACTTTCAAAGTGGCCTCCAGGTAACTGATGCGGGGCCCAAAGTCAGCGCCGCCTCCAGACTGAGACGATAATCTGGAAGCAAGTTCCAACAGGACCAAGCTGACATTCTTTCGCTGAGCGTTTAGGCTGAAGAAGCAGGAGGGACACATCTCGCAGTCAGGGAAGGAGTCGCAGCGGTCACGACTGCAGGAGTCGCAGCGAGCTCCAGAGACGCCCGGTCGGCACAAACAGACTCCCGACTGCTTGTCACAAACTCCTGGGAGGGTTCCATTGGCATCACAGTCACAGGCTAAGACAGAGGATGGTCATACAGATCAGTTACGAAGCGTTTTTCAAAATGGAAAGGTTGCAGACATTCAGCCATGCTCAGAGGGCTTACATCACATTCTTTTTAAATTTGGGCTTTTAATGATTTCTTTGAACTTTTTTCTCGGGTGGATTGATTGTGTTTCATTGTCCTGCTGTAACACCAAGTCGTGTCCAAGATTCAACCATTCTATTGATTTGAGGTGAATTTGAATAACTTTTAGACTTTTATCTACTTTGTACAATCTAACAATGCCACTGGCAGTGAAGTAGCCCCAGAGTATGATTACAGTTGGTTCAGTGTTCTTTGGTTTGAGCGTCTCACCCCTCCAAACATATGTCATTGTCACCAGTCACAAGCTCAATCTTTGTCTCATTTGACCAAAAAAACGTATCTCCAGAAGGCATTTGGCCGGACTCATGTGGGCAGCTACGAATGCCAGTTAAACTTGAGTCCATCTTCGGTGAGAGCTTCAGTGGCTTTGCTGTGGACAGTGATGTACCAGCAGCTTCCAGTTCGCAGCAGGCTTGAGGCTTGGTGGTTCCTGGATTATTACTGAACATCCTAATTTCCCCTCATGTAATCTGCAGTCGTTTCGAAATAAGTCCAGCAGACCTCCCTAAGTTGTGCAGATCTATAACTCTCCTTATTATGTCTTCAATGAAGTCCTGACACTTTCCTCTTGTTCTTGGTCAGTTCATGATCACTAAGCAAAGTCCTGCCTTGTCAAGTTAAAACACGGTCAGCACCACATATTAAAAGATACGAGTCTATCAGCCTGTTTGTATCATTTTGACCATACATGGATCTGAGAATGAACTTATTTTTTAAAGCTATTAAAGATGTGCAATCATTTCATCTTGGAAAAAGAACAGTTCAAAGAAATCATTGAAAGTCAACAACTACCATAAAAATGACGGGCTGTGCACATCTTTGTAAGTGAACACACTTTGAAATCCAGCAGCGAATCATAAATGATCTCTAATCCATGCTGGGAAGCAGCAGAGTTTACAATCTTTTACCATTACCCTCGTTGTGATCTGGCACTATATCAATGATACTGAACTGAAAGAAAACTCCCGAACGAGTGGTGGACTTACGCTGGCAGCCTTTCAGAGGGTCTCCATATGTGTTATCAGGGCATTCTGTACACGTTCGGCCTCCAAAGCCTGATCTGCACTGACACTGCCCAGTCAGCTGAACAAGAACAAGATCATTTCATTATTTTCCAGAGAAGACAAATCGATATAATCTGTGATGATGATACAAAGACAGAATATTTGCATCCTCGCTACAATCACATCTCATACCAACACCAGTACTTTCTAAGTCACACCAGGTGTAAACAACTTTTCAACTGTAATTTTCAGGAGTGAAGATAAACATAATATTGTTAGTCTTTGTGGGCTCTCGGTCATCCAGGACTGGGAAAATTCGGTTTTTAGCTACATAAACAAACAGTTGTAGACGACATTTCAGGGTCATTAATAGATTTACCTTTCGCCTCCGTCAGTGCGCCCCAGCTGTGGCTACATGTAGCTGCCATCACCAGTGTGTGAATGGGTGGATGACTGGATGTAGTGTAAAGCGCTTTGGGGTCCTTATGGACTGAGTAAAGCGCTGTACAAATACAGGCCACTTACCATTTAATGAATCTTTAATTCAATTAATAACTATATTGTAAATGCTTTAAAAACAAACACTTTTGACTGGTCTGGATGGAAAGAGCTGGAGACACACATTTTATGTCTTAGGCTACAGCATTACAGCAGCTGATGGATCTCACCGAAGGCCTTTGCGTCCTACCTGATCACAGGAATCAGTGGTTGACTTGGTGGCATCACAGCCGCAGGGTTTGCAGGTTTCTGACATGTTTAGCTTCCAGTAGCCTTTCACACACACGTTGCAGGTAATGCCGTGGAAGTGGGGACGACAGAGACACTGGCCAGTCGACGGATCACAGACGTCTGAAAGGGAGCCGTGTGGAGAACAGGAACACTCTAGAAAAGAGCAGAGTCTGATGGAGATCTGCATGCTTCAAACATTAAATGAAATGATACTAATATTAACATCTGCATTACAGTATTGATATAAAGTACTATATGAACATCAGTGAAAGTTTACAGGCTTTTAATTAGTTTCAGTAAAAGTATAACAATAAGAGAAAAGAGTTCCATGTTTACTGAGGTGCAGTACCAAGCTAAGCTTCAATGTGTAGGTGTTAGGTGACTCACTAGTGCAGCCCAGAGGGTGGGAGGAGCTCAGACCGTAGTATCCTGGCTTGCAGCGGTCACAGCGGGGACCCTCTACATTCACTTTGCATTGACAGGATCCTGTGCTGTCATCACACCGGCCGCCGTTCACTGTCCCCTCGGCACTGCAGATACAGCCTGGCGCCAAAGACATCAACACGGTTTATCCACAAACGTTCAGTGTGACCTGCAGTCAGAAACGTGGTACACAGAAATGTTAGGAGGGATTTCACTTACGTATGCAGGCATCAGGACGATCTATTCGACTGCGGGGGTTTGGCTGGTATCCTGGAGCACACTGGTCACACTTTGGCCCTGTGGTGTGGTGCATACAATTTTCACACACGCCTCCACTCCTCTGTCCACTGGCCTCATACAGCGCCCAGTCAAACCGGCAGCGCTGTGCGTGGTTGTTACACTCACAACCTGAGGACAAGACAAAACATACCCAGATAATTAAAATGAAGAAATTTAGGGATTAATAACTTTATCTATACTTTTCATAAGCTGGGCTTTGGTCTGTGGTGAGCCAGTATGCACCTATTCTTATTATTTACCTTTAAATACATCTCACAAATGATTACAGCTAGAGATTACAAGAGAGGTTCCATCGAGCGGGAGGATGCAGCCAGGGAGAAAGAGCTCTGGGTTTCTCTGTTTAGACCTCTGCTCCCCTGATGGGAACTTGGGTATTTTGATCCTTTGAAATCATTTATGTCACACAAAATGTAAACACACACACACACACACACACACACACACACACACACGCACACGCACACGCACACACGCACACGCACGCACGCACACACACACACACACACACACACACACACACACACACACACACACACACACTTTAGATTAAAGAGTCTGTAGCAGGTCCTACGTTTGCAGGCATGAGTGTTGCCTTCCTCTGCAGGTCTCCAGGGCAAATCATTGTAGAGATCAGCACAGCGCTCACAGTTCACACCTGCTGTGTTATGCTGGCAGTCACACTGTGCGTTCACCTGCCAAGATCAATAAGCAGATCAACAAACTGGACCAACACCATGTCGTCACGCTAGGAATAAGCTGATGGCGGATAATCGGCGATAAAAGTCTATTTTCACAAGCACACCCGAATACTTAAATGATCACTACATGCACACATCACCACAAGACAAAGTACAATCAGGAATCCTCACATCCGTCAGTGTGTCCACGGGGAAACAATCTCCACATAACACATGAAAAACCACACCAAGGAAAACCACAAGAAGGAAATAAGGTCTCCAAAAGTGTGGCGTCATCGAAACATTTTTTATTTTCCCTGCAGACGTGGTGATGGATGTCAGGTTGTCCCTGAGCTGGATAGCTGGTCGAGGAAGTGGATGCATGGGTGAATTTCCAGTGACACAGGGAATAATTAGGGACGCACATCCAGTTAAAGAAAAACGTCTCTGTAATATTAAAATAGTTTTAGAGGCTTTCCACTATAATCATTTTGGCTGATGTGTGTTTTGTAGCTGATATAGTCCTCACTGTGCAAAAGAACCTGCTTCTATCATACACCACAATGGCATCCTGACATAACACAGAGTAACCATTAGGAGCTTACAGTAGGACTTCTGTATTAGATCAACAAATAAAGTGATCTGACTTTATTTGCTTACTGTAAACCTTTCGAATGACTGCCTGGGACCATGAAAGGGTAAAATGCCCTGCATACAGACCTGTATAGTACTGGGCAGAAGGTTACTGCTGTATCCTTGTGGCAGACATCGGTTAGCATGTCCATGGCACATACAGCTGCCCATCACCTTCATCTCTTTCAGGGCGTAAAACCTACTGAGACTCCTGCCTGGCAGATGAGGCACATCACCCAGCTCTGTGAATCTCACCCTCAGCCCTGTTAACCCAGACACATCTGTAGATAAAATAGTTATGAGTCACTGAACTACACACTTAAACTGGATGCAAAGGCCAGTGTTGATCCATGGAACTGTTAAGGATGTTAGAAAACTTACCTTCAATCTTTTGGCTTTTGGGAGTGGCGACGTAAGCGTATTGAGCTAAAGGACTGTACTGAATCTGGGGAAGTGAAATGCATATATATTAATTCTGTACACAGATAGAACATCTTACATTGTTGCAATACTGCATTACATTTATTAGAAACCTTTTGTTGATGCCATTCCCACTCAGAAAGATTCAAACAGTCTGGGATGCTATGTATTTGTCTATTTATACAGGATGAATCAAATATAAAAATAAGACCTATGCATTTTAAATATAAAGGAATAAAAATAAAAATAAGAAACAGAATTTTTTCTGTTCAGGACAAAATGATGTATTTAAGGATGTACTTATATGTAAATGTATAAAAAAGAAACGAAGAGGAAACATCATCATTTGGCAAACATGAAGGTGAAATAATTATTCCGGAGCAACAGCAATTTCTCCCTTACTGTGTGATCTTTATATGGATTTGAGTCTGTAGGGGGCAGTGTGTAGCAGTATGTCTGGTCCATGGCAAGAGGAACTCTTGTGGGTACGCTGGGAAATGCTTTTTGACAGTTTGTTGCCATGTAGAGGGCGGGCTGCCATGTTTTGCCGTTGTCCAGTGTCCTCTCTATGACCAAGGCACTGGGACGAGGACCCTGCAGAGAAAAAACCCCAGCAAAATAAAGCAAAGTAGCATACACTCTACAAAAAGTCTCTGAGTCAAATCACATGGATGCATAGAACATTCATTAAGCTAGAAAGGACAGACTGTGTCATACCTTGAAGTTGAGCACCAGATTGTCAAGCTGGAACAGGTTGTTAAGGTTGAGCTGAAGGGTAACTGGACTCGTCTCTGCAGGAACAGAGAGCAGAGCAGTAATGTAGCGTATGTGTAAGCTCAATAACAAAGATCTGTAATCAGTCGTCTCCCTGCTTTCCTGAGTTTTGTTTGCTTTCCTGTTCTTTACATCACTACCGCTTTCCCACACTGTCAGTCCCAATACTGTCATCATTACTCTCGTCCAATCATCTTCCTGCCCACCTTCTTTCACCTCTTTTTGTCCTTTTATGCTCAATCATCCAGGTAAGGGAGTTCCAAAAAAGTTGATTCTGTTCATCTGGACGTAGCGTTTTCAGGTCGAGTAACGTTTTGTAACTCATCCAGGTGACTTCTTCAGTCTGAGCTGACTGCAGGTTTCCCACCCTTATAAACAGTACATTTGCATAATGACAGAAACTAGCACCAGTGAGTGACAATGGGCTGTGAGATCAGTTTCATTATCATTAACATGCCGTACCATTCATACAGCCCTTAGCTCAGGAGGTAGAGCAAGCCACCTACTCAATTGGAAGTTTGGGTTCGATCCCAGTCTGCTCCAGTCTGCATGCCAAATATCCTTGGGCAAGATTTTAACCCTCCGATGCATCCATCAGAGCATGTAAATGTTAGACAGATACTTACCCAGAAAGAGCATAAAAAACAACGTGAATGAGGCAAGTTGTGTAAAGCGCTTTGAGTGTTTAGATGAAGTAGAGAAACGCCATATAATAACCAGTCCAATAACCATGAGTCCCATTCACAGAGAGTTGGGGAATGGCTGCAATCACAGCATGTAAGATGGTGACAGATGTACCGTTAGGCCACTCCTCCATTCAGAGATGGTCTTTCCCTTTTCACGCAAATGGCCTCCTTGACTCCGCCCTCAAACCAGCGTTCCTCCCTGTCCAGGATGTTACATCCTCATCCTTGAAAGAGTGTCCACTGGCCTGTAGGTGTAAATAGACTGCAGAGTCCTGGCCTGACGAGGTGGCTCTGCTGTGTTCTGCCATCCTCTTCGCCAGAGGTTGTTTGGTTTCCCCCATGTATAAATCCTGGCAATCCTCCTGCACTTAACAGCGTACACTATATTACTGGATGATAGGGTGTGGCTAAATATTGGTGGATCTTATGTGATTGGATATCCAGGGGGAGAGGTGGAGACGGGTGGGCACTTGACAGGGTATGAACTGGAATGCCCCGAAGTGTTTTGGGTCCTGTATAGGGATCATGGGCCCTGCCAGTCAATAGCAAC
The DNA here is from genome assembly GCF_057382275.1 of Copadichromis virginalis. NCBI lineage: Eukaryota > Metazoa > Chordata > Actinopteri > Cichliformes > Cichlidae > Copadichromis > Copadichromis virginalis. The sequence continues at coordinate 2,056,611 of NC_140622.1, forward strand.
TGCAATAGGCTTCATAGGGGACATAGTTTTCAATTCAAATATAATGCACTTTAACTCTATAGCACCAAGATGACCCCCTATGAGCAAACACATGGTAACAGTGTTTTAACAGAAAGAAACTGTTAAAAAGGAGTTAACAACCAGCCATGACCCACTGAGGTTAAACAGAAGGAGGTAGGACAAAAAACACACTGTAGAAGAACACACTGTTATCTAATGATTAACTGCAAAGCGGTCTAAAAACACACAGTAAGTGAACTGGTCACTGCTTCCAAAGAATACGGGCCTGAAAGCTGTGGGGTCTGTCTCCCATTCGATTCATAAATAACCTGGTAACCACGAGTAAGTCTGCAGTCTGAGAGCAAAGTGCTCTGGTGGAGCCTGATTAAAGCCTACCAGGAGTAACCCTTTTCTGAACGGCTTCTGTCTATAGATGCATTAAGGAGCAGCTTGGTGTACTTGGTATCTTGCCCAAGTTTATTTGGCACGCAGACTGGAGCAGCCAGGGATGGAACCACCAACCCTCCGATTAGTAGATGAGCAGTTAGTAGAGTATCTCCTGAGCAACAGCCAACTACAGCCACCTGATGTTCAAGTGTTTCAATCACTTCGACGGCCACAAGGTGCACGTTGGTCATGGAAGTGGCAATCAAGATGCAATCAAGCCCTTAGTAATGGAGATCACTCTACAAACATTTGTGAATTAATGGGTTGCGTTCAGGAGCTCAGTGAATTCCAGCATGATACCGGGATGTATGCTACTTGTAGAACAAGTCCACACCTGAAATTTCCTTTCCACACTCAACTGTTTGTGGTTGAGTTTGTGTCAAAGTTTCTCTTATATTACCACTCAGTGTAGACCACGTAAAATCACAGAGTGGGGTGAGTGAATCATGAGGAGTATAGTGCACAGAGGTTGCCAAATTGCTGCAGAGTCAATTGCTACAGACCCCCAAACTTCACGTAGCCTTCACATTAGCTCAAGAGAGCATAGAGAGTGGAGTGGTTTCCATGGCTGAGCAGTTGCATCCAAGCCTGACATCACTGAGCACCATAGAAAGTGTCGGATGCAGTGGTGTCAAGCACGCCACCAGTGGAAGTGTTCTCTGGAGTGACAAATCACGCTTCTGCGTCTGGCAATGCTCCCAACTTTGAGGGAACACTTCGGGGATGGCCGGTTCCTTTGCCATCATGACTGCTCATAAAGACACGAGCGAGCTAGGTTGGTGCAGAGGATCTTCACTGGCCTATTTATTAAGAATGGGCCAACACTCAAGTTCACACGCATGTGAAGGCAGACTAGTACTTTTGTCAGTATAGTGTATTAGTTGTATTATGCATGAGTCCTTCTTTATGATTGCTTGCTTTCACCCCCCACCTTTCTTAGACTGCCACCATCTGTCTGGCCCTGAGGTGGACACAACATCCTGGACACTGTGGGCCAGCTGACTGTTTGGGTTCCTGGAGTCACACGGACAACATTTCATCTTCCTCTGAAAGAATAAAAACACAAAGACATAAATAAACCTTTTGTTTTCCCACAAGAGATTCAGTGTAATGTGTGATGTAAGGACAGTGTGCCACTGAGCTGACCCTGAACTCGAGACCAGGGACTGGCCTCTGAATTCTCTGCTGTGCCACATGAGCTGGGTCACTGAGCAGGTACCAGTGAATTTCTAATAGTTCTAGCACTGAACCTTTGCCCGAGTAAAAGCTTGGTAAACACAGTTTATTCACTATATTGAAGTAAATCCTCAGTCATCTGTAGAACCAGCCATATATCCAAAGAATGCTGGACTTTGTAAAAAACAAACAAAATCCAGTTGCATTGGTTTGCAAACTGTACATGTTATTTAATATTGAGTATTGGGATTTTTTACAGTGCTGACATGTGCAGTTTATGAAAAACTGTGAATGTACTGTTTATAGCTGAACATTTTCTCACTGACAGCTCGCACCACTGATTTCAGCAGTCAGTATTTATTAACACAGGAGGGATGGTGTCCCTTTACAGAAACTCTCTGAATCTTTTCTTTAGAGGCCGCTTGGCTGCTGCTTGGCAAATGAAGGTTCAACTCCCTCTAAAGATTTTATATAGACGCGAGGTCTGGAGATTGGCTATGGGACCGTGGGATCAGGGGGCGGTGCCAGGGGAGACTGGCTGACACAGCTGGCAGTCAGCACTCTAATGCTGCCTTCTCGATTTAAGCAGCACGCTGGGAGGACAGAGGGAGGAGAGCGAACAGCGTGCAGTGCAAGCAGTCAGGAGAAGGCTGGAGAGCACCGTGCTAATAAACATTCACTAATCTGCAACGCTGAGTGTACTGGGTCCTTATATTATGAACTACCTCCAGATCAACGCCAGTAAAACCAAGGAGCTGGTGGTAGACTTCCGCAGGCACAAGCATTCTCCACTGCAACCACTGAACATCCAAGGTATGGACATTGAGGCTGTGGACAGCTACAGGTACCTTGGTGTTCATCTGAACAATAGACTGGACTGGACTCATAACTCAGACGCCCTCTACAGGAAAGGGCAGAGCAGGCTGTACCTGCTGCGGAGACTCAGGTCGTTTGGGGTGGAGGGCCCACTCCTGAAGACCTTCTATGACTCTGTGGTGGCTTCTGCTATCTTTTATGGTGTGGTCTGCTGGGGCGGCAGCATCTCTGCTGGGGACAGGAAGAGACTGAACAGGGTGATCCGAAGGGCCAGCTCTGTTCTAGGATGCCCTCTGGACCCAGTGGAGGTGGTGAGTGACAGGAGAACGGCGGCTAAGCTGTCATCCCTGATGGACAACATCTCCCACCCCATGCAGCAGACTGTGACAGCACTGAGCAGCTCCTTCAGTGGGAGACTGCGGCACCCACGGTGTGGGACGGAGAGATTTCGCAGGTCTTTCCTCCCCACTGCTGTCAGACTCCATAATAAAGACTTTAACTGATCAAGCACACACATCCATACATGTGCAATAATACTAAGTGCAATAATCCTTTCTGTCATCGTTGTATTTTTACTCAGTTGTATATAGTATTTGTATTTGTATTCTATTTTTATCTTATTGTATATTTATTTTATTTTATTCTACTGTATATAGTATTTTATTTTATTCTATTCTGTACAGCTGTGTACTGTATTTATTCTTATTGTATTCTAATTTTTGCCTCATAACTTTTGCACTGTCCACTTCCTGCTGTGACAAAACAAATTTCCCACGTGTGGGACTAATAAAGGTTATCTTATCTTATCTTATTACAATAACTATAATGTTCTTCTTCCTTAGCCACTTGTTAGTGTCCTTGGTCAGATGTTTTGGGTCATTGTCACTGGAGAACTCATCCACGACCTCATCTCCAGTGACATTGTTCTCTACCATTAGCATAAAAACAGCCCCAACACATGTTTCCACCTCTATGCTTGACTGTGGACATAGTGGGTTTTTCTTAGCACATCTTGAGTTTGGTTTCATCTGACTACAGCATCATTTAGATGTTCACTGGCAAACTTAAGATGGACATATGGGAGCAGGAATGTCAGTGTTAATACTTCATGCACATATCATTTATTTGCAGGAAACTGTCTTGGAGAAGTAGACAGTATGTCTAAGATGGGTTGGGAAGTGTCTTTCCTCCTTATCCAGCAAATTTAAAGATGCTGCTGCCCCTATTCATAGAAATATTCCCTTAATTCACATTAAAACAGCCTGGGACTCTGCTGGCAGCTTTACAATTGTCTGGGGGCACGTTTATGAGGCAAAGATGGCTCTTGTAAATATGTATAAATAAATATGTCTTTGAACATTGGTCTGTTCTAATCTTTTCAGTTCCCTCTTCATGTGTTTCCATGCTTTTCATATGTGTTTAAATTATCCTGATGTTGCTTCTTCTCGCTTTTTTTCTTATTTAGGATGTTATTTGGAACAAGAAGCCTCCTGTGCCGCTGAGCCTTACAGAGGCCCAGGGTTACCTAATCTCTTGTATTTTGGGGCAACAAATATGAGGAGCCTGAATTATTGAGTTGGATATGAAGAGTTCCCTCTTTGATGGCTGGTTATGGAAGCGAATTCGGCTCATACGCTGTCTTTGAATGCCACACTGTGCTCACCTCTTCACTCTTCCACCTTGACTTACACTCCTGTCCACCCTCTGCCGGGCTTTTCACAAACCATAGTTTTTCTCATCCTTCATTAGATTACACCTGGTCTACGGGGCTAAATTTGGGGACTTGCATGTTTATTCTGGATTTGCTTCTTTTAGTGAACAGAGTTTTGCTTACTTCGAGCACCTTCAGCTTCGACACTTTTTCTGCAGCTCTTTTTCATTAGATACAACATTTGACACCTCCAGCAGTAAAGTGGCATTCCTGGCTAGATCGGACTTGTTTCCTCTGATGATGCCGAAGGCTTTCATCGTCATGTGTGCGTCTTTGTGTGAACGCTGAAGTACAAGGATACATTTAAATGGATGAACAGAGGACCACGCCTAAGACAGTTATTAGCTCCCTGAGGCTAATCCAACGTTGCCCATACTGTGATCTATGAAGATAAAGTAACATCAACACATCCTAAGTCTCTATGTTTATTTGTATATATTTTCTCATCTTTGTGTTTGTAGTGCCAGTGTCCTGTGCTGCCTTATCCCCACGCTCTGTGTTGTCTTTTCTTTTTCTTACTTTGTGTCTTTCACTTGGTTTTACTTCCTGTTTTTGTGTTTTTGGATCAGTTGCTATTGTCTTTCCCTCCCATCACTGGTTGCACATGAATCTCATTTGTCCTCCTGTCTGTGACCTCTTCTATCAGTCAGCAGTTCTGGTTTGCACTGGTTTAGTTTGTGTACATGTCTGTTCCCTGCCAGAGACACTTTGAGTTTCCACTTTTGTTCTGTCAATCCGATAATGTCACATATGACATTGTTGAATTGAAGCGGCTGCTTCTTCTGTGCGATCTTTGTTTTCTCTAAATCAAAAACTAAAGCTGAATTTTTGGATATTTTACCTGAAACGCTCTTAAACTGGAGAAGCCTTTAGCTGCAGAGATATGCCTGGAAGTTCTCACTTGTTTGTTAAAGGGTGATATAAGTTTCCAAACTTTCCATTTGCTCACAGAGATAAAACAGGAAAGCACGCTCTTACCTGTTGGTACGGGGTACAGAAGACCTCTGAGCCAGTGAGGCCACAGGTAGATGAAGCCTGAAGTTGGTGAGCCCTGCCATGGAGCAAGTCATCTGTGGGTGGGTAGCATGCCCCCCATGAGCAGTCATTTTGGGCGTGTGACAGTATGGCTGAGGCTGTCAGGAGGAGGGCAGAATGTGTACAGGTATGAATACAACACACCTAACTCTAAGCTTTCTGAGGCTCTCAAAAACTTCTTCCTTTATTATTAACTGCTGTTCAAAATACATCTAAAAGACAGAGTAACCTACAATAAAACTGTTAAATGAGTGTCATGCTGCTTTTGAAGCAGTAACAGAGATGTTGGTCTGCAGCTGTCGTACTGTCTATTTTCAGGCCAAAGGTAATTCTAAGGGACGAAACAACCCAAAGCTGTGTGCTGGTCAGATGAAACCACGTACATGAAGCACATTGATGTTTGATTAAGGTTTACTTAGAATAGGTAAAATTATAAATGCATCTCCACATTAACCTGGTTATTCTTAAAGATGTACTGCAGCTCTACACAGTAGTTATAGGCTGTGTTTGTATCTTCTCACAGGATTTCATGACAGATACCAACATGTCTAACATCACATATTTCAGAGACAGACTGTCATGCAGCAGCGTGAACATCTCCATCGAACCGTTCACTGCTGCAGCTTACTTCCATCTCTTTAGCTAGTAAATAAAAAAGCTGCAGGCTATCTATTTCAGGGTGTTTAGGAATGCTAACATGTGGCGTGCAAAACTCAAACTAACATCACAAACTCAATAAATATAATAGCAATAAAGCAGCAGTGAAAATGGGAAATCTCACCAGCCAGTAGTAAAAGTATTCTCATGTTGTGTTCCTCCTGTTAAAACGTCCAGAAGAAATAGGAGCAGCTGTCGGCAAACAAATACAGAAGGCTGCTGTGCTGGGAGTTCAGCTGTGCTGTGGAAAGGTGTGCACTGCTTCGTGTTGCTGCCTTAAAAACCATTTCTCACCTGGATAGTGTGACACAGCGTGTGTCAGAGTCACGCCCTGCACCACCACTCCCTCCACTCATGAATCAGCACACACACTCACAGAGCCAGACACACACTCAATGAAAGTAGTCATTACTCATTTTCATTTAATTTGTACACTATTATTAATAATAATAATTCATATTTATTAATTATCAAGTAATAAATAAAACTGACTTCAGGTGAAAGCTAAAAGTAGCAAATGCATTCTTTGTTTGTAAAGTTTGTGCAGCTACTGGAGCTGAAAGGATGAAACATTAAAACCAATCATTGTTCAGACTCCATTACCCGCATTTCAGTTTTCCAACAGTTTGGTTTTTAATTAAGTTGCTGGTGGTGGTCAGAGGGCCCGGTGGCGCCAGTGTCCGGCAGCCTCGCCTCTGTCAGTGCGCCCCAGGGCGCCTGTGGCTACAATGTAGCTGCCATCACCAGTGTGTGAATGTGTGTGTGAATGGGTGGATGTAGTGTGAAGCGCTTTGGGTCAGTCCTAAGGGACTGAGTAAAGCGCTATACAAATGCAGGCCATTTAATTTAATATCTACAAGTTAATTCAGCTGCCTCTGCTACTTTGTGTTTAGTTCTCATTTCTGGGTGTAAACATGTAGGCTTGAGTGAAGGGCGATGATGACTAAAGTACCAGGACAGGGTATGGACATGGCAGCTTGCAGTCATTCGGTCAGTTCTCCTCTGTGTAGCCTGACAGCTTGTGCAGTAGGGTTACCATCCTAAGCAGCGTTTGCATGGCTGTGTGTTAACTGCTGTCCTCTGAATCATCACTGTGTAGAAAGAAACAATAGCCTGAGGCCAGGTGAACATACACTGTGTGCTTTTCTTCATAGCCTCAGACACACTGACTAATGCTAACTGCAGGGTGTGTTTTCTGAGAAATCACAAACGCACACTTCTGACAAGCGTCGTCATGCCTGGACAGTTGCTATGGTTCTTTTGTTGGTAACCAGAAGGTTTTATATCGACATCAATCCCAGCCTTAGTTACAGCAAGATGTTTCAACAAGTCCTCCAATCCAGACAACAATGTCAGTCTGGAGCGGAGGACTGCCCTCCAGACCCATAAGGGAATTTCCAAAACGAGCTACATGTGGCAAGAAGCAGTGTAACCGACACTGTGATGTAAACTGCACAACACTTTTGTGATGTTTAAGCTGTTCTTGTGGTGGCATCTAACACATTTAGTTCCCGTACACTTCAGTGTAAAAAGACGGTGTGCCGACCTTTGATTAACAATACTGTAATAAAACGTATTTACATTAAACAGGTAACACTGACACCACAGGTGTCCAGAGGCTCAGAACTGTCAAAATAATGGCACACTCCTAAACACCAGTAAGATAAGTGCTTCCTTAATATGTTATTTATAACTGCATATACACATTTTTATTCTTAAATAATAGATTCATATATAACATGTTATTTGTATTTAGAAAAGCATTTAGATGTTAGTAGAGGTTTTATAAATACTTATTTCATATTTTAATTGAAAATAAGTATTTATAAAACTTATTTTATAAATACTTATAAAAGGTAAGGGCGGAGGAGTGAGGTAAGGGCGGCAGGGCGGAGTAAGGTAAGCGAGAGTGACGAGAAAGGTAAGCGACCCATGTTGTAGGTGATGTCAGACGCCGGAGATTTGGCGGAAAAAAAGCGAATGGTAGCATAGAGTTTAACAAAGGTTTTTCAAGCTTCAGTATTACCAAATATACTAATCAATTGTCATATAACTAACAACATCTGTTTTATCATCTCTAACACCCGGAGGACAACGGGGAGAGTTTAGACGCTCTCCAAGATTACATCGACCGCTGTTTTCAAGATTTAGTCATGAAGAAGGCCCAGAGTACATCCTCCCTGACCAAAATTGAGACGCCGTCATCGAAGAGATGTCGCCCGGCAGACTCCCCCGGTACAACATCGCCTGCCGGCAAAGACATCGCAGACATCCTGGAGTCAATCGACAAGCGATTGTCCAGTTTCGATGCGAGGCTGTCCCTGGTGGAGATTTTACACCGGGAATTTAAATCTCTGAGAGAATCCCTGGAATTCAGCCAGCAGCAGGTGGAAACGCTTGCCGCTGAAAATGCCACGCTACGGGAGTCGGTCAAATCTCTCACCGATAACGTGACCCAGCTAAACATTGAAAATAAAAAAATAAGAGTCCGTTATCGATCTACAAGCCCGTAGCATGAGAGATAATCTTGTGTTTTCTGGTATTCCAGAAACTGCCGGAGAGGACGCAGAGGCAACGGTGAAAAGCTTCATCAAAATCCACCTGAAGCTGCCGGAGGACACCGTAAAGAACATCGACTTCGATAGAGTACATCGCTTGGGGGGCGTGAGGTCGCGGACCAGGAGACCACGGCCTATTGTGGCCAAATTCGGTCAATTCAAACAGAAGGAACAGGTGAAGAGTCGCGGCAGAGAGCTGAAAGGAACGGACTTCAGCATGAACGACCAGTTCCCCAAAGAGATCCTGGAACGACGCAAGGTCCTGTTCCCAGTTCGACGTAGCTTCATCCAGAAAGGCTCCCGTGCTGTCATCGCCGTGGACCGGCTCTACGTGGACGGACAGCTGTACCGCGACCCCGGCACCACACCGTGGTTATATTAACTGCACTCCAGATTAGAGATGGCACGATACCACTTTTTTATGTCCGATACTGATACCGATATCATAAATTTGGATATCTGCCGATACCGATATGAATCCGATATAGTGTTTTTTAATCAACAAAACTGTTTTTTAAATATCTTGCTGCATTTTGTTTAAGTTCATACTCAAGTTTAAAACAACAACTACACTAAAGCTATTCTGTTATACCTGTATGCAAAAAAAATATTTCATAGTTCAGCAATACTGATCAATCTAATAAACTTAAACCTACACCATCCTCCCTATTCTGGTATTTTAAAGAATACTTAGCATAAATATTAAGCAACCTAACTAATAGGGTTCCAACTCCCAGCAACAACAAAAATAAATAAATAAAAAATAGGGAACCACCCCTCACGCTCCACCTCATGATGCTTAATCAACGTAATCAACCTTAATTTGATGCAGTGTGAAAAAAATACACAGAAATCAATTATTTTTCAAGAAATATTAAATAGATTCAACATCTTTCTTCAACAAAATTGCAGACTGCACAGATGGTACCTTCCCAAAGGAAAATGTACTATAGCTTACTAGGGTATATATATTAGACTTAATAGTTACTATATACAATAATGGACTTCTATACATTTTACATCAGATTAAAACTTTGGGTGTAAGATTCAGATAAATATTAAATAATTAAAAGCTCGACATTTTAAATGAGAATAAGAAAGAAAAGTATGTCTTTGTGCCCCCTTTTCCCTGTTCATGCCCTATCGGCCCCCCTGGCTAAACTTTGCTAGATCCGCCCCTGCACAGTTACCAGCCGTCAGCTACGTAGAAAAAGATCCTCGAGTAGAAACTAATATTAAATTCATTCTAACAACAGCTGATCAAGCTTAAACGTGCTGCTGTTGTTCAGCCGCTGGTTTCCTCTGTCTGGTGCAAAGTGGGCCAAAAGCAAACTAGAGACACGGACTCGCGACAGAAAAGCCGATCAGCTGATCGTTAAGCAGTTTCATGATTGAAGTAGCAGCAAGAAGAGGCAGTCGCTCGTTAAGCTTAACGCAGGAATGCTTTACAAACATTCAGAGATGGACTTACACACTTGCTTTACTTCTCTCGGGGATAACTTTGTCGGAGATGAAATGCCGGGTTGCTAGCGAAGCTCCACATGCTATCCAGACCACCGACAGGTCCCGCATGCCACAGCCGCTCTATCACGTGATGCATACTGCTCCGACGTGCTAACGTTCTGAGGTGAGTTACGGCGTGTTGCAAGTTTTGTGAGGTGCTTTCGTGATATTTAATGGATCGGATTACATTTTTTATTTTTCTCCGATATCCGATCCAGTAATTTAGGTCAGTATCGGACCGATACCGATACGTAATATCGGATCGGTCCATCTCTACTCCAGATAAGAACCCGCTACACTCTTTTCTTATTCATTCACACTCTCTCCTTTAACATGGATTTAACCTAGTAATATCAGTATGATGTCATAGCAGATATAACCGTCACCCTCCGTTATTGCTTTAATTGGAATGTTTCCGTTTCGTTTCTTTTTTGTTGTTGTTGCTCACAGTTCATGTGGTTTCTTTCTTTCTCTTGTCTTTCACTGCTGTGGTCACCTACTTCCCCACTCACCTACAAACAACACCCTCTATTTCTCCATATTTTCACACCACGATCACGCAAACACATCAGCTCAACGGCAGCACATTCACAACAGCCTCACAGCACGCACAGACTTGCAGGACACATAAGCAAGCCACGCTTGTTCATATTAGTGAATATTCACACACATAGTCAGACTTATGGAGCCTCTCACCACACTTTTTTTCTCTGTCTATTCACAAACAAGGGATGTTTCCACACTCTCTCCACCTGTCTAAACAAAACACCCAGAGTACATCATTAGACATACACACACAATTATGGGCATGCTGAGGTTTGTCACATGGAATGTAAATGGAGCTGGCACCAGAGGAAAGAGGTTAAAGATATTTAACCAGCTTAAAAAACTACAGGCAGATGTTGTTTTATTACAAGAAACTCACAGACCTGTCACAGGTTTAAACGAACTTAAAACACCTGAGTTTCCTAACGTGTTTGCAGCCTGTTATAATTCTAGACAACGGGGAGTAGCAATCTTAATACATAAAAATGTTAATTTTACAGTACTCGATACAGTTATAGATCCAGAGGGTAGATTTCTAATTATTAAACTATCAATATTGAACAAAAAACTATGTATTGTAAGTATATATGGTCCAAATGTTGATGAACCCTCATTCTTCCACGGATTTTTTAGTGCACTCTCTGAACACTTTGATTGCACACTCATTCTTGGCGGTGACCTCAACCTTGGACTAAATGAAGACATGGATAGGCTCAACACAACAGGAACTCAGCGTAATTGGCAGTCCACAAATATAATCAAACAGTATATGAGCGACTTTGGTCTTTGCGATGCATGGCGCTCCCTTCACCCCACCAGTAAGGAATATACTTTTTTCTCACATGTTCATCACTCCTACTCTCGTCTGGATTATTTTTTGGTCAGCAGCTCACTGCTGAGTGACATTTCAGACACTGAGATTCATCCTATAGCTGTCAGCGATCATGCTCCTGTATCTTTAACACTAATGCACAAGAATAATACTACGCCAAGTAAAAACTGGAGATTTAATATATCACTACTTAAAGATGAAGACTTTATTAAATATTTTAAAAAAGAGTGGACTTCATATTTAGACTATAATGACACTCCCGGAACATCAGCTTCTGTTCTATGGGAAGCAGGGAAAGCTGTGATGAGAGGTAAAATAATTTCTTTCTCATCACATAAAAAGAAAAAAGAAAACAAAAATATTCAGGAATTAGAAAAAAACATCAAATCACTAGAAGAAGCCTACGCGTCCCACCAAGATCAGGAAACATTGAACAAAATACGCAAAACAAAACTAGAATTAAATGAAACTATTAATAAAAAAACACAATTCCTTATACAAAGACTTCGCTTGCAGAATTTTGAACACAGTAACAAATCAGGTCGATTTCTAGCTAACCAGCTAAAAATAAATAAAGAAAAAACAACTATATGTGCTGCTAAAGATTTATCGGGGAACACAACATATGATCCTGGAAGAATAAACAACATTTTTAGGGATTTCTATGAAACTTTATATTCACCACAAATAAACCCATCTAAAAATGAAATTGATGTGTTTCTTGACAACGTAACTCTTCCAAAATTACTAGACAGTCAAGCAATGGCACTGGATTCACCACTGACGCCAGGTGAACTCCAGGAAGCCCTGATAAGTAAGCCCAATAATAAGGCTCCAGGTCCAGACGGCAGCGCAGATACTGAAGGACCCGTCCCATCCTGGCAACAAACTGTTCCAACTTCTGCAATCTGGTAATTTTAAATATGTTTATATTGTCTATCCTGTAAAATAGTCAGATGTCTATTCATATTAATGTACAGAATTCACCTGCTTGCTGCTACTACTGCACATTCACCCAGTGTATATACTATATATATATATATATATATATATATATATATATATATATATATATATATATATAAAATGTTCTTCCTCTACACCCCCCCCCCAATTTTTGCACATGTTGAGGAGCGTGTCAGGCTACATTTCACTGTGTGTTATACTTGTATAACTATGCATGTGACAAATAATAAAGAACCTTGAACCTTGAACCTTCCCTGAAGAATTCTACAAAGAATTCTGGACAATTTTGGCACCAGTATTCCACAGAATGTTGCAGGAAATCGAGGAAAATGGCAGACTACCACCAAATATGAATTCTGCCAACATTAGTCTCCTGCTAAAACCAGGCAAAGACCCTTTATTTGCCTCAAGCTATCGTCCAATTTCTCTTTTAAATGTAGACCTTAAAATAATCTGCAAAGATCTCTCAAAGAGATTAGAGAAAATAACCCCCCTCTTAATTCATCCTGACCAAACTGGTTTCATAAAAGGTCGGCACTCCTCAACAAACACTCGTAGATTACTTAATTTAATAGACTACTCATATGATAAAAACATCGAAACCATAATATTATCTCTAGATGCAGAAAAAGCATTTGACAGAGTTAACTGGAAATTTTTATTCGCAACTTTACACAAATTTGGTTTTGGAAACTCTTTCATAAACTGGATAAGAATATTATACAATTCCCCAAGAGCTCGTGTCAGAACAAATGACCAGACATCCTCCAGCTTCTGTCTCCTGAGGGGCACCAGACAGGGATGCCCACTCTCTCCTTCACTTTTTGCAATTTTTATCGAACCTCTAGCAGCAGCATTTAGACAGGCTACAACAATTAAGGGCATAAAATGTAAGAACATAGAACATAAAATCAGTCTCTATGCGGATGATGTGTTGCTTTTTCTGCAAAACTCACAAACCAACCTCTCTGAGGTAATTACTCTAATAAACTGGTTTTCAAGAGTTTCAGATTATTCAATTAACTGGCCAAAATCTACAGTTCTCCCCATTAACTGCTCCTTCCATAATTCTTCCTCTGCCCCACTACAATCCGGAAATATTAAATATTTAGGTATTAATGTTTCTCCTAAGCTTTCAGACTTAACTAAATTAAACCACATCCCACTTCTTTTTTTTTTTTTTTGAAAATATTTTTATTGAAAAAAGAAAACAGGACTTGCAGTTACCGAAATACAATCAACCTTTCTTAATTTTCCTAATTAACATATATATATATGAAAAAACAAAAACAAAAAAAACAAAACACAACGCCCCCCCCCCCAGTCCCACACAGATCAACACAACCATCAAACATATTAGAGGAATATAACAGTAACAAAAGTAGATTTAAACAGGCAATACCTCTAGACTAGCAAAATAAGAGATAAAGGGTTGCCACTTGTGAAAAAATTTGGCTGTGCAACCTCTCAACGTATATTTAATTTTTTCAAGTTTTAAAAAAAACATGACATCTTTAAGCCACCGGGAAATAGTAGGACACTTAACAGACTTCCAATGCAACAATATTAGACGTCTCGCTAATAGGGATGTGAAGGCTATAATATCCCTTTGTGTGGAATCAAGTGTAAGTGAGCGAGCAGGAATCCCAAATACAGCAATCAGAGGACAAGGATGAAGAGTTACCCCAAGAACAGTTGACATAATAGCAAAATACCTCGTCCAGAAACCTTGTAGCTCAGGGCACAGAAAAAACATGTGGCTAAGGTGACAAGGAGAACCATGGCATTTATCACAGTTATTTTCCACTTCTGGATACAATTCAGAAAGTCTAGACTTAGAGAAATGCACCCTGTGTATGACCTTAAATTGAATAAGTCCAAGACGAGCACAGGAGGTGGAAGATCGTACTCTCGCTATAGCCTGTTCCCAAGACTCCTCATGTATTCGAAATCCCAGTTCTTCTTCCCATGTACGCTTAAGCTTAACATTAGAGTGGTTACTAAAAGACAGAATAGCATCATAGAGTTTCGAAATGGTTCCTCTGTGATGAGGAATAAATGATAACGTAGTTTCCCACTGCTGTTCTGGAGGCAAAGAGGGGAAATTTGGGAAACACTTAGCAACAAAATTTCGAATTTGAAAATAGCGAAACAAATGGGTAACAGGGAGATCGTAACGAGAAGACAAGTTGGGAAAACTATCGAAAACACCATCCACATATAAATGTTTGAACTGTTTTATACCCTTGTCACACCACACTGAAAATGTCGAGTCCAAAAGTGAAGGGGGAAACAAATGGTTGTCGCTTAGAGGACCCGAGGAAGACGGCATTACAAAATTAAAGTGACGTCTAAACTGAAACCAGATTTTGAGTGTGTTAAGAACCACCTGATTATCAGTGTACAGAGAGGGTCTCACGGGTAAAGAGGAATAGAGCAAAGCCGGTAAAGAAGAGCCCTTACATGATGATAGCTCCAATTTACACCACGAGGAACCAGAAGATTTTAGCCAGTAGCAAAGTTTATGGATGTGAGCGGCCCAGTAATAGACTAAAAAATTAGGTAATGCAAGTCCTCCACTAAATCTGCATCGCTGCAGCAAAGTTTTAGAGACCCTAGGTGGCTTCCCTCCCCAAATGAAAGAACCAATAATCTTGTCCAGTGAAACAAAAAAATGTTTCGGCAAAAATAAGGGAATTGACTGAAATAAAAATAAAAATTTTGGTAAGATGTTCATTTTAACAACGTTAATCTTACCGATTAAAGAAAGGGGGAGATTACCCCATCTTTGAATATCAGATGTGACCCTAGATATAAGAGGAGACAAATTTGCTGATTTAAGGCCAGCTAGAGAGCGAGTCACGTTAATCCCTAAGTACTTAAACCCAGACGGACTGAGACGAAAGGGTAGATCGGACTGTTGAAGTTGACGTGCTGCCGTATTAACAGGAAAACACTCACTTTTCCCCAAATTCAATTTATAACCTGAAAACGAACTGAAGTTCTCCAGAATACTTAAAACAGCAGGGATGGAGCATGCCGGGTCAGTCATATATAATAACAAGTCATCCGCATACAATGATACTTTATGTGTAATTCCATTACGGATGATTCCCCTGAATACAGAAGAAGATCGCAATGTAATAGACAGAGGCTCGATGGCAATGGCAAAGAGCAAGGGAGACAAAGGGCAACCTTGACGACAACCACGACCCAGCGCAAAATAATCAGAGTAAACATCATTAGTATGAACACTGGCTTTAGGGGACGAATAAAGAAGCCGAATCCAGGAAATAAATTTATCACCAAAACCAAATTTCTCTAAAACTGCAAACAAGTACTCCCACTCCACCCTATCGAAAGCCTTTTCAGCATCTAAAGAAATCACAAGTTCAGGAAGTTCAGATAGACGCTTTGAGTAAATAACATTAAAGAGTGTACGGGTATTAAAAAACAATTGCCGTCCCTTTATAAAGCCATTCTGCTCTTCAGATATAATTCGAGGAAGCACATCCTCAAGGCGAGATGAAATTACTTTAGCCAATACCTTTGCATCGGCATTAAGCAGAGATAATGGCCTGTAGGAACCACAGGAGGTTGGGTCCTTGTCATTTTTGAGAAGGAGCGCTATGGTTGCTTGTGTGAAAGTAGGTGGTAATGAACCGGTTTCCAAGGATTCGTTAAACACAGACAAAAGCAATGGTGCCAATTTACCAATAAATGTTTTATAGAATTCAATTGGAAACCCATCCGGGCCCGGGGCTTTATTAGACTGCATAGCTGTAATAGCTTTTAATACTTCTTCAACAGATAATGGGGAGTCCAATTGCCCCGCATCATTAGCACCAATAACAGGGTTTGAAAGATTATGAAGAAATGCATTCATTTTAGCTTTATCCGTGGGAAATTCGGACCTGTACAACAAAGAGTAAAATGTTTTAAAGGTAGAATTAATTTCCAAGGGATCTGTAGTAATATTGTCATCAGAGTGTTTAATAATGGGGATCACACGCGAGGAGGCCTGACGTCGTAACTGATGTGCCAACAAGCGACTAGCCTTGTCACCATATTCGTAATATGAGCCACGACTGCGTAGTAATAAGTACTCAGCCTCTTTGGTTGACATAAGATCAAATTCTGCTTGCAAATCAAGGCGCTGCTTCAGTAATTCTGGAGAAGGGTTCAGTGTATAACTTTGATCAAGGTTACTAATTGCAGCTATAAGTTCTTTAAGCCTGGCATTAATCTTTTTATTAGCACGGACAGAGTAAGAAATAACTTGACCTCTCAGGTAGCATTTAAGAGTCTCCCATAGCAGAGAATATGAGACAGAATCATCCTGATTGAAGGACAAGAACTCCTCAATAGAGCCTGAAATAAATTCACAAAATTCTTTATCCGCCAGAAGGAGAGAGTTAAATCTCCAAAGTGGAGGGCTACGTTTATGGGTAGAAAGATGAACATCCAATAGCAGAGGAGAATGATCAGATATTACAATACCAGAATAGTCGGAAGAATTAACACATGAATTAAGAGTTCTGTCGATGAAAAAATAATCAATCCTGGAATAAGACTGGTGGACCTGAGAGAAGAATGAAAATTTTTTGATTGAAGGGTTGCGAAATCTCCATGGATCAACAAGATCATTCTGTTTCATAAAATCTGAGAATGTTTTAGACATAGATGATTGAGTCAAATTACGAGGACTAGATCGATCCAAAATTGGATCAAAAACACAATTCAGATCACCACCAAGGATAAGCAAATGTGTATTCAGAAAGGGGATGTTACTCAGCAATCTATTAGCGAATTCAGCATCATCAAAATTCGGGGCGTATACATTTACCAACAAAACCTTTTTCTGCATTAGGGTACCAGCAACAATGATGTATCTACCGTTCCTATCAGCGACAACATTGGTCAAAGTGAATTGAACTTTCTTATTAATGAGAATGGCCACTCCTCTAGCCTTCGAATTAAAATTTGAGTGAAAGACCTGACCTACCCAAGGGCAATATAACCTATAATGATCCTTAATGCGAAGATGAGTCTCCTGTAAAAATGCTATGTCAGAATTTAGACGTTTCAAGTGAGTAAAAACCTTAGATCTCTTAACAGGGTTACCCATACCTCTGATATTCCAACTAACGAATCTAAGAGGCATACCTGACCCAGCAATGCTGGGGTCTATATTTCCATTAACCATTTACAAAAAGGAAGAGGAAAAAGACCAAACCAAAATGCCAGTGGCCATGAAGAGCCGAAATGGGACAGCCCCCCCCCAACCCAACCCTGAACACAAATACACCCCCAAGTCTCCACAGAACAGAACAAAGGAGACAGCAGTGTACCCCCAAAGTAGCAAAAATGATTCACCGAAGTGACTGGACTAATTGTTGTCTAAATAAAAATAAAAGCGAGAGAGGGAAAAATAACCTCTCACCAACTTCTCTACAGCATAACAGTGTGCGCGTAACAGTAAACATGTTTTTTTTTTAAAAAGGAAAAAAATAAAAAGGAAACCAACCAACCAAAAAAAAGATCTCACAGTACAAAATATGACTTCCTCAGAAGGAGAACTTTCCAACAAATCACCGAACGTGCATAAAATTTAAAAAAACAAAAAACAAAAACAACATACATAAATAGATAAACAATTAAAACAAAAACAACCAAACAAAAAAATAAATAAATAAAAATTTAACAGAAACGAAAAACAACTCAGTCCTATGCAAATCAATGCAGCAAGCTTGGAGAAGATTGTGCCGGACTGGTCCGAAGTTCAAGAGTATATTATATGATCCAGTTTCAATAAATAACAATGAAAATAAAAGGAACCAGCACACCAACAGTACAATAACCAGCACAATGGCCTAAGAAAACAATGCACAGGTGGCGTTAAACCTAAGGAGAGCATGAACCCTTAGCAGCATTACAGTATCAAACTGAGGAGCTAACGAGGCTCACCCAGAAATCAAAGTTTTGACATAATCACTGGCCTCCTCTGCCGAAACAAAGTCCTTCTCGACACCCTTATATGTGATGCGGAGTCGCGCTGGATGAAGCAGGCCATACCGAACACCGTCAATGCCACGGAGTTGCTGCCTGACCGTGTTGAATGCAGCACGAGCCCGTGCCACCCTGGCGGTGTAGTCGGGGAAGACTGAGATGGTCCGATCTCCAACTTTAATCTGTCGGCGTTCTCTAGCACGTCGTAAAATGTCGACACAGTCAGTGTGGTAATGAAACCTGCATACAATGGCTCGTGGACGGTCGCCAGGCTTAGGTGCGGGTTGGAGGGTCCTGTGCGAACGATCCAAAAGCGGCTCCTTCCCCAGATCAAATGCTTCTTTTAGCAAGGAAGCTACGGCGGCAGTGGTGCACGTGTCAGGGCCCTCCGGTACTCCCACTATCCTAACATTGTTGCGCCGCGATCTGGACTCCAAATCTTCACACTTACTTTCCAGCTTGGCTACATGAGCTGTGAGACCCTTGATAGTGTTTTTCATCTCAGCTATATCATCAGAGCAGACAGTAAGTGCGTGCTCCATCTCCTTCACCGTACCTTTTAGCTCAGACATGGTAGCGTCATTTGCAGCTTTATCGATCGCCAGCTGCGTCTTCACCGCCTGCAGGTCGAACTTAATGGTAGACAAAGCATCACCCAGAGTATCCTGAAGTTCCTTTTTAAAGATGTCGGCGATATCTTTCCTCAGCGAAGCCAGCAACTCGACCTTGAGAGCCTCAATATCAGGATTAGCTTGACATGTGGGGGGCTTTGCAGGAGACGACGGCTCACTCGAGGGTGTGGTCGCGGTTTGCAAACTAGGCCTCAGTTGTGTCTGAATAGTACTGCGGGTTTTAACATTTTTTGCTGCCATTTTACGCCGGCCCGAGTAAAACTTCTCAACAAGACAATCCACAAACCAAAACAGGACTGAAAATACGGCCAAAACGCGCGAATAAATAACAATTTAATCGAAATCGGCGGGAGCTCCCAGACTCGCGTCCTACTCCATCAAAGCTCAACCGGAAGTCCCTCACATCCCACTTCTAAAGAAAGTAGAAGGCGATCTGACTAGATGGAAATCTTTACCCATATCACTCATGGGAAGGGTCGCCACTATAAAAATGATGATCTTGCCAAAAATAAATTATTTATTTTTGATGATCCCTAACAAACCATCACAAGATTGGTTCAGATCTCTGGATTCATATATTTCCAAATTCCTTTGGAAAGATAAACCCCCGCGTATCAGCTTAAAAACGCTACAAAGGACCAAGGATAAAGGAGGATTAGATCTGCCTAATTTTCACCAATACTTCTTAGCCAACAGGCTTCAGTTCATCTCAGAATGGTCAAAACATACCTTCTTAGATGAGCCCTGGCTAGATGTTGAACAGGCACTATGCAAGGATCTAGAGATTTCAGACCTACCATTTATCAACATCAAGATGGCGCTGGAGTGACGGCAGCCTTTCCAAGTAGCTCTGCAACACCGCACCTTTTTGTTAACTTTAACTTTTTAGACTAGGCTTTTCAAACTTTTTTTTCACCTTCCTCTACTTATACCTCTTAGATATAGCGATACAAGATGGATAATGCACTTTTTAAAACTTCTGGAACCAGTTCCTTCATCTATTCGAGAGCGGAGCTGCTGGCACTAAAAACAAAGGGACAGACCGGCATGCGACACAACATCCCGGCCGAGCTAAAGAGGAGCTACAGAGGCTGCAAAGCTGGAGTGAGGAGAGCGGATCACCGGAGGCGATTCAAACCATCAATCCCGACAGTGATCATGGGCAACGTGAACTCGTTACAGAATAAGATTGATGAACTGTGCGCTCTGAACAACCACAGACTATACCGTGAGTGCAGCTTGTTTATCCCTCTCTCAGCAGCAAGACATCTCCCCCCCTCCCCTCCTCCCAAACATCTCCCAGTGTCACAGTGGATCAGGTCAGGAGACAACTGAGGAAGCTTCGCCCCAGAAAGGCAGCAGGCCCAGACAAGGTGTGTCCTAGGATGCTAAAGGCGTGTGCTGCTGAACTTGGGGAGCCGCTACAACGAGTCTTCAACCTCAGTCTGCGACTGGGGAGAGTGCCCGCCCTATGGAAGACATCCTGCATCGTCCCGGTCCCCAAAAAGAACCGGCCCAATGAGCTGAATGACTTCCGACCGGTGGCACTGACGTCACATCTTATGAAGACTCTAGAGCGGCTCTTCCTCAACCTCCTCCGACCACAGGTACAACATGCCCAGGACCCACTACAGTTTGCATACAAGGCGGGTGTCGGAGTGGAGGATGCCATCCTGTACCTCCTACACAGAGCCCACTCACACCTGGATGGGGGAAAAGGCACGGTCAGGATCCTGTTTCTTGACTTTTCCAGTGCCTTTAATACCATCCGGCCCTGTATGCTTCAGGAAAAACTGAACAGGATGGAGGTGGACCCCTGCCTGGTGGCTTGGATCTCCGACTACCTCACCGACAGACCACAGTACGTCAGGCTGAAGGACATCACGTCTGACACTGTGGTCAGCAGCACAGGAGCACCACAGGGAACTGTGCTGTCCCCTCTTCTCTTCACCCTGTACACCTCTGACTTCTGCTACAACTCTGAATTATGCCATATTCAGAAGTTTGCAGATGACACGGCCATCATGGGGTGTATCTGGGATGATCAGGAAGAGGAGTACAGAAGTCTGGTGAGGAACTTTGTCGCATGGAGTCACACAAACCACCTGCAACTCAACACCTCAAAGACTAAGGAACTGGTTGTGGACTTCGGGAGGTCTAGAGCAGGTCCACTGCCGGTTCAGATAGAGGGGGAGGAGGTGGACAACAAGTACAAGTACCTCGGGCTGTGGGTGGACAATAAACTGGACTGGTCATGCAACACAGAGCACCTGTATAAAAAAGCCCAAAGCCGACTGTACTTCCTCAGGAGGCTGAGGTCTTTTAACATCTGCAGGAAGCTCCTGAGGATGTTTTACCAGTCGGTGGTTGCTGGAGTACTTTTCTATGCTGTGGTGTGCTGGGGGAGCAGCACAGCAAAGAAGGACTCATCCAGGCTGGAGAAACTGATCAGGAGGGCTAGCTCTGTAGTCGGCATGAAGCTGGACACTCTGGTGACAGTGGCAGAGAAAAGGACATTAAAGAAACTGATGGACATTATGGACAATGCCAGGCATCCTCTGCACACGGCCATAAACAATCAGAAGAGTCTGTTCAGTGACAGGTTGCTTCTCCCAAAGACAAGAACTAACAGACTTAAAAACTCCTTTGTCCCACACGCCATCAGACTGTTTAACTCCTCTCTGGAGGGGAGAGGGAGGGGAAACAGGAGGACAAAGGAGGGAACAACTAAGCTGTAGTGCCTCTTCACCTCACTGTACAATACCTTGTGCAATACTTTTGTAAATAGTCAACGGTGCAATAGACTCAATACTTGAAATGTGCAATTCACTTGTATTTTTATTTTTATTCCTATTTATTCTATTTATCCCCTTCGTATATTTTATTTATATTGTCTCTGTATTTATATATATGTGTGTGTGTATAACTCTGTAACTTCTGTCGGTGCTGTGCTTTTTTGGAAATCGAATTTCCCAGAGGAACCCACCCGAGGGATTAATAAAGTTCTATCCTATCTTATCTTATCTTATCTTATTTATTAGCTCAAACATCAAAAGACATGAATGCTTTAAAAGTATCAACATCAGCTTTTCTCTAACAGCATGGTGGGAGTTTCTAAAATTGACGGAGTCTTCATTAATCCCATGCAAACGTACACCTATCTGGAATAACCCTGACATATTACAAAACAATAATATGATTAATTTCCCAGAATGGAGTTGTAAAGGAATTAAATACTTAGAACATATATTAGAGGGAACAGAATTTATTCCATTTGACGGACTAGTTACACAATATGGGATCAACAAGAAAAGATTTTTAGAATATCAACAAATTAAATCCATAGTAAAAAAGAAATTTAACCTCAGTCAAGTTGAACTACAAACACCACCAAGTGCGGCACATTTCCTTACTCTTAAATCCCCCAAATTATTATCTAAAATATACAGAACACTTTCTAAATTAGATGAATCAATATCACTTCCTATTGCAAAGTGGGAAGCAGATTTATCAGTCAGTTTAGACCAAAACTTCTGGTCTCAGATTTGCTTAAAAACCTTTAAATTGATTAAAAATCCCAGTCTTCAGTTAATTCAATACAAAATACTACATAGAGTGCACTATACAGGTCATCGGATGTTCAAGATGGGCTTTACATCTTCCAACAACTGCTCACACTGTCAAGGCAATACACCAGACAATTACATCCACGCTCTTTGGTTCTGTCCACCAGTGCGGAAGTTTTGGCGCGAGATATGTGAAGACTTATCAAAGTGTCTGAAATGTAACATTCCAACTTCCCCTTTAGTATGCTTGTTGGGAAAACTGGATGAGGTCACTACAGAAACTAATACAGTCCACATGGTTTTTACTGCCCTGTGCATCGCCAAGAAACGGTCCTCATGAACTGGAAAAATAAAAATAATCTTAATTCTAGCCAATATAGAAACCTTCTAATGGATCACATTAGTCTCGATATAGCCTCTGCCACCACATTAGATCAATCCCTCTGGGCTCCTTTGATCGGCTCCATCACCTAGCGGGGGTAGGGGGTCGTGGTTTGGTCCCGCCTTAGCTACTGTGGTTGATATGGAGTTGGGACGGGCTTAGGGCGCCTGGAGGACCCCTAGAGGCGTTATCCCTGGAGGGCTTAACCCGGGGGTTGTGTTCATAACCTGGTTAGTGGCTCTGGTCGCTCTTAGAGGTTGTTCTCCTCGTGGCTGCGTGCAGCGGGGCTGGAGGATGGTCTGTATTGGTGGACGTAGGTTACTGGCCTGGTGGCCTGGCTGCCCCTGAGTGGATCCGGGGCAGGCGTGGGGGTTTGGGGCTCGGGGGTGCTTCGCCTCCGTGCTGGGGCTCTGGCTGGGCCTTGGGGGCTTCGGTCCTCGTCGGTGTGTCGCCGAGGTTGTGAGCGGGTGGGTGCACAGGGGCTCAGCAGGGGGCCTCTTGTGCATTGGCCTAACTGGGGGGCTCTTCAACTGGCGGGAGGTTGTTCCATCCTTGCAGGAGTCCACTCTGCAGGTGGGGGAGAGACATGGGAGAGGTGGAGAATAAACTTAACCTGGGTGTCTGTTGTCTTGTGTAGTCTGGGAGACGATTGAATGTTGGGGTGGGTACAGCTTCCTCTGCGGTGGGGTAGGGTGGGCTGCCCCGGGTCCTGTGGGCAGTGCTGCTGCCGTAGGCCCCAGTCTGGATGGACCTGGGCTCCCTTGCCTTGGTGGGTACCAGAGGACGGGGGTGCCTACTGGGGTCAGCGGGGGAGCTGGCCCTAGGGAGGGGCATCGTCCCCTCCCTCCTTTTCCTCCCCATCCCCGGCTACCTCCCTCTTCCCGCTCCACCACACTCACCCACACAGGTAGGGCCTTGGGGTGCAGGTGTGTCACCAGGGTGCAGGGGAGACATCCCCCCCCCCCCCCCCCCCGTCCTCTTCTGGCCACCTGTGCCTCAATTTTATCTCACAACTTAGACATCCACATTACTTACACTCTCATAACACACACATATATGTAGGGTCTTGAGGGTGGGCACGTTAACGGCGTCCAGTGGACGGTCTGTGTACTCAAGCCTACCTCTGGCGCCGGTGCCCACCTCTCAATTTTAAATCCATGTAGACATTGAGGGTTCTCGGGAGGGGCCGTGCTAACACCTGCTGCTCTCTGGCAGCAGCACCATGCTCTCCCGTGTTTTAAATGCACTTTAGAACAACATGCAGCAACACTACACATGAGCGGGAGGAGGGAGGTATGGGGTCTTCACACACCCCCGTTCTCTGCTAGCCATCGGGGCGGGGGGGCTGGGAGGAGATGTTAGCTGTCCGATTGGCCTCCCTGCTGCTGCGGAGCCTGGGACGGTCTGCTTGCCTCCACCCCGGGGGGAAGGGTAATATCTCTTGGGTCTGGGTTCTGTTTCCCCCTCTGGGGGCGAGGGTACCTGGACCCGGGGTATAGAGTATGTTTGGGGAGTGTGCACACAGGTGTGCACACGGGTGTTCACTGCTTGTAGACTTAAATTACACCTTTCTTGGCTGCTACTTCAAAGCACATTGTGCGCTGTCTGTCCTGCGTGCTGCACAACAACATTGAATATTTAGTATTTACTGTTGTTTACACTTAGCTAGATTAATGTGATGGTGTTGTGTCTAGTATGTTGCTTTGGGTTTTTTTGCTTGTTTTCTATTCTTCTTCTCTCAACAGGTGATCCAGGAGATCCCCCCCCCCCTTCTCACTGTCCCTCTCCCCTTCTGTTTTTCTTTTCCTTCCTCTTTCTTTCTCCCTTTCCTATCCCTCACTCATGTCTGTCCCGTCTGTAACAACTGAAAATAAAATAAATAATAAAAACAAAGGTCGATCAAATGGACCAATACGGCAATGCCACGATGATCCATTTGGCAAAATAAATCCATTGGGTCTCCTTGTTGGACTTCAGACAACAATTCTGACGGCTAAAGAACCAAATGGGACAGGCAAAAAAAACCAAAACAAAACAAATAAAAACAGATACTCTGACCTGTAACTATCGTAAAACACTTCGACCGGAAGTAGACACCTTTCGCGCATGCGGGGTACAGATTGGGTGTCCGGTACGGATCGGGTAGCGACAGGACCCATCCTTCAAATTCGGGGAAATAAAGGACGCATTTGTCGGCTGCATTTGAAGGAGTCGACGAATTGGGACAGCCTTCGTCGCCTGGCTGTGACGTAATCGGCCTTCAAATGCGGCCTCCGGAGGATGCAGCCGA
Source organism: Copadichromis virginalis (assembly GCF_057382275.1). Taxonomy (NCBI): domain Eukaryota; kingdom Metazoa; phylum Chordata; class Actinopteri; order Cichliformes; family Cichlidae; genus Copadichromis; species Copadichromis virginalis. The sequence continues at coordinate 2,081,737 of NC_140622.1, forward strand.
CGTTTTGGGACACAGCTAATATCTTTGTTCATTCCTCGGGTTAATCAGCATACATCAACTGCTGCATTAAAAGTACACATGCAGCAGTCATTTTAATTTTCAAGTTTTCAAGTTTTCTTGTCATGTACAGATAAACAGTGTAGCCACATTTACCCATGATGGAATTCTTTGGCTCGTGCTCCTCAGCTTTACATGAGCATATAGAGAGTGTGCAGTTATATTAAGAGGAAAATAACAGGAAAATAATAGTAATAATAATAATTAATAAAGAAAAAAACAATATACTAAAGTATTACATATTTAGATAATTTAAGGCAATTGTTGGTATTTACAGTTTGTGCAAAAACTTGTCCAAGGAGCATTTAACTAGCATTTGTTGAAGTGACAGTGTGCAGAGTCCTGTAATCGAAGTGGTGTGGTGGCTTGTGGGTAAAAACTGTCCCTGTGTCTGGTAGTGCAGGTCTGGATGCTCCTGAACCGCCTGCCAGACGGCAGGAGTGTGAAAAGCGTGTGGCCGGGATCAGAGAGGATCCGCTGCCTCATGCAGCGCTGTCTGTAGAGATCCTGCATGGCTGCCAGTTCAGTCCTGGTGAAGCACTCTGCTGATCTCACCATCAGTTATTTGCAATAACTAATAAAAAAGCACTTGGGACAATTGTGTTGGTGACAGCTTTTGTTATAATATCAATAATATTTCTATGAATATGGGATACTGTTACATGTTTGCACAGACTTTTGTGGAATATGGAGACACTCCTGGCATTATATGAGCAAAGTGAGACTCATTTTTTAGGGTTGGTGGAGATGAGTGTGAAGATCCAAACAATCCCTGTCAGTGATGGAGAAGCTTTGATGAAAATATTTGGTAAAAAGTTCACCAGCATGAAGGAAATGAAGTTTCAAACTTTCCTTAGGAGGAGCCCAGCACGCCTGCTTAAAGAAAAGTGAGTGTGGCGATGTGGATGTAGCGACTGCTGTATAGAGGCCATCCTGCTACACATGAAACACATCAGAGTCATAATTGTTATTTTAGTCACGTGTTTGTTTATTATCCTTATTGTTTTATCTGGGACTGTTTGCAGACATCTCAGAGAGAGGAGACACCAGCATCTGAACAGAGACTCAAACCAGCAACCTGCAGCTCCCTGCTTGGCTGCTCCAGTTTTCTCCTCACTCATGTTGCCCACCAGTGATTTCTAGCTGCCCACCCACACAGCAGGCTAGAATATGCGCTGAGCCTCAGCACCCAATACTTGGACATGTTTTCTTTATTAAATAATGAACCAGACCCCAAAAAGTAAACAGCTGTTATTGCTAGGCAACGGGAGCAGCATTTGGTCATGCAGCACCTGACATTCCTGACCATGTGGGCGGAGCATGCATGAAATGGAATGTTCAGTAGAACTGTGCAACACAAGCACTTAGTTCCAGCATGTTTCATTGTATCCAGACACAGCTAGAGACACATCTACAGCAGCATCTCTGTGCAGGACAAACGACAGCTGACGAAGAAACATCGAAAACTTCACTTCACTCCTCTACAAAACGTTGGTTCCTTTGTTTAAAAGGCCAAAATGAATCAGGGGAGAACGAGAAGAGGATCGGCGAGTGCTTCACCTCACAATTCAGTACAGCTGATTAACCTGCAAGAAGAACTTCAAATGATACAGGCTGAAAATGTCAAATTAAAAGAAGAGGCAGAAAAATCAAGAGGAGAAGCTAAAAATTCACAGTTTGAAACTGAAGTAGTATTGCAGGAATTACTGCATGTGGGTCTCAAACTTAAAGGAGAGAAAATGGGAAAACAACAGGCAGAAAAGGAGAATGAAAACATGAAGAAAGAACTGTTGGAAGCTCAAAAAGCATTGGAGGAAGAGAAAAGCACAGCACAAGAAGCCAAAAATAAATATCAAACTGCAAAGAAGGAGGCAGGAAATGTGCTGCAGGAATTACAGGAGGTGCAGGAAGCTTTTGAAGAGGAAAAAAGGAAAATGCAGTTGGCAACACAAGAAGCTGCAAATGTAACGGCTGAAGCTGAAACACTAAGGAAGGAATTACTGCATGTGAAGCAACAACTTGAAGAGGAGAAAAAACGTAAACACGAGGCAGAAAATGAGATTGAAAATATGAAGAAAGAATTGTTGGAAGCTCAAAAAGTGTTGGAGGAAGAGAAAATTAAAACACAGGAAGCAAAGAAAGAAATGGAAGATACAAAGAGTCACAATGAAAACATGAAGAAGGAACTGATGAAAGTGCAAGAAGAACTTGCAGAAGAGAAAATTGAGGTGAAGGCATTCAAGAAAGAAATGAGCGGCTCTGCGGTGACCAAGAAAGACTGCAAAGACGCACTTAAAGAAATACGAAAGCACAAAAAGGAAGCTAAAGAGCTCCTCAAACACAAAGGGAAACTGGCCGAACAGCAGCTGAAAGAAACATTTAAAGATGCCGAGGAGCAGCTCAACAAAACCTTAAAAGAACTGAAGGCAAAAGCAAAGCAAGCCGAGGACAGGAGGGGATTCTGGAGCAGACTGCTGAGGAAGAACTGACCCAGCAGCATCCAGTTTGAGGACATCAATAGTTTCTTCCTCCTCTCTCCACCTTTCTTTCTCCCCATCCTTCTTCTTGGGACGTTTGTTTGTTTTTTAAAACTCTAATCTAAATACATGCACTGAAACACACAAATAAAATTGCCATAACTTGACCTCATGTTGCCTGCTTCTTTTCTTGTGTGTCTGTGGATGTAAAACAGTAACACACCTCCTGCTCTGTGTCTTTAATTGTAAATAAATGCAATATGTTTTCATTTTAAAATGCAGTGCAAAAAACTTCTGCTCTGAATCTTTTTTTTAGCAAAAAGCTTTTTTTTGCCTCTTGTGGAAGTTTTCCATTCAAATAAAGCTGCAGACGAGCGGTGAGCGGTAGCTAACATAAGTATATTCAGAAATAGATCACTTGTAAGCAGCTTTCTAAGCAAATTTAAGGTTCTCATGGAGATGTATGAGCTTTGTGTTCTGCTTGTCTAGATAGCTAAGTGTTTTAAGGCACCAAAAATCTCTTTTGTCCTGATCAAGGTGACATCTAGCATCCAAATGGAGACACTGGTTCAACCCCAACCCCTGCCAAAGTTTTTGTCTTCAGATTTTATCCAAGCTGGTTGATGAAATTTTACAGTCTGCTCCACACAATTATTTCCCTTGCCAGCCTATTGCAGCTGCAGGGAACAATTGCTGGTCTGGCAGTTGATTTTAGCAACTACCCCAAGGAATCTTCATGGCTTCACTGCAAACTGTAGTCTGAAACCCTGGGAAATGGTGAACATAAGCCAGGGATGAACTGTGTGGGCCACTCCAGCAATCACACAGGATGATTGCTTAGTGACATGTGTCATTTGTTTTAGAGTCATCTTTCACTGCTGTTTTTAAATAAAGCTATGAGTACTTGTTATTGAAAGAAATCTGCTTTAACACTTATATGTGTTTTGAACCATTAGAGTATAATGCATAGTCTATTGGACAAAAGAAGTAAGGCAGCTGTAGTACATGTAAGAAAAGCTCTTTTTTTAGAAGTGAGATTTGAACCTAAACCTGCATTTGAAGGCTATAAGTAAGATTAGAGGGCTCTCGTGGGCCATCAAAGTGACCCAATGTTACTTGAAGTGCTTTTGTTCATTCTTGAGTCCAGTATCTTAGACCACTTCACAAACAACTGGGATAAGACAGTTTTTGCTACTGCTACTATAGCCCAGCAGGCCCAGCTGGCAAAAGACGAGACTGCAATACGTTGAGCCTTCCTCTGATTTCCAGCCCAGCTTGTTAAGTTGGCAAAGCATGGTAAGTGGTTGATTGACTGGTTCCTATATAGCCATTTACTCTACTGGAGCACTCAAAGTGCTTTTTACAACATGTCTCATTCATCCATTTATACGAGCACTTTTTCTACATAAGTAGAAAGAAAAGAAAAAACATAAAACTCCAAGTCTATCACCTCTGACATTGACACTCAGAATCAGAATCAGAAAGACTTTATTTATCCCCAAAAGAGTGTAGAGTAGTTTATGTTTATGGGAAATGGTTTTATCGGCTGGAGTTAAAAAGCAGGGTGGCTTTGGAGATTTTGCACTATGATACTTCAACATAGGCTAGAGCAGACAGGACTCAAACCACCAACCTTCTAGTTAATAGAGTTACAGCCACACCAGAGGATGAGACTCTTAATCTCAGGATAAGGTTTCAAGCCCCATATATAAGAGGTGCACTGACAGTCTGAGGCAAACAGCTGGATGATAGAATGATAGAGCTAATTCCAAATGAACTCCAAAGGATTTTGCTAAGTTTGGGGACCTAGTTGGCACATGAAAGTCAAAACCTTTATTAGTGGCATTTTAGTTTTGAATATAAATTTTCCACTTGAGTGAAAACTAAGAATAAATCTTTGTCAGCATTTAGGTTTGAAACGTCCACTTGGAGCCCAGATACCAGAAAAACTGCTGTTTTCAGCATTTTAGCCCACTAAGCCATGCTGCCAAGCGGAGTGCAGTGCTCATAAAAGTCCATTCAAACATTACGGTTGTTTAGAAAGACTTTCATATGCACCCTGTTCCTGTCTGTACTTGTGTTTTGTTGTTTTACTTAAAGAATTATTACAGCTACACGTATGCTATACAGTCTACTGAACATATGAATGAATGCAAGTGTACTACATGTAAGAAAAAGCATTTGTCAGGCGTGGGTCTTGAACCTACAGCCAGATGCGGGATGCTAAAGTGACGCTGGAGTACTTTAACGGAAACTGCATATCAAAGTGAACAAAAGTCAGTTGCTTGGCTAAGCTTCAGTCTAGTTTCTTAGACCAGTGGTCCCCGACCTTTTTTGCACCACGGACCGGTTTATGTCTGACAATATTTTCACAAACAATATTTTCACAAACTGGCCTTTAAGGTGTTGCAGATAAATACAACAAAATAAAACCAGTACCGGTACCATAAAAAAGAAGATATACTTAACAATAGGTATCGAATGTACCTTATCTAAGTTAAATATGCTCGTTATGAACACATTGTTAAGCCACCGAGTTCATACTCTGTTATTTGACTGAAAATCAAAGGACTAGGAAAAAGATATTTTCGACTAAGTAATACCAATTTTTTTTTGTAACAAGTCTTTTTTCAATAAAAATACAATTTAAAAAGAAGAAGATTTATTCATAACACAAAGGAAAAGGCCCAGGGAAACCAAGTTAACGATAACAACCATAATATTCACACCCGAGCCTCAACTCTCGCGGCCCAGTACCAAACGACTCGTGGACTGGAACCGGTCTGTGGCCTGGGGGTTTGGGACCTCTGTCTTAGACCACTTCTGACTGTCTGAATGCCAAGACCAAATTCACTTAAGATGTTGAAACCATGTCTAAAGAATGAGCCTGGTGTCTAGTGTTTCGTTGGGTGATCTAGCTTAATATTTCAGTTGGGGATGTAGCACAAGAAAAATTATACCATTTTTATGAGTGGAAATTCAGTTCTGAACATACATTTTCACCAAACAACTTGAATGAAATCTGAAGACAAAATCTTTGGTAGGGGTTGGGTTTGAACTAAAACCCAAAATTGAAGGTCTGATTTGCCTTTGGTTCCTGATGTCACCGAGTTTTGGGTGAAAACTTAGTGACATCATGATATCCATCCAATTTTTTCCACTCATCCTAAGAAGAGAGGCCAAGGCTCTCCATAGCTACATTCTCTAGTTTTTCCAGGAAAGATCAAGGCATTCCCAGGTCAGCTGAGGGATATAGTCTCTCCAGCATGTCTTGGATCTGCCCCAGGATTTCCTCTCGGTGGAACATGCCCAGAACACCTCACCCTGGAGCTGCCCAAAAGGCATCCTTGTCAGATGCTTGCACCACCTCAATTGGCTCCTTTCAATGTGGAGGAGTAGCAGCTCTACTGTGAGCCACTCCCAGATGGCCGAACTTCCAAGGGTCTCTTTAAGGAAGAGGCCACCCACCCTCTGAAGAAAGCTCATTTCTACTGCTTGTATCGTCAGTCTCATTCTTTTGGTCACTACCCAGAGCTCAAGACCATAGATGAGGGTACGGGAGTGGCGAGAGTTAAATCGAGAGTTTTGCTTTCATTTCCAGCTCTCTTTTCAACCTGATTGCATTCAGTAGCCACAGCACCAGTCCCTCCACTTGTGAACATCTTTAGCATCATATGTGACTTTCATATAGAGTACATTTGCTTACAAAAAGTCTGTGACTAAGAATCATAGAGATGTCAAGGATTTGAAATATGGATGCCACCAAGGATTTTCAAGAGCATAGCAGGTAGAGTTTTAAGTTTTGATTAAAATAATCTCTGACCTGTGTAGATATCTGAAAAAATTGTCTGAGCCTAAATCATGTTTTATCCTTATGGTTCAAAGCTTTAAAATGCCCCCTTGTAGACAAATGAATAAGTTAGGCCTTTTGAAATCCAGTTCTTGAATCTACTATTGCACTGATCCAGGGTAAAGTCTGAATTATATGCGCACCATCTTAAGACTTTAGAGGCATTTTCCAAAACACAAATTTTTATTGCTTCGTCCTAGCAGATATCATTACTTGTAATATGGGTTCAGCTGCCATGTGTATTTTGTTCTGCAGTTTTTTGTCCGATATTAAAGCTGTAACTGATATTCCTTTAACAGTTGTTCCTTCAACATCTTCCCATCCCACAGTGTAATCTAGACAACAGAGACATATCAGTGGTCTTCACTGAGCTGCACAGTAATACTCTCGTAGACAAGCGAGTCCACGACCTCCCTTATTTAGTTGTAGGGTTTTATATTTAACTGTGGCTTTTCCCCTTTCCAAATGTATTTTGACAGCATTTTATCCCACTCCACAAATTGTTTTTGTGGTATGGGAATCGGACTGAAACAAAGTCCTTACCGATTCAGCATCTAATACATCCAATCCTAGAGTGTAGGTCCAGAAAAGGAATGCTATTCCATCTTTGTATATCAGATTTCATGGATTCGTTCAGAGGATCATAGTTGGCATCGGACATTTTGGTCAAGTCATGATATATTACCACCCTAGGTATTCTATGCTATCTGCATCCCATTTCCATTTATAGCGATTCTTAATTTTGACTGGTGGATCATAGTTTAGAGATAGTACCTGCGTTTTGTTTACATTAACCTTGTATCCCGAAACAGAGCCAAACTCTCATAGCATTTCCATGATTTTAGGGAGTGCCTGTGTGGGATAGGATATAGTTACTAGTAGGTTGTCCGAGAACAGTGCTAACTTCTGTTCCCCTCCTGCCATTCTTTCTCCAGTTATATCTGTCTCTGCCTGATCATTGGCTTAAGTGTTAACAAGTGGCTCTAAGTGTTAATGGTTCTGTAAACAATTCAAAGAGCAGTGGTGAAATGCAGCAGCCCTGTCGTGTCCTACACTCCAATATAAATGGTTGGGTGAGGTCTCCATTGAGTGTGATTTTAGCTCTTGGTTTATTGTATAAACCCGAAATAGTGTCAATCATAGATTTATCCAAACCAAAATTCTTAAGCACCTTATATAAAAACTTTTCCCAACTTGATTTTTTTAGGTAAGGTGTACTAATTATTTTCCCTCTGATCACTGCCTTCAGTGCGTCCCATTATATTCCAGGAGATACGTCCTCATTTTCATTATGGTCTAAATAAATCTCTATTTCTTTTTTCAAACTCTCTTTAGTATCGGGATAATTTAGAATATTTGTGTTCAACCACCAAAAGGTAGATCTGTTTTTGCTGTTCAGGCAGAAATCACCATTAACCAGATTATGATCTGAAATGGTACAGAGACCTATTTCACAGCTTTTAACTTTAAAAAGAGTATTTGTAAACATAAAAATATAGTCTAGTCTAGGGTGTACTTTCTATCAATTGGATGGAAATCTCTCCACACATCAAGTAGTCCTTAATGGTCCATAAAATGTACCATCCTTCTTCCAATGTTCCTTGCATCACCTTTTCCATTTAAAGAGTCTGGTTTAGCATTTAATGTGACATTGAAGTCACCACCACAGATAAAAGTTCCCTGACTCCTTGTTGTTGCTAATTTCAAAATCTGCCTATATAAGGACCAGTCACTGCCAGGTGGAATTGTCATGGTTCTCAGGATCTGGAGAGGTTGTGGTGTGTTTTTGTCTTCGCCTCTCCCACCAGGGCGGAACTGGACTTTGCTTCCCCACCATGTCCCAATTCAGAGACCGCACGCTTGAAGTACGCATTTTGAGTGCAATTACGTCACCGCCACGCGATGATGGCTGTCCCAATTCGAAGGACCCGGCCTTCGCGGTCTACGTGGGCCGGGTCCTCAGAAGGTCGGGTAGGCCGGAAGTAAACGCCTGGGGAAATTGGACGGTCCAGCCTTCAGATTAGCGTCACCGCTGTCTCGGTGCAGTTTATTAAACTCGCCGTCTGCTCCTTGCTGTCTAAAATATTACAGGACACTGGAGTAAACTCTCGACCGTCTCACACGTCTGTTTAATCAGTTTTCTGTTTGACGTTTAGTCAGCTGTGTGAAAATCCCGGAGGAACCCACCCGGGGGATTAATAAAGTTTTATTTTATCTAATCTAATAACTTTGATCTCAGCCAAACCGATTTACTCACGAACAAACAAAACACTGAAAAAAGCCCAACAATAACATTTTTAGGTTGTCTAAGTGACTTATATATCACGTTTAACCCGAGCAGCGAAACTCCGCGGTGATCTGAAAATGATGTGCCGGGAGTTGTGCCGTTCTCGGCGGCTTCAGAGATAGAAAGATTAGTAAGAGTAATTTTAAAACTTAGTATATTACTGTGAAGCACTTTGTGGTTTTTATCCTGTGAAAAGTGCTATATAAATAAATTGATTTGATTTTATTTTAGCAGCGGCCGCCATTGTTGGAAACTGGAGTTTGGCTGGGCCGCGCTATGAATTCTGGGATATGGTGGGCCACGAAGGACACACCCGACCCATCCTTCAAATTCGGGGAAAAGGAGGACGCATTTGTCGGCTGCATTCAGAGGAGTCTACGAATTTGGACAGCCTTCGGCGCGTCGCTGTGACGTAATCGGTCTACAAATGCGGCCTCAGGAGGAAGCAGCCCATGAATTTGGACACGACCGAAGTGTACTCCAAATACGCCTCGATTTCCCGAAATATCAAGCGTGGTCCGGTGCACGCTTCGTGGTCCCATATATCCCACAATTCATAGTGCGGCGGTGGGTGTGGATAATTTTGCCGCAGAATACGGCAGAAGGGAGCGGCCGAAGAGTGAACTGTCAAAAGTAAGTACTGTATATGATGTCACTTATTTATGTGCGAATGTTTAATAATGAAGAACATTAAAACATGACTGTTGGCCACATGTCAGCAAAGTCATGTGACATTAGTGACGTTTGTACTAACTTGGTTTTAAAGCCTTTAAAATATAATAATACAATAGTCGACCTTAATCTTACAGAGAATCTGATGATTTCATGGATAATTAAAGTCAGTCATATATCCACAAACACAACAAGCTGAAAGTCAGTGATGCTGCTTGGTTTGCAGTCCTGAACATCACGGCACAAGCAGGATCCACTGCACTGTTAATGTGAGCTGTGTTATATTGCTGCCTCTGTTCGGTGGTGTCGAGCCAAACGCACTTTAACGTGTGTTTGAACGAGCTGACGGTTCACTCGTTAAGCTGAAAGAAAGATGCTTTAATCACAGCAGTCACACATGTGTCCACTGCACCATCTGGAACTCTTCTTGTTTACACTCGTAATAACACAAACACTAAATCCTGCTTCTCTGTGCTGTTGTGTAGCAGTGTGTACACCTGAGACTGTCACCTGTCTGTCTGTCCTGCACTCTCTCTCTGTTTCTTTCTCTCTGATTGTGGAATAAAAGTATGAACATGTGTTTATAAGTTACACTTGTGTTTGAATCCTGCAGCTTATCACACATTTGATTTCCATGTGTGACGACTGCAAGTGTCCAGAGTGAGGACAGACTGAGGGACCCACTGCTGCACATCATCTGTGAGGCTTTGCAGCCCTGATGATCCACCAGGACAAACTCAGCAGTGTGTGAGGAAGAGGAGGAGGAAGAGCCAGCAGCAGCTGACAGATGGAGAGAATAGACAGACTGTTCCCTGTTTGTGAAGGACTGCTAGGAAAGTTTAACATAACTGTCTGTGCTGAATCAGTCTTATTAGGTAATGTTCAAATAATGTGATCATCCCAGTGTTTTCAGTGTGGGAGAAAGTACTCAGAGTACTCAGGGCCTTCAAGTTACACACCATGAAAGGCAGCAACAAGTTTAATGTTCAGAAACCTAAAGTCTGTATCAGCAGCAGAATGGAGCTAAAATAAATGTTGGTTTCAGTTCTATGAAGCTTTGAGTATTTTGGATCAGTAGCTGCTGTGTTTGTTGCATCATATTGCTGTAACTGTTTATATGCTTTATATATTCTGAGCTAAGTTGATCTATAGTGTTACATCATATTCTATAAGGATGTTATGTGTTTGTAGACTTTCTGCCCAGTTTGACCCATTTAGCAGAAGTCAGCCTGTTTAAGGCTCTGATATCTATTCTGTATGACTTACAGCAGTTATGACATGGTCTGATTTTCTCACCCAATAAAGGAATATTTCATATATCAGTCGACTCTTCATTCTATCAGACACAGTTACCACAGCTCCTACATTTGCTTTTTATAAATATATGTAAGCATTGAGCCAAATTTAGTACCAACATATTAAAAGAACAATATTTGTCTCTTATATATAACACATCTGTATATACACTGTCACAGATACTTGAGTGAAGATTTAAGGTGACAGGAAATATAAATAACTGCAATTTGAGTCTTTGACGCAGAGTTCAAGCTCACTGCTGTAATATATCCTGTAATATATATATATATATATTAGGGGTGCAACGATACTCGTATCGATATTGAACCGTTCGATACAGTGCTTTCGGTTCGGTACGCATATGTATCGAACAATACAAAATTTTTAATTTATTTTATCAATTTTCCTTCTGACGATGCTGTCTGTGTTGAGCGCTCAGTGGATCTGCGCTCGACAGTGCAGCCTAGGCAGAGTAGTCGAACGCAGATTCACTGAGCACAGGGCAAGCTAGCGAGACAGAAGTTAAGCTCTCCTTGCAACATGGCAAATTGAACCTCCCCCACCCTCATTCAGATCTGGCGTTTGGAACTATTTTGGTCTTCATGTGACGTATGACCCTGAAGGTAAGCGCGTCATGGACTAAAGTAAAACAGTATGTCGGATGTGCCACGTAATGCTCAATTACATGGGTGGGAGCTAGTGTGTTAGCGCAGTTAGCTCGTTAACGTGTTGGCCGTCTAGCCCCACGCACGGAGCGATCGGCGGTAGCTCGTTAACTTTGCCGTGTTGTGGCGTTAACGTCATTTCAGATTAACGCTGACAGCACTAGTGGGAACACAACGAATATGACTGCACATTTACGCCGACATCATCCTAGTGCAAAGACAAGTGGAAGCAGACAAAAACAACAAGCATGCTACTAACTTTAGCCGAGTCATTTAGACAGCCGTTAGCACAGGATTCTCCTTATGGGGACCTGATATGTTTAATATGCTGCTGAGAATATAGCCCAGAAGAAGCGTATAGTAGAGCTTTTATTTTGGAAAGAGACATTTCTCTGTAATAAACTCTCTTTTTCAAAGATGAGTGATTCCTCAATCGCTAGCCCGACGTCCCGGGGCTAGCGATTTTTTCAGTCGGGCTACCAAAATCTATCTCTGCCGTGCCCGTCGGGCTATTGTAGGAAGGAAAAATATATGTCAATGCTTTTGCATTCTTTCGGAAATGTAGCTGGGTAATTATGTCATTGGCATCGGCGAGCCACTGTCAATATGTGACATATTGAAGTCGCGTTTGAATTTGCGCTTGTTTTTTGCTTTCACTTTGCAATCGCGCGAACTGTGTATAGAGAGCGACAGCACTGATCTGTGAGTGATGATAATTTGCGCACCAATTCCTCTGACATCGTCTTATCAATCGTTAGCTTACTAAGCAAACATGACAAGTGAAATCTCCCGCAGCTTAAACATGTGAGAGGTTGATCGCGCAGAGAATCGCTGAGCTTATGTGAGTGAGTGTGTAAAAGCATTTCAGTTCTGCTGAGCCAAATAAGACAGGTCAGGGTGAAGAAGTGACAGCCAAAGAAAAGCTTACCGCAAAACGGACAAGTTATGACAAATCAGACTATAAGGCAAAAAGAAAGTGCAGCTTTATGGTTTCATGGACAAAATAATTTCTGTGGCTGCGATATGATGAGCTATATAACCAGGGCTGCACATAAGTGGTCCGCAGGTGCGCATTCGCTGTCAAAATAAAAAACGCGCACAAGATAAGAAGTTGCAACGCGTGTTTGCGTACATAGGATTTTCTGGAGGAGGACAGACATTTGTTTAGAACTCTTAAAGATGTTGCAGAAGCTCCTTTAAGCAATTACTGTGATGTTCCTCCACCTCCAAAGAAATGTCAGGAGTCCGAACCACAAAAGAAGCGCGTATTCTCAGAAAAGTGGTTGCAGGAGGTGAGCTGGCTTCAAACAAATGATGAACGCACAGAGATGTGGTGCAGAATGTGCCTTGAAAATTTAATAAATGACAAATTAAAAATGCTTGAACATTTTTTTTGTATCGAAAAAATATCGAACCATGACACCAAAGTATCGAACCGAACCGTGAATTTTGTGTATCGTTGCACCCCTAATACATATATATATATATATGTATTAGGGGTGCAACGGTTCACATATATATATATATATATATGTATTAGGGGTGCAACGGTTCACATATATATATATATATGTATTAGGGGTGCAACGGTTCACATATATATATATATATGTATTAGGGGTGCAACGGTTCACATATATATATATATATGTATTAGGGGTGCAACGATACACAAAATTCACGGTTCGGTTCGATACTTTGGTGTCATGGTTCGATATTTTTTCGATACAAAAAAAATGTTCAAGCATTTTTAATTTGTCATTTATTAAAATTATAAATATATATTTTAACTCAAAAGTACAGTTTTTAAATTTAACCCTAACCCTTGTGCGTGTTTTTTATTTTGACAGCGAATGCACACCTGCGGACCACTTATGTGCACCCCTGGTTATTTAGCTCGTCATATCGCAGCCACAGAAATTATTTTGTCCATGAAACCATAAAGCTGCACTTTCTTTTTGCCTTATAGTCTGATTTGTCATAACTTCTCCGTTTTGTGGTAAGCTTTTCTTTGGCTGTCACTTCTTCACCCTGACCTGTCTTATTTGGCTCAGCAGAACTGAAATGCTTTTACACACGGACTCACATAAGCTCAGCGATTCTCTGCGCGATCAACCTCTCACATGTTTAAGCTGCGGGAGATTTCACTTGTCATGTTTGCATAGTAAGCTAACGATTAATAAGACGATGTCAGAGGAATTGGTGCACAAATTATCATCACTCACAGATCAGTGCTGTCGCTCTCTATACACAGTTCGCACGATTGCAAAGTGAAAGCAAAAAAACAAGCGCAAATTCAAACGCGATTTCAATATGTCACATATTGACAGTGGCTCACCGATGCCAATGACATAATTACCCAGCTACATTTCCGAAAGAATGCAAAAGCATTGACATATATTTTTCCTACAATAGCCCGACGGGCAGGGAAGAGATAGATTTTGGTAGCCCGACTGAAAAAATCGCTAGCTCCAGGACGTCGGGCTAGCGATATTGCAAGCCCTGTATCTGATTGAGGAATCACTTATCTTTGGAAAAGAGAGTTTATTACAGAGAAATGGCTCTTTCCAAAATAAAAGCTATACTATCCGCTTCTTCTGGGCTATATTCTCAGCAGCATAAGGAGAATCATGTGCTAACAGCTGTCTAAATGACTCGGCTAAAGTTAGTAGCATGCTTGTTGTTTTTGTCTTTGCACTAGGATGATGTCGGAGTAAATGTGCAGTCATATTCGTTGTGTTCCCACTAGTGCTTTCAGGTTAATCTCGTTGAAATGACCTTAACGCCACAACACGGCAAATCTCCGTTAACGAGCTACCGCCGATCGCTCCGTGCATGGGGCTAGACGGCCAACACGTTAACGAGCTAACTGCGCTAACACACTAGTTCACACCAATGTAATTGAGCATTGCGTGGCACATCCAACATACTGTTTTACTTTAGTCCATGACTCGCTTACCTTCAGGGTCATACGTCACATGAAAACCAAAATAATTCCAAACGCCAGATCTGAATGAGGGTGGGGGAGGTCCATGTTAAAAGGAGAGCTTAACTTCTGTCTCGCTAGCTTGCCCTGCGCTCTTCCTTCTGACTATGCTGTTTGTGTTGAGCGCTCAGTGGATCTGCGCTGGACAGTGCAGCCTAGGCGGAGTAGTTGAACACAGATTCACTGAGCGCTCAACACAGACAGCATCGTCAGAAGGAAAATTGATAAAATAAATTACAAATGTTGTATTGTTCGATACATATGCGTACCGAACCGAAAGCACTGTATCGAACGGTTCAATATCGATACGAATATCGTTGCACCCCTAATATATAGATATATATATCTCATAATAATCTGACAATACTATATTATTGGCCATATTATATTTACATCACCACAGTGAGATGATTTTAGTCTCATGAACAACATGAGCTAATTGATATTTACTAACTAATCTTAAATGACTGTTCAGCACAGAAATGAAGCCCAACAATCATGTTTACAGTCCCGTGGTCTCAGCCTCAGATACTCAACTAATCAAAGTGATGTCATGATAAAAATGAATGACCAACAAAACATTTTTTCTCCTTCATTTCTGTCACACAATGCTGTAACATTTCTCGCGGTTAGTATCATGGTTGCTAGGCAACAGCGCGACGAACACTAGACCGTCCCATTTCACAAGCCTCTCACTTCCGCACTTCTCGTACGCGTAGTGCGCGTACTTCAAGCGTGCGGTCTCTTAATTGGGACACAGCCTTATTCTTGGCAGACTACTTAAGATGGCAGGAGGTGCTGCTTCCTCACTGGATCGTCACACTACCTAGCGTCAGTGTAGCCAAGCCTTTGAAGTATCTCTGAGAAGGCCAGTCCCAGTGTATATAAAGACACCTTGACTGAACCAGCGGAGGCTCTGACTGGCTCTGGCTCTCTCTGTCTGGCACCCATCATGTTCATTTGGAAGTTTCAGTTCTGGCTGCTATGTCCTTTAAATTGTCTTTAAGTTGCTTTACATTATTTTCATTAAATGTGTCTTACAGCCTTTAAAAGCCTGTGTGTGGTCTCCCTCTTGATTGTCACTTCCTATGAGCCAGGTTGTGACAGCAGATAAAAGGGTCTGTATCTGATCATAAGGTGTTCAAGATCAGGAGAGCACCCCCACAAAACTGTGTGTACATCAGTACACTGGTCTTTACGCACACGCCACCTCCCTACATTTACCCGAGTCCTTTGTTCTGTCCTGGCGGTGAATGGAGAGCTCCTCAGGGACAATGGCTGCGTCAGGGAAGGAAGGGTCCAGCCATGTCTCTGTGAAAACACCGATGTTGCAGTTCTTAATGTTCCTTTGGAAAGTTATCCTGGCCCTTAGTTCATTCAGCTTGTTTTCCAGAGACTGGATGTTCGAAGAATGCTGGGAAGCGGGGTGCAACGTTGTCTGTTTCTCAGACAGAATCCCGGTGCTTTCCTCCCTTTTTCTCCAGCATTTCTTCTGCCCAGGTAGCTAAGGTGTGTAACCATCATTTACAAAAGTCGGTTCCTGAAGGTCCGGATTGCAAGTTTTGATGAATGTCCAGGAGAGTTTGTCTGTCATAGATGATAAAAGCATTACAGGCTGCCAAGAAACTAAGAAATAACCTAGCGAACATAAGAAGATCTTTATTTGCAATGCAGCTCCTGCAGGTAAAAATGTAATAAATCTATCATGGGACAGAAGCTAACCAACATCAAAAATATGTGAGCAGGATTTTTAATTCTGGATTTAACAGGGAGCCAATGAAGGGAAGCCAATACAGTATGCTCTCTTTCTAGTCCCTGTCAGGACTCTTGCTGCAGCATTTTGGATTAGCTGAATTCATGTCTGCGTGTTCTGTGTTCTATTGTCACGGTGCGTGTCACTTCCTGTCTTACTTTGAAGGTACCTCGTCTTTGCTTCCTTTGTCTCGTTGTGTCTGATTAGCCTCAGCTGTGCCTCCCTTTTTCTTCTTCTTTTCCTTGTGTATTTAAGCCCTCTGTCCATTGTCGTTGTGTTTAGGGTTGAGTTTGTTCAAGTTTAGTTGTGTTCTAGTTTTCCTTCCAAAAGTAGAGCATGTTTTGTGTTGCAGTCTGCCTGCTTCATAGCCGGTTCATGACAGTGTCTTCAGGAACTGCAGGTAAACATATCTGGGGAAAAAGAGGAGTTTATCAAAAAGGTGAGGGTATTTTTACACAGTTTTCTTGAATGGAGTGACTTGAGACAGACATCCTGCTGCCTGTTCCCTGTGGTCCTCTCAGCCCTTGGCAGCGGTCCCTCCGTCGAGGGCCTCCCTTCTTCTCCTGTTGCTCTGGCATGCAGATATTGCAGAGATATGTGGCCTTAGATCTTCAGCACTGTTGGGGGTTGCGGATCGCCTGGTTCTCCCGGATCCTTCTCTTTGTTCTTCTGGCTTCTGGGGGGGTTTATTGGAGCTCCCCCCACTCATTTTCAAGTACATTTTGTGACAAAAACACACAGACACTCTCTCTCACACTCACGTAACCCACAAGAAGACTGTTGATTTATGTACCTGTGCATTTTTGAACTTTTATGTTCCAGGTGCTTTATGTTTGTCCTTCTTACAGGTGCAGTTGGTGATTGTGCATTAATCGCACCAGGGGATGTGTGCATTTCTATTTGTACTCTCTTATAGCACCTAAAACTCAAAAACAGAAATGACACAAACAGATAAGCCCTGAACAAGAGGAGCCAATAGAGAATTTATAAAGCTGATCTTAGAAAATGAGCTGTTGTTTGGCACAGCACTTCATTCAGATCATAAATCTGATGGTAAAAGCTGCCAGACCGGATTAAAGAACATAAAAAAAAAAGAGAAACCTCAGCTTTCTATTTTTATTCATCCTTAGGCAGTTCTTTGTTATAGTTTATTTATATGAGCTAACACTGTCATATGTAAGTGCGTGCATTCACTGTGCCTCCTAAAAACAGTGCTGTGGTTTCATAAACACACTCGTGTCTTTACACCCACTGTTAGTCAAAGAAGAACCTGTTTGTCTTTTCACTAACAGCACTCCTGATTCTTTAAGAATAACTATACTGATCCTGTCATGGTACTGTGTCTGTGACCCATGCTGCCAACAGGCATGAAATATAGGGAGAACAGGAAATGGGGCTAAACCTGCTAACTTTTAACAATACGAATAGTAACACCCAAACCCTGACGATGGACTACAAAAGAAGAATAATGAAAACATAGAAAAGGATATACCATTTAAAATATTGAGCAGGTGTGATAAAGCTTCCTAAGTGACAGTGACCTTAAATGACAGAACGTGGTAGAAGTTGCACAGGATGAGAAGTCTAAAGTAATGCACATGACTGAAGAAGGTAAAACTACTACGACAAGCGACTGAGATGGCCAAGCGGAGGAGGCAGCTAATGTTTAATGGATTGGGAGCCAGAAGCAGCATTTGATTATCTAGGATGCCTAAAGTGCCCAGAAACTTCACAGCATGTGCACAAATTGATTTCTCATCTGAGAGGACAAAGTTACAGGTTAAGATGAGTGAAAAGCCTGAGTTTAAGGGAAGAAGTGAGATAAGGGCATGCTGAGCGCACACAGTTGATGCTTTGGTGTGGAAGATCACTCTGCAGACGAGAGGATGACTTTTATAACTGTAGCCAGATTTCATTATTAGTGAATATCTGTAAGGTCTGAATACAAAAGGCTTGAGCCTATTTCACCATTTTAGGCTGGTTACTCAGAACGTGACTGCGCTCAAACTATGAACATCACCTTCTGATTACAGAGCAAAGTATGAGAAAACAAACTTTGAATTTGCTAACTTTGGATGTGTTGCTGCAACGCTGCGAGCTTACAAGGGTTAAATGCGACCTTTTTTGCTAGAATCCTGCAGTTGATTTGGTCATGTGGGATTAAATAGCACAAGAGACAATTAACATGCATGATTGGGCTGCTGAAATAAACTGGCTGAGAGAGACTGGTCTGGGAATTTGAGCTCCTTAGCGTGACCGGCCGGGAGAGGCAAGCATGAAGTTTACACCATTGATCCCTGCTCTCAAAAACAGACACAGATGTAACTCTCTGTCAAGCTGGATTTAAAAAAAAAAAAAAAAAAAAAAAAGGTGCTTCAAGTTTTAAAAAGTTTTAGGCGCCATCTTCTGTACATATGATGAACTGGAACATGATCTAATGTGGTGGGTTGGCTGGTTGCGGCTAATAGATTTACAATAAAATATAATTTTATTTATACAGCACATTTAAAACTAAAGGTATACCTAAGTGCTTCACAATAATTCAATAAGACATTGTTATAAAATTTAGTACAAAAAAACAAACACTAGTACTAATACTAACAGATGGGAAGCACTAATTAAACCAGGAGTATGGGCTAAATAAAATAGGGCCACGGGTAAGAGAGAGCCAATTCATAAATATAAAATAATATTTAGAGGAATCAGCAATAATGCAGTAAGAAGTTAAAATGTAGTAAGAAGGTTAAAATCTTAAAACGTAAAATAGATGAAATAAGGGCACTAGCTAGTGGGGAATGTTAAATGAAATGTATGTATGTTTCCAGCCCTGTTTTGAAAGATTGAATAGAGTATGAGGCACGAATAGTAACAGGAAGACTTTTCCAGAGGTTCGGTGCAGCTGAGACAAAGGCACAATTGCCCCTGGTCTTCAGGCGGGACCTGGGGTTGGACCAAGAGTAAGTGACCAGATCTTTTTTTATTTTTATTTTTTCCTGCCTGTCCCGTTTGGCTCTTTTGCATCAGAATTGTTGTCTAAAGGCAAAGAAAGATGCCCAACGGATTTACTTTACCAAACTGACCATCCCAGCCTTGCCATAATGGTCCATTTGATTCACCTTTTATTGTTTATTTTATTTTCACTTGCTGAATACGGGACAGACTTGACTGGGGGAAAGAAGGGGAGAAAGAAAGAGGGAAAGAGAAACAGCTGAGAAGAGGGACGGGGGAGAAGGGCAAAAGACAAAAACCAACAGAACGGGCAGAGAAAAAAATACATCTATCGATCACCTGGATCACCTGTTGAGAAAGAAAAAAGAAAACAAGCAGAAGAGAACAAGAGTAATAGAATAAACAACATCACAATGATCTATGGGAATATGACAGTAAATACTAAATATTAAACATTATTGTGCAGCACATAAGATCAACAGAACACAGTGTGCTTTGAGGTAGGAGCCAAAAAGGGTGTAGTTTGTGGGTGTGATCACCCGTGTGTACACCTGTGAGCATGGACGCGCTTGTTTTTTCAAAAGGTTCCTTCATGTAATGATCTGCTAGAGGGTGTGGGGGGGCCACAGCCCCGTCCTCCAGGGCATGAAGCAGGTATGGAGGAGATCAAAACTCCAGACATCCAGAGGCCCCCAGAACACAAGAGACCAAGGAAGACCAACAGAGGGGCAGCTGCGCCACTGTCCCAGAAAGAGCTGAGGAGAGTCCCAGATGAGGGCTCACTCAGCAGCCGCGGAGCAGAAGCCAGGGGGAGTTGCAGTGACGCGCCCGTGAGCTCCGCCGGCAGCCAGCCGTGCCTGAGTGACCGAGCCCCAGGCCGAGAGGCCGGGGGCACCCCACCTCCGAAGTGGCCCGAGCGAGCCCCAGGCTCCAGGCCCCGACAAGCAGCCACCAAGGAGTGAGCCGGTGGGTACCTGGACGCCCACCCCCGGACACAAAGAACCGCCAACGCACTGATGTCTGAGGGAGTCCGCCACCGGCAGGGGGAGTGGTGGTGGGGGGAGATAGGCCTCCAAACCTTGGAGGGCCTGAGATGTCCCCAGAGAGGTGGCGTCTGATACCCAACCTGACATATAGACACAGACATACAGGCACACACATATACAAACATCCATCCCACCCTCATGCTCTCATATGCACTTACTCCACACTCAACCAACGTGGAGACAGACATAAAGAGATGCTGTACACACAATCACACTCCCCAAGTGTACTCTACAAACCGGGTCTAGGTACCCTTGCCCCTGGAGGGGGAAACTGCACCCAGACTCAGGTGGTGTTACCCTTTTCCCTGTGGTGGGGAGAGGCAGACCGCCCCGACTCCGCAGCAGCAGGGAGGCCCCACACTCCAGACCGCAGTCGGACGGCCAACTCCTCCTCCTAGCCCCCCCGCTCCAGCAGGCCGCAGAGAACAGGGGTGAGAGAAGACTCCAAACCTCCCTCCACCCGCTCATTGTAGTGTTGATGCATGTGTGTTCTAAGGTGCATTTAAAACCCAGGAGGGCATGGAGCTACCTGCCAGAGAGCAGCAGGTAAGCGCATGGTCCCTCCTGCTAGCCCTCAATGTCTACGTGTATTTAAAATTGAGAGGTGGGCAACGACGCCAGGGGTGAGGTGTACACCCTGATGGTAATTTGGACTCCGTGTATCATGCCCACCCCCAAGATCCTATATGTGTGTGTAATGAGAGTGTGAGTAATGTGAATGTCTAAGTTGTGGGATAAAATTGAGGCAGAGGCAGCCAGAAGGGGACCGGGGGGGGGGGGGGTGGTAGCCTCCTCTGTACCCTGGTGACATACCCCTACTCCAAGGCCCTGCATGTGTGGGTGGTTGTGGTGGAGCGGGAAGAGGGAGGCAGCTGGAGATGGGGAGGGAAGGAAGGGAGGGGCAAGCGACCCCTCCCTGGGGCCAGCTCCCCCGCTGACCCCAGTAGGCACCCCCATACTCCGCGACCCGCCAGGGAAAGGGGGCCCAGGCCCATCCAGACCGGGGCCCAGCGCAGCAGCGCCCCCCGGCCCCACAGAGCCCCGGACAGTCCACCCAACCCCACCACAGAGAAAACTGCACCCACCCCACCATCCACTCATCTTCCAGACTACATGAGACAATAGACGCCCAGGCTGAGATCTTCCTCCACCTGTATCTCCCCCTCCTGCAGAGAGAGCTCCTGAAGAGAGGAAAGCTCCTGCTAGGTGTGACAATCTCCCTCACCAGTTGAAGAGCCCCCCAGGTGGCTCGACGCACCGGCGGCACCCTGCGCCAGGGCTGGGCCCCCATACACCCACCCGCCCACAACCCCGGCAACACACCAACCAGGACCCAAGCCCCTGAGGCCCGGCCAGGGCCCCAACCCAGAGCCGGAGCACCCCCAGAACCCCACGCCCGTCCCGAACCCACCCAGGGGCAGACAGGCTACCAGGTCAGTAACCCACGTCCGTCAGCACAGACCCTCCCCTAGCCCCGCTGCACGCATCCACGAGGAAACCGTCACCTAAGAGCCAACAGAGCCCCTAATTGGCCATGACCGCTACCCCGGGTTGAGCCCCCCAAGGAAGACGCCCCCGGGGAACCCCCCGACGCCCTAAGCCTGTCCCTACCCCCACACCAATCACAACAGTGAAGGCGGGACCAAACTATGACCCCCCACCCCCACTAGGTGATGGAGCTGATCAAAGGAGCCCAGAGCAATTGATCTGATGTGGTGGCAGAGGCTGTATCAAGACTAATGTAATCTAATAGATAATTTCTATATTGGTTAGAATTAAGATTGTTTTTATTTTTCCAGTTCATGAGGACTGTTTTCTTGGCTATGCATAGGGCAGTGAAAATCATATGGGCGATATTCTTTTCTGAAGTGACATTATCTAAGCTGCCCAACAAACACACTAAGGGGGAAGTTGGAATGTTACATTTCAGACACTTCGATAAGTCTTCACATATCTCGCGCCAAAACTTCTGCACTGGTGGACAGAACCAAAGAGCGTGGATATAATTGTCCGGTGAATTGGTTTGGCAGTGTGAGCAGTTGTTGGTAGACGTAAAGCCCATCTTGGACATCCGATGACCTGTACAAGGAGTGCAGAATTATTAGGCAAATGAGTATTTTGTCCACATCATCCTCTTCATGCATGTTGTCTTACTCCAAGCTGTATAGGCTCGAAAGCCTACTACCAATTAAGCATATTAGGTGATGTGCATCTCTGTAATGAGAAGGGGTGTGGTCTAATGACATCAACACCCTATATCAGGTGTGCATAATTATTAGGCAACGTCCTTTCCTTTGGCAAAATGGGTCAAAAGAAGGACTTGACAGGCTCAGAAAAGTCAAAAACAGTGAGATATCTTGCAGAGGGATGCAGCAGTCTCAAAATTGCAAAGCTTCTGAAGCGTGATCATCGAACAATCAAGCGTTTCATTCAAAATAGTCAACAGGGTCGCAAGAAGCATGTGGAAAAACCAAGGCACAAAATAACTGCCCATGAACTGAGAAAAGTCAAGCGTGCAGCTGCCAAGATGCCACTTGCCACCAGTTTGGCCATATTTCAGAGCTGCAACATCACTGGAGTGCCCAAAAGCACAAGGTGTGCAATACTCAGAGACATGGCCAAGGTAAGAAAGGCTGAAAGACGACCACCACTGAACAAGACACACAAGCTGAAACGTCAAGACTGGGCCAAGAAATATCTCAAGACTGGTTTTTCTAAGGTTTTATGGACTGATGAAATGAGAGTGAGTCTTGATGGGCCAGATGGATGGGCCCGTGGCTGGATTGGTAACGGGCAGAGAGCTCCAGTCCAACTCAGACGTCAGCAAGGTGGAGGTGGAGTACTGGTTTGGGCTGGTATCATCAAAGATGAGCTTGTGGGGCCTTTTCGGGTTGAGGATGGAGTCAAGCTTAACTCCCAGTCCTACTGCCAGTTTCTGGAAGACACCTTCTTCAAGCAGTGGTACAGGAAGAAGTCTGCATCCTTCAAGAAAAACATGATTTCCATGCAGGACAATGCTCCATCACACGCGTCCAAGTACTCCACAGCGTGGCTGGCAAGAAAGGGTATAAAAGAAGAAAAACTAATGACATGGCCACCTTGTTCACCTGATCTGAACCCCATTGAGAACCTGTGGTCCATCATCAAATGTGAGATTTACAAGGAGGGAAAACAGTACACCTCTCTGAACAGTGTCTGGGAGGCTGTGGTTGCTGCTGCACGCAATGTTGATGGTGAACAGATCAAAACACTGACAGAATCCATGGATGGCAGGCTTTTGAGTGTCCTTGCAAAGAAAGGTGGCTATATTGGTCGCTGATTTGTTTTTGTTTTGTTTTTGAATGTCAGAAATGTATATTTGTGAATGTGGAGATGTTATATTGGTTTCACTGGTAAAAAGAAATAATTGAAATGGGTATATATTTGTTTTTTGTTAAGTTGCCTAATAATTCTGCACAGTAATAGTCACCTGCACACACCGATATCCCCCTAAAATAGCTAAAACTAAAAACAAACTAAAAACTACTTCCAAAAACATTCAGCTTTGATATTAATGAGTTTTTTGGGTTCATTGAGAACATGGTTGAAGTTCAATAATAACATTATTCCTCAAAAATACAAATTGCCTAACAATTCTGCACTCCCTGTATAGTGCACTCTATGTAGTATTTTGTATTGAATTAACTGAAGACTGGGATTTCTGGTTAGATGAAAGGTTTTTAAGCAAATCTGAGACCAGAAGTTTTGGTCTAAGTTAACTGATAAATCCGCTTCCCATTTTGCAATAGGAAGTGATATTGATTCATCTGTTTTAGAAAGCATTCTGTATATTTTGGATAGTAATTTGGGGGTTTTAAGAGTAAGAAATTGAACCACACTTGGTGGTGTTTGTAGTTCAACTTTACCCGGTTTAAATTTCTTTTTTACTATGGATTTAATTTGTTGATATTCTAAAAATCTTTTCTTGTTGATCCCATATTGTGTAACTAGTCTGTCAAATGAAATAAATTCTGTTCCTTCTAGTATATGTTCTAAATATTTGATTCCTTTACCACTCCAATCTGGAAAGTTTATCATATTATTGTTTTGTAATATGTCAGGATTGTTCCAGATAGGATGATCTTAAGGCTCGACAAGGAGTATACAAGCTAAGAAGGTCAGCAAGATAGCTAGGCGCAATGTTATTTATAATTGTGGTGGGGCGTGGTCTGTAGTGCCGTGCGGACGCACCTGCAGATCACACCTGTGGTGTTAAATCACGGGGAAGCAGGGTTGAGAGGGTTGTTGTGTTGGTGGGACGAATGTAAAACGAACAGACCTCTGGGGCACACCACAACAAAGAGGGGCCACGGTGGACGAGTAACATCCCATCGTCACAGAAAAAGATCTATCCAAGAGGTAGGATTTAAACCAGTTAATGGCAAAACCCTCAATGCCTACCTACAGCATGTTCTTGCCTCCTTAAAAGAATATCATGGTCTCCCTTATCGAAAGCTGAGGACAAGTCCAATAAAAATGAAAACAGCGGGGCGATTTGAATCAGCAATTAAAAGAAGATCATTGAAGACCCTCAGCAGAGCCATTTCAGTACACTGTAAAAAAAAAAACGTTGCTAAAACTTAAAAACTCAAGGCAACCGACTGCATTTACGTTTTTAGGTTCTGATGGATAACTTATAATTTCAAGTTTAGGAGATAAGTTGCTTTAGCTAATGTTTTTGTGTTGACAAAATTAATAATTGTCCTTTTTCTCAACTCATATTTTATTGTTTTTGCAACGTATTTCCTAAAGTTTACACAAGGTATTAGTTTTAGTTTCGGCAACGTATTTCCTAAAGTTTACACAACATATTTTTTTTTGTTTTGCCAATCAATTTCCTAAAGTTTAGAAAAAGTATCTTTCATAGTTTTCATGAGGTGCTCCCTGTTGTACCAATGAATGTTTACACAGTTGATTTTCAAATAACTTTGTGTTCAAACACAACTGCACCACTGACAATGTTGACTTTTGAGATCAGCCATTTTTAACATACTGACAACATTCAGCCACAAATAAAGTCCTTCCAAAAACACAAAAAAAGTCAAATTTTTGTAACAAATGTTACTCATCCAATTTTAAAGGTGGTGTTGTCAGACAGAATATCAAACCTATCTTGATAGATAGTCACTAACAAACGGATTCAAAACATCAGATGGCAGGATGTGAACAACTTCTATCTGGTTTCCATACAGCTAACAACTTTCAAACAAATTTTTCCACCACTTGTCTTTTAATAGTAATGGTATCAACACTCCAATTTCCTGTGAAGTTCAGTATCGCGCCACATTTGTTATAAAACTAGTACAAATGTACCTAAAACCAGATTATAAAAATTGTTTAAAACAGCTCAAGTTAGAATAAAACCTTTCAACATTTTATAATAACATGTTATACATGAAATCTGCAATCAGTCATGCAAGCCACATTAGGTAAAGTTAGAACAGAAGACATTGATTCAGAACTTTCTGCACCTTACCGTTTTCTTAAAGACAGAAATGAACTTTTTTCAGAGCAACTTGCCACGAAACCCAAAAACTGTAAATCAAAACAAATTGCCATTCTGTTTTACACAAGTTGTATTTGAGTTGAACATGTTGTCAAATAGGTTAGACTTTGGTTAAGAGCTTGGTTTTGAAGCTTCTTATCCTCTGGGAACAGGTAGATGTCAACTCCATAAAAATGTGTTGCACAGCTTCAAATGTGTACTTGAGTTCTTTGGGAAACTCCATGTTGAGCCCATAAAGTAGGCCAAACAGGTAGGCAAAGGCAGTGGGAAGGTCTGGCAGATCATAAAGAATAATGTCCTCTTCCAAAACAATGGCAGTGTTGACCACTGTGGACTGCGAGTTGGGTCCCACGTAGTCCTCCAGAACAGTGAGGATGCCCACCGTAACACCTCGGGTTGCCCTCTCAACTGGATCTGTATCCTATGCAAAATAAAAAACAACAGTACATATAAGTCTCTGAAAACCAAAACTGAAGATTGAGTAGATTTGCATACTCACCAGACATGTTAAGAAGAGTTTGGTCTCGTCGTCGCGAACAAATATCGGTAACCCTTCCAAACTGATGGTTCGTCGATGCTGGACTATGTTTGAGACCTAAAACAAGGAAATCAAATAAGACTCAGTCTCATTTATAAACCTACCATTTTGTTTTTAAAACACATTAAGTGTTGTTGCTCAAAATACAGCCTTAAGAAATAAGATGTTGAAATGAGTTATTACAGATAATTGGTCATGTTTTTGTCAGATTTTTTTTATTTATTTATTTTTTAAGTAATTTTGATGTGCAACAAATGTAGCACACTTATTACAACATTTATAACAAAAAGTGCCATGAGTGGGATGAGAGTTGAACTGTCTGTCATGACCTGCAATCTGCCAAACACAGCGCTGCTTGTTAGCTTATAATCCCATTCAGGACACACTTTTTGAAAACTAACAATTTTTACATCAATTTAGTAAATATTTAATAAAGTATCTTTCGTTACAGTGGGAACTTCAGGTTCCTCATAAACCAGACACAAATACATTTTTATATATTACCTGTTCATCAAACTTCTGCAACAGGGAATCCATGTCATTGCGGAAAGCAGCTTTTCTAATTCGATACAGCTTAATCAGCCGAAGTGAGTAAGTGTCGAGGGCAGTCATGAAGGTCCCCATGAGATCCTTGGTGGTAATGCGTGAGAATTCCGCACAAATCTACAAAGCAACAAAAAAAATATAGAAGAAAACTTTTAAAGGTACATTATATAAAAATCACATTGTTTTCAAATTTGGTTAAAAGAGCTTAATTTCAAAACTTTAGTCTCGGTTGATCTATTGGTCAGGCCTTGATTGGATTTTTTTTTTTCCTTTAGTGGTAGTGGTGGTACAAATTATAACTGACGTATTAAAAAAAACAAAAAAAAAACCAAGAAAAATCTGATCGGCAGATCTTACAGTAAGTCTATAGAATACCTAATCAAATGTTGATAAGACAAAATAATGGTTTCAATTGTTACAGGATTCATTGCAGAAAAGAAATAAATCAATAAATTGTATTTTAAATTCATTGAAAAAATTCCATTAATTTTATAGTTATGTAGGAATGAAGTAAGAATAACATCCTGTGGTCAAATTTGTATACTTTCATAACACGTAAGTGACTTTCTCAATCCTGTTCTGTGAGTTTCATGGCTGTTGCCTGCTAAGGGTCAGCACCAAAAGATTCTAGATGCCCAGTGAAGACACGTCATTGCGGCGACCGTGGTTCAGGGGGTTGGGAAGCTCATCTGTAACCGGAAGGATGCTGGTTCTATCCCCAGCTCTCTCTGTCCTGGTCGTTGTGTCCTTGGGCAAGACCCTTTACCCCACCGCTTACTGGTGTTGGCCAGAGGCGCGATATGGCAGCGTCACTTCTGTCAGTCTACCCCAGGGCAGCTGTGGCTACAACGGTGGTTTCCCTGCACTGATGTGTGAATGTGAGAGTGAGTGAGTAGTGGAATTGTAAAGCGCTTTGGGTGCCCAGAGAAGAGCGAAATAAAAGCAATCCGTTATTATACACAGCAAGTTGACAAGTAAATAGATTTCACTTCAATAGTTGTTGGTAATACCAAAATTAGCTTCATATTTTTAGAGCCAAGTATTTTTTTATATTTTACCACTAGCATTGTTAGCTCATCGCGAGCCTTCAACCTTTTCTACAAGATATTGGAGTGATACAAACAGATGCTTTTAAAGGTCCTATATCATGTAAAATCAACTTTTTGGAGCTTTTAAACACATTTTAATGTTATTTCCTTAGATTAAAAACCCTCCAGAGTGGTTTTTGGCTTAATTCAGGCATTTCTTAGTTGTCTCAGTGAATCCTTTCCCCATAACCGTGGCTCAGCTCTCTCTTGCAAAACGACTGACTCGTAACATTGGGATTAAAATTTCTTTCTAACAACTCCAAATGCCTTGAAATTTTTCTGGGTGAATAAATGAACGTTTTCCATTTTAGAAATAAGACCACACTGGGGGAAAAGGGAAGAAGAAAAAAAACCCGGAAGTTTTCCTTTAAATATTTAAGAGATTATCTTACCTGTTCTTTCAAGAAGAGAGCTGGCCATCTGAGCTGCATTTCCTTGACCAAGGGCTGCATCTCCACAACTTCTTTCCTCCTGAGAGAGAATGTGATGTCCATCTTTTGGGTGATGAGTGCCATGTTCTTATCCCTCTTCTTCATTTCATCTTCCAAAATGCATCTTTCATTTTCAAGAGACTCATCATTGTAGTTTTCTGGGCCATCAGGGATAAAGTTGACTTCACCTCGCTTTGGTTTCTTTAAGGAAAATCTATTTGAGCCACTGTCATCTTCTTCCCCTCTTCTTTTTCGATTGACTGCAACTTCACTACATCCAGCTTGACTTAGCTTGGAACGGTAGTTGCCAAGCTTGAACTTAATGCTTGTTGCCCAACCATCATATCCTGTGCCATTGCCAGGCTCTTTGAGGCAGGGATGTTTGGAAACTAGCTCCTGTGCAACAGATGTTATTTCATTCTTGTCAGGGTACGCTTTGATTGCAAACATTTCTTGTGCCAGCTTGTCTAGAATTTCCATCTTGATGTCTCTTGTTACACTTAAATTTGCCCCTGCTTTCTCATATACCTCATTGCCCTTGAGAAGTTTTAACGCTACATCATAGGAAAAGGTTGGGATAGGAAATGGATTTGGCCACTGTGAAGTGCTACGCATGTAGGTCTTTGTGGATGAGGATGGGCTGAAAGAAGATGCTGAACTCACACTGGCTGTATCAATAGATGAGATAGCGCTATGATCAGATGGAGTCTGTGGTGGCGAGGCTGATGCATTTTCCTCCCAAATGAGGTGCAACACTGCCCGTCCAGCAGGTAGCTCCTTAATATCCATCAGGTTGCAAAGTGCGTTCCCAAAATCTGGGTCTTCATATTGTATTGCAAAGTCACCTTCAAGTCCAAGCTTTGCTTGTAGTTCATCTTGAAGCTGCTTCACAGATTCTGGAACAGTGGACAGTTGGATTTTTCTGATAAGTTTTGGACTGACGTGGACTCGCAGTAACAGGGCCTGTGAAGACAAACCAAAAAAAAAGGGCGCAATTCTAAATAATTGACAAATTCAAAGTAATCAACTGAAAACTATTTATGAATAATACATACCATCACTTTCAATGCAGGAGGCACGTAACAGGTGTCACCATCAGTTGTCCATCTACGCAGTATTCAGCTAAAGGGTGGTAATCATTCAAATCTTCTGGGTCAAGTATTTCCAGATCTTTGTAGCTGCTGTCAAGCCGATATGATCTGTAGTGTTCCATAAACCAAGAGGAGAGCTTTGTAGCAACAAATGACACTTTCCCAGAGTCTACCAAAATGTTCAGTATCTTGTAGAATTCAGGTAGTCCACTCAGTTGTCCTGATGAAATGATCATGCCTTTAACATACTGGGTCCCATACAGATAAACACATTTAGCAAATGACACAGCTTTTACCTGTGGATATTTCAGTTTCAAGCACTTCTGAAGATTTTCATTCAAGAAACAGATGTCAACTGTGTCAATATTATCAACATGCAGACTTGGTTTAAAAAGACTGTGACCATCTAAGAAGTATGCCATCATTTGTTGATGCTTTGAAGAAAGTGTTAGTAGTATATTCTTAAAACATTGGACATCATGCACAGTTTTCTTGAAAAAGTTGTGCTTAGATTCAAATCGAATAGTCCACAAATCAACTAAGGGACCAAAACAACGCACAAGATGACTATAATGTTCAATATAGTGGTGTTTTGGCTTCAAATTAAAATCAGGAAAAGTCTCTATCAGTAATCGTCGATGATCCAATATTTTGGTGTCCAAGTATGACAATATTTCTTCTGATAGAGTTGTCGAGACAACAATTTCAACAAGCTCCTTAAGGTCCATCAATACTTCCCATGATGGCTCATGTTCTGGTATACGGGTCCCAATGATAAAAGGCAGCAAATGCAAAAGTGTCCAGTTTTCATGTCCATTGCCACTCACTCTTCCTGTTCCAAAACTGGCTTTTGTAATTTGTTGTGGCTTGTTGAGCTTATCAGAGAATTTATATGGAAATGATTTTATACATTTGTTTAGTCCTTCAAATGCAATAAAACCCTTTCTGATTAAATCTTGAAGACACAAACACAATTCCACAGGGACAACACCTTCAAAGAAATCATGTAATATATCTGGAGGAAATCCAGTGACTGGATGAAAATAGGACAACGCACTTAAGGCACAGGAACCTTTGACACCACACACACTTTGTCTTTGACCATCCTCAAGCTCTTCTAGAAAAATGTTATGCTGTTCCACAGTTCTTAATGGAAATTCTGTAGGATCAAGAGCTGCAATCTGATGTTTATCAATACTACAAAATCGACAAAATTTGTCGACATTAAAGGACTCCAAAAAGCCTGCAAGGCTGTGAGCCCCAAGGTTATCTGCACAGACACAAAATACAGTTCCCTTTAAAAAACTATTTAAAGATTCAACATACACCCCTGTGCTTTCAAGACATTTTAAATCCTCAATGAGTGGATAAAGAAAAGCATCATACCCAAACTGTTTAACGTCTACACTTTTACCAAGAAGAGCAAGCTGTATTGAGTGTAATGTAGAACGAAACCTTGCAGATAAGTTGAGTACAACCCAATAGACAGCAGTTATTTTATGAATTTTTCGAGATGTTCCTAAAGGGTTGCATATTTCAAAGTCGTCAATATACAAAGCTAAACTAATGCAAGTATCTTGCAATCCTAAAAGCTTGTTGTTTTTAAAATACTGCCCATCTCTAAATGATCTGTAACCTTCACTAATTTCTTTATCAAATGCTAACTTTTCAAAGAAACTTTTCCCTTTCAATAAGTTCTCCAAGACCTGGTTTACTGAGACATAAACAAATGTATTTCTAGTTCTCGCTTTGTAGATGTACTCTGTAGGCTCAATTACATGAAAATTATTCTTGAAATAAATATTTCTCTTGTAATCAGTAGACAATGCACCTTTTGGTTCTGTTGAGATAATTAATGGGTTGGTTTTGAAAAGTGCATCATTTATATTTTTAATTACATCATCATCTGCCTCAATGTTCTGTTCAGCAAGCACCTCTTTGATTCTTTGAAATGAATGAACCTGAGAAAATTTTAAAATGTCACTAATTTCCTCAATAATTCTCTGCAAAGCACTTTTAGAAACATGTAACAAAGTTTGCATGCATAGAAAAAGTCTAGCTATTTTATGTTCAAGACATTGGTAATCTACAAACTCATTGTCCTCTTTATCACTTGATGCTACACCTGAACCACTTGGTAATGTCTCTGGCTCCTGAGAGGTATTTAAGGATTTATCAGGGGAGCTACTTTCACTAGGACATGCATTTGCATGAGAAATCAGTCTAATACAGTTTTTTATATCTTTTGAGTTTTTGTGCTTTCTGCTTGTGTGTGACGTAAAGGTTGATAAATTGTTGGTAGCATAGTCACATTTTTGAAAAGGACAGGATACAGTCTGATTTTTTTAAGTGCCTTAAAATATGTGAAATAAATGTATGCTGTGAGCAGTTTTCCTTAAATTCACAAAAATCACAAAAAAATGTTGAGATCTCCTGCCTTTTCTTAGCCCTGTTGTGTGATCTGCTGAGGTGAGACTTCAATGCCCCTCGTGTCCTAAACGAACAGACGCAGTCACTGTAAACACAGGGCAAATGAAATCCTCTATGTCGTAGCTGGTGATGTCTTAAGAGTACTTCTTGGCTTGAACAGACAAAAGAGCAGAACTGGCACTGCATACAAAAGCTATAATGAGAAGAGAGGAGAGGACAGTGTCAACAATTCAAAAGAAACCTGAATTAATCTCAAATTACCAAAGTTACATTACCTGATAATGTGTTTGGGGCGGGGGGCAGGCACTCCTGTTCTGATTCCTCTCCTTACCAACTCCTCATCAGTCCCTCATAAATCAGGACAAGCAGTGGTCTGGAGTTGGCTTTTAATTCTCTAAATAAATAAAAATAGCAATTAGTTTTAAAATAAAATACCAGCTTCCTGACATTACTTAAGAATTTTTTTCTCCTGTCCTAATTTTTTTGGCTCACTAAAGTGAGCTGATTCTGCCTTGTAAAATGCCATGTGAAACACAGTAAAACAAATAATTTACAAAACATACATTACATCAAATGTTTAATTTATTTAATTTATTATTAACAAATTGTATTCTACATGGAATGCACCAACAGTATACTGGGATGTATTATGTAAGCCAAGGATAATTTTGAGTGATTGGTTTTACAACTTAGAATGACAAACATTGGATTGAGAGTATGAGTGGGATAAAACTCCTGAAGCATCTGTTTAAATTATCAGTGCATTTATTAATGGTGCTCCATAAATAAACCAAAACAATGTTGTTTTGTGCATAACAAAAAGCTCACAATTGTGCAGTCAAAATGTAAAATAAAAGATGCTGAGCATAATAACAAAGACAGATTTTGCAGCTGCTCTGTTTCCAAGTTCTACTGCGCAACTGACAGCCTGGAGTTTGAAATCCTCTTTGTAACCGTGTCTCTTACAGGCGCCATTTATGGTCCTTACACACATAATATGGTAATATTACGTTGAAGCAGAGTAGTATCACTCTGCGAGGCTCCTCGGTAGCCGTAATGCTCCAACAATCCATCAAGCAGTGCAGCTTCATAGCTTACCAAAGTCGTACCAAAACATTTTTTGACATATTTTTTTAAGCTGTGTACCACATAAAATTGGTTCGAGGTCAGTAAGCACAACCAGAATTCATACATAAGGCAGACTGTCGATTTTTGAGATGAAAGGATTTTAGGCCGTGCGTCAACACGTTAGCCCGGTTAGCTCACTAACGCCACCCAGCCCCACGCACGGGGTGATCCGCGGTAACTAGTTAACGGAGATTTGCCCCGTTAATGCAGTTATGGCATTAACTTTACGCTGACAGCACTAAAATAGTAATCTTCAAATGTTTTCTTTTTACCGACCAGCTCCTCTTTGATAGCTGCCGTGTCCATCTTGTCGTTGCCTGCAGGTGAAGCGATGGGGGAGGGGGAGTTGTGTTCAGTGAAGGAGAGAGGCGGAGTAACACAGCGTAGAGACAAAAGTGGACGAAAGAGAGGCAAACTTGCGGCTCCACGAGTATAATGATAATGTAGACTATATCGATATAAACTATATTGTCACATCTCATATTTCATTTAGTTCATTTAGTGGAGCTCGCTGGCCATGAGGACTCCACCACCCCGTTGACACAGAAACTAAAGCACACATTTTATTGGCTAAATGTGATTCGAACAAATTAAATGACATGGCAGCAGGCGCCCCCGAACTTTATTTTATTTTATTTAAATAGCGGCGGGGCCTATGACAGCTGGGATAGGCTCCAGCACCCCCCGCGACCCTGAAAAGGATAAGCGGAAGCGAATGGATGGATGGATAGCGGCGGGGGGTTGCTGCCGTTGGTCATGAGTGAGCCAGCCTATTTTGTTTCGTTCGGTGGTATGGCGGCCACAGACTGCACTTCATGAAATACGCATAGGGGGTGTCGCGGAGGCTTGTCAGATATGAGCGCGCCTCTTTAGTAGCGAAGTTTGTCGGATTTTCATTGCTTTGTGACATGGCACGTAGTTTGTGACATGGAATCTTAAATGATATAGTAAACACATACCCATTAGCCACAAGGCTTCTTAGCCAAGAAAGTAATGCTATGCTAAGTTTCGGAAAAATACGAAGAACTTCAGTTGTGATATTTCTAAAAGACAAATTGAGACTGTTCAAACATATACTGTCTGATATAATAAAAGAAACATTACTTGCCTTTAGAAACTTGAGATGAACGATCTATCCAGCTCCTGGTATAAAAAGCCTCACGTTCTCATTAAGGCAGACGGGCAGGTGGCTTTCAGTCCTTGCAAAAGCGCAAAGTAGACCCCGTAGCATCCAAAAATATGAGATGCGCATGCGTACTCAGGCACAGAAAGGCGCCAACAGCTTCAACTCATGTAAAACTTGAATTCATTCATTTTGCCAGCAATAAATTTCATCTGAGACCAACTTTTGCTCCAAAACGTTAAATGATTAGTTGAAACCCTTAATGTATTTGAGTTTATGGGCCAACTGAACTTTTATTGTTGAATTGTGAAAGAAATGACTGTAAGCTCAACAACTGCAAGTTTGATTTTTTACAGTGATACTGTGGTATGGTTTAAAGCCAGACTGAAATTTGTCACTAATATTATTTGTATTTAAACAGGCCTTTAAATTGCAAAAAGACAATTTTCTCTAGTACTTCAGATAAGAATGTGAGTTTGGAGATCGGTCTATAGTAGAGATGGCACGATACCACTTTTTTATGTCCGATACCGATATCATAAATTTGGATATCTGCCGATACCGATATGAATCCGATATAGTGTTTTTTAATCAACAAAACTGTTTTTTAAATATCTTGCTGCATTTTGTATAAGTTCATACTCAAGTTTAAAACAACAACTACACTAAAGCTATTCTGTTATACCTGTATGCAAAAAAAATATTTCATAGTTCAGCAATACTGATCAATCTAATAAACTTAAACCTACACCATCCTCTCTATTCTGGTATTTTAAAGAGTACTTAGCATAAATATTAAGCAACCTAACTAATAGGGTTCCAACTCCCAGCAACAACAAAAATAAATAAATAAAAAATAGGGAACCACCCCTCACGCTCCACCTCATGATGCTTAATCGACGTAATCAACCTTAATTTGATGCAGTGTGAAAAAAAATGCACAGAAATCAATTATTTTTCAATATATTAAAATATTAAATAGATTCAACATCTTTCTTCAACAAAATTGCAGACTGCACAGATGGTACCTTCCCAAAGGAAAAAGTACTATAGCTTACTAGGGTATATATATTAGACTTAATAGTTACTATATACAGTAATTGACTTCTATTCATTTTGCATCAAATTAAAACTTTGGGTGTCAGATTCAGATAATTATTTATTAAAAGCTCGACATTTTAAATGAGAATAAGAAAGAAAAGTATGTCTTTGTGCCCCCTTTTCTCTGTTAATGCCCTATCGGCCCCCCTGGCTAAACTTTGCTAGATCCGCCCCTGCACAGTTACCAGCGTCAGCTACCTAGAAAAAGATCCTCGAGTAGAAAGTAATATTAAATAAATTCTAACAACAGCTGATCAAGCTTAAACGTGCTGCTGTTGTTCAGCCGCTGGTTTCCTCTTTCTGGTGCAAAGTGGGCCAAAAGCAAACTAGAGACACGGACTCGCGACAGAAAAGCCGATCAGCTGATCGTTAAGCAGTTTCATGATTGAAGTAGCAGCAAGAAGAGGCAGTCGCTCGTTAAGCTTAACGCAGGAATGCTTTACAAACATTCAGAGATGGACTTACACACTTGCTTTACTTCTCTCGGGGATAACTTTGTCGGAGATGAAATGCCGGGTTGCTAGCGAAGCTCCACATGCTATCCAGACCACCGACAGGTCCCGCATGCCACAGCCGCTCTATCACGTGATGCATACTGCTCCGACGTGCTAACGTTCTGAGGTGAGTTACGGCGTGTTGCAAGTTTTGTGAGGTGCTTTCGTGATATTTAATGGATCGGATTACATTTTTTATTTTTCTCCGATATCCGATCCAGTAATTTAGGTCAGTATCGGACCGATACCGATACGTAATATCGGATCGGTCCATCTCTAGTCTATAGTTTGCAGGATTTTTCTGGTCAAGGCTGCTTTTTTTTTTTTTTTTAGAACAGGTTGCACTGTTGTGTGTTTAAAGGCAGTTGGGACGCAGCCCACTAGTAATGATAGGGGCGGTAGTTACACTCGCAGTAGCACAGGAACAGAGCGGGAGGGAGAGAGAAAGAGAGCCAGGGACAACAACGTCACATTAGAAAGGTATAGTAATCATCCACAACTATTTTCAGTTGCAGATGATGAAGGATTCAGAAAGTTTATTCATGCAGGCCCATATGACAGAGAATGTGGATTGACAAACAGGATTGACAAACTGGTGCGGAGGTCTAGCTCCGTGCTGGGATGTCCCCTGGAGTCTGTGGAGGTGGTTGGTGAGGGGAGGATGTTAGTAAAGCTGACATCCATCATGAACAACCCATATCACCCACTGGATGAGTATGTGAGTGGGCTGAGCAGCTCCTTTAGTCAGAGACTGAAACACCCTCGCTGCAGGAAGGAGCGCTTTCGCAGATCATTCATCCCAACAGCAGTTAGACTCTATAACTCCTCAATCACGATGTCATAAGTCACTGGACACTGTGAACATCCACGGTCACCACTTCATGCATAATGGACCTTCCATGACCTTCCAAGCTATATAGTTTATGTCTTCCATATTTCCATATTTTCAACTATATCCATAATCACATACTGTGTATGCTACCATTGTATATAGTGTATTATCTTACTTTTTTTTCATTGATTGTACTTAATTGTATTTTTGTATTTCCTTCATATATCTGTACTTGAGCTGAGGTGACGCAAAAATTTCCCCGTTGTGGGATCAATAAAGTCTTATCTTATCTTATCTTATGTGCATCTTCTTTTTGTTTTCATATTTTAATTTACATTTAATTGTGTTGTGGTTTGCAGTGTTTTGTGTTGTTTCACTTTAAATTAGTTTGAAAGGAAAAAGCTGAAAATTTAAATAGTTAAAAGTTGAAATGTAAATAGTTGGTTTTTGTATTATATGATTTATTTATTACATTTTATGTGGAGTGAATAAATAAAAGTATATCTATGGTGGCCCCTAGAGACAAAGCACGTACAAACTCCGATGCACGTACAAACCCCGAAGCACGTACAAACTCCAAAACGTACAAAACACAACAGAAGTGCTCCAGGATGCTAGGGGCAGTGTTGAGCTGTTGTTACCTAGTGGCTACACAAGCCAGGAAGTACCAACGACTGGCTTTGGTGTGTGGTAGTAAAATGTAAATGAACATTTTTTAAAATTATTTGAATATATATGAGTGCTTGTATATAAATACACAAACAATACACATATGCTTTCAATTGTGTAATTTAAGTGTCTAGGTAGCTCTGTTTTGGAAGTTCAGTTAACGCTAGAAATGTGTTTTGTAATTTGTACGTGCTTTGTCTCTAGGGGCCACCGTATATATTTATATATAAACATATATAAATAAAACCATGGGTTTCTTTTTTACATTAGTAATTCCTTTTGTTTATAATTTTGTATTGTTGTTAATAATAAATTAATTAAAGCAACAAAACAACCTGAAGAGCCGCCTGGGAGCCGAAAGAGCCGGTTCTCTAAAAAGAGCCGGAAATCCCATCACTACTGAGAGTTAAAAACTGTCTAAATTCTTTCATCTTTAATAAAATGATCAGTGTTGCTGTTTTACCAGGTGTAACAATTAAATTTAACATCCAGGCATCCATGAAAACAGAATTTATGAAATTTAACAGAGTTAGAAGTTAGCAGGAAGTTAGCTTGCTACCTTCCTTCTAAACATAACATAGCATGTTCTGACAGACAGATTTCTGAAAAAATTCAAACGTACAGCTCTGCTATCACTTCCAACATAAATGAAGACAGGAAACTAAACAGCAGTGACGTTTGTAGGGTTACTGAAGTTGGGCTAGCTGGTATATAATGATGTGCTACGTGATCGCTAGCGATACAGCCATGTTAGCATAGCATAAACACAGCGAAGCTGGAGGATGAACGCTAACTGTTTTCCACTCAATAAAAGTTAACGTGAGGGTTCCTGATGGTTAGGGACAACGGACGGACCAAACTTGAGTCAGGAGAACAACTGAGATAATCCATCCACAATAAAGAGGTTAGTCATTAATATACTGCTGCATGGGGTGGGCTGTAGTTACACTGTACGGGTTTGAAAACAAAGTTTTAAAATGAACAGTGGTAATAAAAACTGAGAGAGGCAGACAGTGATCACTGTTTTTAGGGTCGTGTTGAGATTAAATAGAAGAAGATACAAAACAAAATATTTTAAATATTTTAAAAAGACAACAGATTATTAAACTCGGAAGCAGGATTGATCACGTCATCACTTAAAGACCATAGGTGTAGGTTGCTGGGGGAATCCCATGATGCACTGTTTCTCTTTTCCAGTACTATGTGTTTATACACCACTCTGCACTTAATCCTTAGTTTTTAGTAATCTCTGTGTGTCTTTTTTTTTTTGTCTTCATCTCCTTGTGACAAAGTGGGTGAGAACACCATTTGTCCATATTCTTAGTTAACATTCTTGTTTTGATTTAACCACATTTCATATGTAGTCTGCAATAGGCAAACATCTACTATCGCGGGTTTGTTTATGTTTTGCACTTTTACAGATTATGTAACATAACATCTTGGTTTAAATCAATTCCGAAAAGTTTGTTAAGTTAACATGTTCTTTATTTCAACTGTTAATTGGTTTAGTTAGGGCTCACCTTACCTACCTGTGTACCAGGAACAACAGAGGAAATATAGTTTTACTTTCTATATGTATAGCTTCTTGGTTATTCTGAGGTCACAGGAAGAGACCAGGTGAAGAAGGGGGAGGATCTTTGTAATTTAATAAAGCTGATTTTAGACTGTGTTTATACAGATAAGGGTTATTGGTGCAATATGTATTGAGTACACCGTAGAGTTTTATTGCTAGGAAGGAGTAGCAGTATAGGTTTGAGTATTGAAATGCTTGTCTCACCTACCTAATGGACAGTGTTGGGGATTAACGGAATACATGTACCGCCGTTAGTATTTAGTATTTAGTATTTATTTATTTATTGTCATTGTCAAGAACAATGAAATTGCGTTTGGGGCTTCCATACAACCCAAAAAAAAGAAGAAAATAATAAATACCCCTTAAAACCCAAGTGTACATATTTAACCCAGTGTGACTCCAATGCAATAAGACAATCCTTAGCAATAATGTTCGTAGAAATTCAGACAAAGACCTGAGAAACATGACAAAATACAACAATGCAACCCGTTCAATATTATTGTACTGTGAGATATGATATCAGATATGATAGTTATCTATTTAAGAAAGAGGGGGGGGGGGGGGGCAGGAGGGGGAAGAGAATAAAGATATGATGCACCAATGCAGACCAGTTCATTGCTATTAAGAAGTTGGATATGGTTATTGTCCGTGAGAGGGGGGCAGAGAGTTCAGGAGCCTCACAGCCTGTGGATACAGGCTGTTGGCCAGTCTGGATGTTCTGGCCTGTATAGACCTGTACCTTCTCCCTGAGGGCAGCAGATGGAAAAGGTGGCGCGCAGGGTGATGTTGGTCCCGCAGGATACTGTGCACCCTCCTCAGACAGCGAGTGGGGAAGATATTACTGATCTCTGGCAGACTTGTTCCAATAATTCTGCCAGCTTCTTTCACCACCCGCTGGAGTGCTTGCTGATCGGCCTTGGTGTGGCTGGGGAACCACACTAGAAATCCATACGTCAGAACGCTGCTGATGGCACAGTTGTAGAAGTTCAACATCAGAGATCTGGGAATGTGTGCGCTCCGCAGTCTCCTCAGGTAGTAGAGGCGCTGTTGGGCCTTCCGTACAACTGAGGTGATATGGTTGCCCCAGGACAGGTCCTCGGTCACAGTTACCCCCAAGAATTTAAAACTGCTCACCCTCTCCACCGCCTCACTGCCAATGAAGAGAGGCAGATGGTTGTTATGACCCCTCTTCCGGAAATCTACAATGATCTCCTTGGTCTTTTTGGTGTTTAAGACCAAGTTATTGTCGTGGCACCATGACTCTAGTTGTTGCACCTCTGTCCTATAGTTTGTCTCATCATTGTTGGATATAAGTCCGAGCACTGTAGTGTCATCTGCAAACTTAACAATGAGATTGGACGCGCGGGAGGAAATACAGTCATGGGTGAAGAGAGTGTATAGCAGAGGGCTCAGAACACACCCCTGAGGGGCACCGGTGTTGACCACAAGGGTGGAAGAGGTGTTCTTACCCACTCTGACACTCTGTCTACGGTTAGTGAGGAAGTCCACAATCCAGTTGCAAAGAGAGGAGTTAAGTCCCAGTTGGTGGAGTTTGGGACGGAGTTTGTATGGCCGGATGGTATTAAAAGCCGAGCTGTAGTCTACAAAGAGGAGCCGTGCATAGGTGTTCCTGTGTTCCAAGTGCTTCAGTAATGTGTGCAGCACTGTGGCGATCGCATCCTCGGTTGACCGGTTCTCCCTGTATGCAAACTGGTGCGAGTCCAGGGATGGTGGAAAAGCAGCTCTGATGTGTTTAATGACCAGTCTCTCCAGGCATTTAGCGGGAATGGGGGTGAGTGCCACAGGTCTGAAATCGTTCAGACATGTGACATTTGACTGTTTTGGGATGGGAACGATGGTTGCTGCTTTGAAACAGGATGGTACCAGTGAACAGGACAACGAGGTGTTATATATAGAGGTGAAGACGTCCGCCAGGTCCGCAGCACAGTCTTTTAGCACCCGGCCCAGCACTCCATCCGGCCCGGCCGCCTTCCTGGTGTTAATGCTCCGGAACACACGCCTCAGCTCATGAGTGCTCAGGACCGGAGCAGGGTCGGTTGAGGGGAGAGGGGACAGGACAGGGTCGGTGTTCTCCCTGTCAAAACGGGCATAAAAGAGATTTAGATCCTCAGCCAGAGTAGAACTGTCGGCTGAGGGTGATGGTGTTCTTCTTTTGTAGTCCGTGATAGCCCTGATGCCCTCCCAGACCTGCCTTGGGTTTGTGTTGTTCTCAAACCTGGCCTCGATACGCCTCCTGTGCTGCTGCTTGGCAGTCTTGATGCCTCTTCTCAGGTTGGCCCTGGCAGCACTGTATGCCTCCTGGTCCCCGGATTTGAAAGCGTTGTTCCTTGTTCGAATAAGTTGTTGAACTCCGTGTGTCATCCAGGGTGGATTATTAGGGAACACACGGAATCGTTTCCAAGTTGTTACATTGTCCACACAGAAACAGATGTAGTCCAAGACAGTGGAGGTGTAACTGTCCAATGCGACACGATTGTCAGTGTCCTGCACCTTGAATACATCCCAGTCTGTGCAGTGGAAACAGTCCTGAAGCATCGGAATAGCATCCTGCGGCCATGTTCTCACGGTTTTGGTTGTAATCCCAGTGCTCTTGATCTTTTGTGTGTATATTGGGTGTAGCAGAAGGGAGAGATGGTCTGACAGACCCAGGTGGGGATAAGCCTGGGCTCTGTACGCATTCGCCATGTTGGTGTACACCTGGTCCAACGTTCTATCTCCTCTGGTAGCACACTTCACATTACGGTGGAAATTGTGAAGTACAGATTTCAGGTCCGCGTGGTTAAAATCCCCAGCCGCAATAAAGACACTGTCCGGGTGTGCTACCAGGCTGTTATTGATGCTGCTGCTCAATTGTGCTAACGCTAGCTTAGCATTAGCATCTGGTGGAATGTAAACAGCGCAGATGTAAACGGCAGAAAATTCCCGAGGGAGATAGAATGGACGGCACTTTAACACCAACAGTTCTACCTCTGTACTGCACAGTTTTTCCGTTACCGTGACGTTCGTGCACCAAAGGTTGTTAATATAGATGCACAGCCCCCCGCCAGTCTTCTTACCCGAGTCCGCAGACCTGTCGGCTCGATAGGCGGTGCGGCCTGCTAGATCGATAGCCGCATCGGGAATGGCGCTGTCCAGCCAGGTTTCAGTGAAAATCATGCACGAACAGTTATTAAAAGTCCGTCGAGTGGCGATCTGCAGTCGTATTTCATCCAGTTTGTAACGGATTGAACGGGCGTTGGAGAGGAATATGATCGGGAGTGGTGGTTTAAACGGACTTGTCTTTAGCCGTGCCCACAGGCCTCCCCGCTTGCCTCTCTTCTGCCTCCGCTCGCAACGTCTCCTCCTGCGGCTTGCTGTTGCGGGTAGCCCCGGGGGTTGCTTAACGATCTCCGGGGGGATGAGATACTCGGATGTTAGTTGAAGATCTCCACGGCTTAGTTGTAGTAGATCATCTCTGTTGTATTGAAGTAACCCCAGACTGTGTGAAATAATACACAGTACCACCAAAAGTGCAAAAGTGTAGGAGCTCCGGGCCGCTGCGTCTGTGCGCGCCGCCATCTTGGTTTGACTGACTGTTTACTCTGCGATTGGAGACCTTCCAAATTTTGTATTTAAAATACAAAATATGAGTAACTGTATTCCGTTACAGTTACCGTTTAAAAAGGTGGTATTCAGAATACAGTTACTTTGTTGAAATAAATGGATTACACTGCGGTACTTTCCTGTTTCATATTGTCGGGGGGCAGGACTGTTTGGGTTTTGTTTGACAGCTACGGTCTGTTGTTCCAGGCGGCAGCGTTACGGTTGCCATGGTTACAGGGCGACGCTCTCTCTCTCTCTGCGACTGTGTGTTTCCTGGGTGAGAGAGCGCCTTTTCGTTGTTGTTGTTGTTGTGCTAAGCTAACAGGCAGAATGCTACAAGCATAGCTGTAAAGAATGTAGCATCATGTTCAGTGTAGTCCGTGCTGCAGGGAGAATGGACTGCCATACACGTTATGGGTCTGTGAGCGCGAGGAGGGAGAAAAAGGGGAGTGGAAAGGTAGGAGTTGTCATCGAGGAAAAACGGGAGCTGGAAGCATGTAAATATAATAATAACCACTGCAGCCAAGAAGAGTGCCTGACGAGCCCAGCTGTAAGTAAGCTATTAAGACTCGACTGTACACCGTGTTCCTGTTTTCCTCCAAAAACAATAAGTTCCGTTGGAGCAGCCTTTCAACGCCTCTCTCTGTCTCTCGCAAGAAAAGTTGACCCACACAACAAAGTAAAGCTATTTTTCGGCTACGAGCTGACCGTGTCACGGCCAGGCGGATCAGCTGCACGCTGATCATCCCTCTCTGTTTCTCTCTCTCTTGCTCTTCTCTCTCGCCGGGGCGGAACTCACTGTGGGTTCACGCCCTCGACCCACGCCCTCGGGAAATGAGACACCTGGGTCTCATTAAGGGGAGCAGCATTTAAGCCAAGAGGTGACTGCTGTTCGTCGCTGGATCGTTGTCTACTACGCGTTAGTGAAGTCAAGCTACAGCAAGTTTAGTTAAGAGTGTTTTCCTCTGTGCGTCGTCCTTAACCCTGTCTCCCTGTCTACAGAGCTTCCTGGATTTTTCCCCGTGTGATTCCCGTGTGGCAGTGTCGGAGTGTGAGCCTGTGATCGTGTGAGTGGATATACTGAAGAACGCGTGCTTTCCCCTGGACTTCCCTGGAGACCCCTTCTCCCCCCACTCAGCTGTATATAACACCCCCCCGCACATTCTTGTATATACACCTGGTGACTTGTAAATAAACCCTTCTTGTGAGCATCAGAACCGGAGTCCTGCGCTTGAGTCCTCCTCCAAACCGTAACAATAATGATCCAGCCATCATGGACTCAGCGGACTCAAATCCCACCCAGCAACCCGTCCTCACCCCGGAGGCAATCCTGGAACGCCACGAACACATGCTTCGGCAATCAACAACTGGCCGCACTCACTCAAGCCCTCGCTCAACGTCTACCGTCGGTAAGCCCACCCTCACCCCCTCCGTTTATTTCTCCTCAGCTATCGGCTCCAAATCCATCTGCAGTCGCTCCGCCTGTTTCCCCCACGCCAGCTTCCACAGAACCTCCAGAGCGATCGTTACCAGCGCCGGAGCCTTTCTCAGGTGAGTTTGATAAATGTGGTGGATTTTTGACTCAGATCACCCTACAATTCCGTCAGTTACGAAGAACATATGAGACAGATGGGGCCAAAATCGCCTTTATGGTTCAACTGTTACGTGGGCCGGCATTAAACTGGGCGCAAGCTGTTTTAAGAACAGCCCCAGACATTTCTTACGAGGATTTCCTCACCAAATTTAAAAGTGTTTTTGAAAGAGGCACCGGAGCGGAGGCGGCTGCCCACAGACTGTTAAATTTGAAGCAGGGAAGGCGGAGTATGGCGGATTTTTCGGTCGAATTCTGGACCTTGGCCGAAGAAACTGGCTGGGGGCAGTCGGCATTGATAAGTACTCTCTTGAATAATATTTGTGATGAGTTAAAGAGAGAACTGATGAT
The DNA here is from genome assembly GCF_057382275.1 of Copadichromis virginalis. Lineage (NCBI taxonomy): Eukaryota > Metazoa > Chordata > Actinopteri > Cichliformes > Cichlidae > Copadichromis > Copadichromis virginalis. Next base: position 2,125,909 of record NC_140622.1, read on the forward strand.
GAGAGATGTTCCTAAGACCCTGTCTGATGTGATTACACTATGTGTGAAGATGGATGAGCACCTACGGGCGTGTCGGGGAACCAGAAACTACATTTCCCAGGGCGCATGGAGACGTCAGGTGGGGGCGCGCCTAGCGGCAGTCACTCATCGGACAGCATGGAAGAAAGTGAACAGCCCATGCAACTGGGCCGCTCCAGACTGTCGCCCGAGGAGCGGTATTGTCGCTGGAGAGCCGGTGAGTGCTTTTATTGTGGCCGCAAGGGCCATATTGCCATGGATTGCCAGGCGCTGTCCCCTGGACTTCCCTGGAGACCCCTTCTCCCCCCACTCAGCTGTATATAACACCCCCCCGCACATTCTTGTATATACACCTGGTGACTTGTAAATAAACCCTTCTTGTGAGCATCAGAACCGGAGTCCTGCGCTTGAGTCCTCCTCCAAACCGTAACAGACAGGGACCCCGCCGTATTAGTCAGAGGTCCCTTTACTACAGTTCGGAGTCGCGGACCTTCAGTAATAGTAATAAATCACACAGCAATAGTACATTCACGTTGTTGTAAAAAGCATGATAATATATTAAGTAATCCAAAGTATTCAGAATACGTTACTGTCATTGAGTAACGTAACGGAATACGTTACAGAATACATTTTGGGGCATGTAATCTGTAATGGAATACATTTTAAAAGTAACCTTCCCAACACTGCTAATTGAATAGTCCAGGGGTGAGTGGACCTTTTACGCAGAGGAATGCAGGTGTTCAGAGGAAGGACCAGGTCAGTGTAGCTATGTGCAGTTTGACCTTAATTTCTGTTGATTCAAGTTCAGTTATGTTTATTTGACCTGAGTTAATCATGGAGTTTTTTATTTATTTTTGTAAATACTGGTTGGTTACAAAATGGTGAATAAATCACTTGCTACACTAGACAGCATCTGTCTCCTGCACTTCTTTAGCCGCGAAGGTCAAGTCTTATCACACTCCTCAACCCAACCGGTCGCAGCAGATGGCCCCCCCCTCCTGAGCCTGGTCCTGCCGGAAGTTTGTTCCTGTTAAAAGAAGGTTTTCTCTTCTGATTGTCACCAAAGTGCTTGCTCAAAGGCAGTCATTTGATTGTTGGAGTTTTCTCTGTTTCTCTTTGTATTATTCTTGTCATGGGCCGCGGCTCGGTGTCTGAGGAGCGGTGGGGATGCCCACGCCTACGGGTGTGGCTGTCGTCTTCACACCTGCATCCCATTCCAGGCGATCATCAGGAGGACTATTTAACCCCACACGGCCGGCTGGTCCACATCAGTCCGTCAGTCACCATTCAGTGGTTATTGTCTGGCGTATTCGAGCCTTCACCTGCCTGTCCTCCTGGAGTTCAGATAAACAACCTGTCATCATCCTCTCCGTCGCCTTGGAATCCTCTCCCGCAGACACTTACTCCTCCCTCCGGTCTCCACCATCTGGCCCCGATCGCAAGATAAATAGGTCTACCCTGTTGTATGCTGTCTTTTCCCTGCTCCCCAGTAACGCTCTCCCTTTTCTGTTGCAGCCTCCCACGGTCCCGAATCGTTTATCTCCCGGTCTCTTCTGTTCTAACATTTCCCTTTGGTTATTCCGGGTCACCTTTAGTTAAGAAATAAAGTTTATTCTGCGTGCATTTCCTGCGTACTGTGTTTGCTTCTGGGTCCAGCTTGCGTGTTAGAACTATGGTTCTTGACAATTCTAGGGTCTTTACCTTACAATATAAAGCACTTTGAAGCAAATGTTGTTGTGATTTGATGCTATATAATTAAAATCAAATGGAATTAAATAGAACCAAAGTGAAAGCCTTTCGGTTACATACCTCCTGTATTGTACAGTCTAGCTGCACCTCGTCACACATACATGTTATGTATGGAAACTGGAACCAGATGAAATAAATATAAGTAAGTTACCAACAACATCTTTTATTAGCAAATGAATAATAAATTCTTGCCTTTAAGTTTTAGACCAAACAAAGTCCTTCTAGCCTCTACTTTATATAAAGTTTTAAACATACAGACAAAGGTAAACAAGCAAGTCAGAGAGAGAAAGGCCAAAACATCATCTGGTCAGGGTCACTTAATCATAGTTTGTTTGAACAATGCTTATTTGCATTTAATCTGGGAAAAGCCCCTTTTCCCTTAAAAGGTGCCACATTTGTAAGGAAAACGCATTTATGGTTTGAGCAGCAGCAGAGTTAAGTATGTGGGTCACACTCATGCAAAACTTACAAATCTTCCCTGTCAATCCCAAACAACCTATTCTGCTAATGAGCCTTGTTTTGAGCTGCTGGTATCACAGGTGCTGACAGTCAGGTGCCTGATTGATGCCTGCAGCATTCAAACATGAACCCTGCTAAAGTGGTCAGCTGGTGTTTGTCCGTCTGTCCCATCTTTGACTGGATAGGGCCCTGTCATTGGACAAGTTCAAGCTGGTGTTCCACAAAACCAAATTGCAGCATTATTTGGAATGATCCCTAGAACCATCTCCAAAATGAAGTTCAACTTCCATATAATGGGGGATGTCAGAGACAGACTGTGAAGCAGGGCCCTATTTCAGGAAGCCAGTTTAGTGCAAACTCTGAGTAAGTAAACCCTGAGTTAACGAAAACTCTGGGTTTTCGTTTTCACAAAGCGAGTTTAGATTAATTCTGAGTGAGTCACTATGACGACACACTCCGTGAAGCTAACCTGCCCCCTAGCAGGTTTACTTCAACTAACCCTGACCTTCTCCGCCTCTTTGTCGGAAACCTGACTGTAGGAAGTGTCAGACATGGCGTGCTCCTTCCTTGAAGAGCCAGTAGATGTTGAAGCCCAAATTCTCCGCAGAGCTCTCCGCCGGGAGAGAGTGATTAGAGCGCGTTCGGACATTTTATCATTTCCTGATGATTTCCTGTGTGAACGTTACCGTTTTTCAGCACAATCTATAATTTTTTTGAATAACATCCTCAGGCCTAATATTGCTCATGTGACACATCGCGGACATTCTCTCAGTTCTGTGCAGATTATTTGTATTGCACTTCGGTTTTTTGCAAACGGGAGCTTTCTGTATAATATTGGTGATGCTGAGCACGTTTCCAAGGCTACCGTCTGTCGGGCAGTCAGGAATGTTACAGTTGCACTGAAACGTCTCCTGTACTCGTTTGTGGTGTTCCCCGGTCATAGACCCACAAGATTTATCAAAGAGGGATGCCACAAAATTGCAGGTAGCAGGATGAACGAAACTTAATTCATGATGTGGTGATACTTGGACTACTACTTAAATTTTACATTTATTCTCACGGTTCCCAGGCGTGATTGGCTGTATAGATGGCACTCACATTCCAATCATTGCTCCTTCAGTAAATGAAGGAGACTATGTGAACAGGAAGTCTTTCCACAGCATTAATGTGCAGGTACATAGTTCCCTGTAGCATTTCACACTAACAAATTATTTCATTATCGTAATGGATGCTAATTTGTGTTCTCTGCACTGTGAAGATCATATATGATGCTGCCAACATTATCACAAATGTGGAAGCCAAGTGGCCAGGCTCTGTGAGTGGTGGTGGTGGAGGACCCCCACCTGTTTTTCGGGCCTCCGCTTTTTTTCTGTTGGCTATAACGGGTCACATTTGAGCATACAGAGTAAGCAAATATGTACTTGTAATGTGCTCAGATAATTTCAATAAGTGCTTACAGAGGGGAAATTAATGTAGCCTCTAACTGCAATTGATTTACATCGGACAAACAGACCAAGCACTATGGCTCATAATACAATTACACCTTACCTGTTTGGACTATATTTTTATATTTCATTTTTACTTGCTGCCAGGAACGTTTGGGGCCTGTTGGGTTGCACCTGCGCTCACATCACGTCACAAAATCAAATGTATAAAATACAAAATAAAATATAATAAAATAACGTGTTAAATGGGTGGAAATCCCTCGATCAACGTTTAAATTAACACTCACGCATTGACTCTGTCGGCTATGTTTTGCCATGCATGCTCCCTTTCTTTTGCAGCTGAGCCTGTGTTACTTTTTTTCCGCAAAATTTGCATGTTATCGGCATATGCTGCCATCGGAATTTCAGCCTCAAGCGCTGTGAAATACATTGACCGCGCCTTCTTTCCCTCCGTCTCCATGGTGACTCGCTTAATCTGTGCTCCACTAATCAGGGCTTTATGTATCCTCGTGCGCGCGCTTAACTTGGGGTTAAAGCAACTCCGCGTTGACTGAACTAATTGTTATCAGCCTTTCTGAAACCGAATATTCCGAGTTGGACAGTTCGGGGTTACTCAACCCTGAGTATCGTTTTTCACTCTGAGTTTTCTAAACCGGCTTCCTGAAATAGGGCCCTGGTGTCCAAAGAAGACAACAACATAAGAATCCCATTTCCACACCTATCAGCTTTTAGGAACCATAGCCAATCTTCAAATTGGTAATCAGGGCTTCCAGGATGATGTGGCCGATGGCTCTCTATCCAGACAATCCTGAACAGACTGCACAGAGCCATTCTCCAGTGTCAGAGGGCTGCTGGAGGCCTGCCGTGACTGCCCTTCACTGTCAGGGGCATTTGCACTGGAACGTTTTGAACGCCATCTTCCTCATTCCCCAGTATAAACAAAACATACGGAGGGAAGAAGTAACCACGAGGGAGGTGAAACGTTGGTCTGCCCAATCAGAAGCTACGCTGCAGGACGCACTCAACAATGTCGACTGGGACATGTTCAGAGCATGCCCCAGTCGACATCAACGAGTTTACGGAAGTAGCAGTATGCTTCGTCAATATGCTAGCGGAGGAGATTATCCCCACTGCGAGACTCACCACATTCCCGAACCAGAAACCGTGGGTGGACAGATCGATCCGCACTGCAATGAACGCCAGGACCGCCTCCTACAACGTGGGTCTCACCACTGGCGATTTGAGCGGCTCATATGGCATGCAGCGTGCGATGAGAGATACCAAACGCAGGTACTGGGAGCACGTGGAGTCTCTTTTTTTCTTTTCAGACTTCAACCATCCAGACCAATGAAAAGAGACCAAATAGGAGACAATAGCTGAATAAGCTGTTTGGTGCTTTTAAGTTTTTGCTATCATCAATATTCATTTTGCAAAAAGGGCCATAAGGATAATCCATAATACTGGTTATAGAATTCACTGATCCGGTTCATTTTCTCACTGTACAAATTATATATAAAGCAATAAACAGCCCACTTCCTGACAATATTCTCAAAATGTTTTCTAAAAGAGTAGAGGGATACAGTTAGGGGGGGGGGAAATAAATGTAAAACATCCCTGTGTTCAAACAACACTTAAAGGCTTTTGCATCTCTGTGTGTGGAATAAAGCTGTGGAACAGACTGAGTGAAGAACTGAAGCATGACTCAGTTTAAACAGAGGTTCAAAACTATGGTTTTTGCAAAGTGCAGGGAGGAGGAAAGGCTCTGATCTGGTGTTCTCCCCCATTAGTTTCACAACAGGGATGTGTATGTGTGGGTGCACAAGTATGTTTACATAAGTATATATATCTGTAAATGTAAAAGTAGCCTTTTGACGTGTTACTACAGTTATAAAAGCAAATACATGTAACAAATTGTACGGAAGAATTTACAATGGACAGGGAGAAAAGGTGTAGCCTATTAGTTACTAAAGGAGGGAGAAGGGGTGGGATTAAATAAGCTTACACTTCTTCCAGCTGCTTTTTAAACATATTATTTATAATTTCTAATTATTATTGTTTTGTTTTGCTTTTGTTTTTCTTTGTTTGTTTGTCTCCTTTTTCTCTGTTGTTGATGTTGTTATACTATTTTAACATGTTCAAAATAAAGAGACAACACAAATACAAATGCTGTTTCCTTAAAAATGTGGCATCATACACACAGCCTTTTAGAGTTATTAGATTTATTGCCAAGAAGCATTGTTACATCAAAGAACTAACTTAACGAACACAATTTTCCTTATTTGATTCCCAAGAGAAACAGGACTTAGTACTTGCTGATGGTTTTATAGGCCATTCAAGCCTTGTGCAGGTCTACAATTGTGTCCCTGACTTCCTTTATCAGCTATTTGGTCTTACCCTTTGTGGTCGATAGGTCGGAATGAAGGAACTGGTTCTGCAGACAGAAGTGCTTTATACAAATAATGAGTTGAGGTTAGCAGTCTCTGATTGATTAATTCATTGACTGATTAGGATCTGTGTGGTACATGGGCACACAACCAATCTGTGGGAAGCAGTATTCTGGCTGCATTGGACAGGTTCACCACGAATTTCACTTAATGAAATCCAAATCAATTTATAGCGTTTGTTATGTGGTTTCCTGGGTTTTATTAGAGACTGTTCATTTCTTTGGAACTGAGAAACATTACAAATTTATCAGGGGATGGATTAGTTATGTTCCCCCACAGTATGTCAGCATGGAGAGTGAAAAGTGAATTTTTCAAAGGGACAAACAGCTGTTGTCACCAGGTGGGCCACTCCACTGCTGTTTCTTCAGTATATGACCTCAGCATACTTTGTGGACATGTGGTATATTTTCACAGCATGACTAAACAGTTACTTCAAAGACAGAGTGAAAATAGCATGTATATGACTAAACACTGATCACATACTTTCATACTAAATTGCAGATATAAATTCTATCCTGCTTTATCTTCTCATAGTAACATAAACAACACCACCTGTGTGATTACATTTAAAACACATTTAATCGACTCCATCAGATCTGTCCATGCCAGAGTCTCACACATCGTCACACACCACTCAGCCTTCATGATTCATGTCCATGCCATATCTCTGTGTACCAATCGTGACCTGTTGGACAGTCCTGCTGCTTTACACACCTGCTGTAGTAACCACCGCGGTCCCCATCGGTGTGCCACTGGCATGTGTGTGTGGAGTGACTTTTCCCGGTCGGTGCTCCTTATTGCGGATACAGCTGTGAGTGCACAACTGGCATGAGGCACAGGCTGAGTTGCAGCAGGGTAAGAAGCGACAGGCGCTAACTCGCCACATGAAGCAGCCAGGTGACCAGAAGCACCAGCAGAGCACTATGCCACCTGTCACCATGCCCATGATGATGTAGAGAACCAACAGGGACAAAGAGGCAGGGGAGTCTAGAGTTAAAACAAAGTATAGTTATTTGTATCGGAAATGACAGTCATAATTAAATAAACAGCAGCAGTGAAAAAGTACATTCATTTATGTGTGTGGTGGGGAAGCTCCACCTCACAAAAAAACAATAGTCAACAATTCAGTGATACCCAACAGGGTCCATGGACTTGGAAATGTCCTGCCCATTGATCATCCATTCATAAAAAAAGTGTCACGAATCTCAGGATCCGGTGTGGTGTGTTTTTTTTTGCCTTCGCCTCTCCCACCAGGGCAGAGCTGGACCTTGCTCCCCCACCTCTGCACCCACCTTCAACGCACACCTGTTGCTCATTCATGCTAATCCTACTCTGGCTTCTCATTGTGAGTGATTACCTGGCAGACTACTTAAGATGGCAGGCGACTGCTTCCTCGCTGGATCGTTGTACTGAATAGTGTCAGTGTAGCCCAGCCACTTGAGCATCTTTTCCTTGAGATTTCTCAGAGTTTCTCCCTGACGTATTTTCCCCTGTGTACAGGCTTCCCAGATCCCCTGCCTGTGTCCCCTGTCGCTTTGAACTCTGTGGATGTGTGTGAGTGACGGTGAGCGTTTTAGATCAGACTGCTTGAGTGAGTCACGGACGGAGTAAAGAAGAACTAATGTTGGTGCCTGCCTCAGACCTTTCCCTCAGCCTTGGACTCCCTCGAGCCCTGTGTTTTCTTATCCCATTGTATATATTTATATATCTTCACCTGGTGCAATATCACAAATAAACCCTTCATCTTCTCCCTAAGCTTCTGAGTCCTGCGATTGAGTTCTCTACCAAACAAACGGTGACAAAAAGTCATAAACCACAGATTGCCTGACCATCCATCAGCACTTCAGAGCCTCTCTTTATGTTCCTGCTGCAGAGAGTTCCTTAAAAGTATATCTGAATATGAACAAAGGGCCAAAATATATTTTAAAAAAACCCTCCACTATTTCAACTGAATGGTCACTTTGACTATGATTATGTTGTTCTGTAGATATTTGCTATAACTTACTTCTCCACAATAAATTAAGCACATGAATGAAATTCTGACCACTGAAAGCAAGCAGTCTGCTCCTCTAGATAGAGCTCTGTAGCGCTGGGCAAAGCGAGGCTTTGTAAAAGCTGCAGCATTTAAAGCAATTGTGCCAGAATTGTAACGAGGCTTTCAAACAGTCTGACACCTCCACAGTCACCCCTACTGGCCACATCACATCTGATAATGATCTTCTGGGAAACAATGACTGAAGAAATTTTATTGGACTACTCTTGAGTGCAACTGAATTTTGTTATTTAGCAGCCAACTGACTGCAGGGTGTAAGCACTGTCTTTGCAAGTTTACGTACCTGCTACCGACTCAGGATTGGGAGGACCAATCGGCGCACCACAGTTCATACGTGTCAGGAAGGGCACAGTGGGTGGACTCAGAAAGGGATGAGGAGGGGTTGCTATTGCTGGTGAAGGTTCAGGAGGTAAAATTTGACCTTCTGAAGAAGGACAGATTTGGGTCAGCTATTAAATATTACAAATGGTGTTTCACTGGTAAGCTTTACAATACATTTCTTAAACTGTTTACAGTATTCCAAAATCCTCAAATTTCCTAATTAAGTAAGTATCAGCCTAACTGACCTTTGCAGCCTGTGGTGAGGTTTTCCTCCAGGTCACTTCCATCCCCACAGTTATCAATGCCTTTTTCATCACACACCAAACTCAGAGGGATGCACTTTCCATTCCTGCAAGTGAAGTAAGGCTCATTGCTGCAATCTGATTGATTAAAACCTGAAGGAAGAAGAAGACAACAAAGAAAGTGAAAAAGAGGGATTACTTTGGTAGTGGGTAGACTACTGCCACTGAATACTGACACACACATTCAGTGCATGCAATGGATTTCTACCTTGTACAGAAAATAGGTATGGTAGGTACGGTCAGAGGTGGGAAGTACGAAGTACAAATACTTCCTTACTCTACCTAAGAACATGTATCTGTACTTTACTTGAGAAGTTTATTTCCTGACTGCTTTTTACTTTTACTCCCTGACAGGCTTGTTACTTTTGGTTTGATGGATTTGAGTTGAATGCGTCAAACATCAAACCGATTAGAATTTTGCCAAATTTGTTTGGTTTATGCCACAGCACTAGAACGACTGCAACTGTCTGTAAGCTGTGGTACTTCAGCATCTAGCTAGCCCTACAGAAGAGGAGCCAACATAAAGAGAGTAATACTTTTTAAGTGTGAGGTAATTTCTAACACAGCGTTTCTATCAACTCAACAAACACAAACTGTGTGTGTGCAGTTTGTCTCTCAGGCTACGTTCACACTAGCCTAGATAGATTTGAAAACGGCGTTTTCGTCTGAAAACGCTCCGCGTCCACACTAGCGTTTTCAGTCATTTTCACAGAGTTGTGCGTCCACAGGTGCAAAAGCGAGTAGGAATGAAAGAATTTGAAGTAAAGCTATCTGGAGCATGTACAAACTGATAATAATCTTTTTTAGGGCTGTCAAAATTGAGAGCAATCAAAACAACTGCTGTAATGCACTCCACTATCTTTTTTTAAGTGGTCACATGACTGCATCACATGACTAAAATGTGTCATCGTTTTAGAAAGTCTGCGCTTTCTAGTGTCCACACTGCGCCGGGGCAGCGTTTTCGAGAGCGTTTTCAAAACGCTGCGTTTTTCCCTTGAGGAAAACGCTGTCTCAGTGTGGGAGGCCAAAATGGAGAGAAAATGATGTGTGGACATAGCCTCAGTGTGTTGCAGCTAAAGGTCCAGCTGCCATATTTGACAGGGAGAGAAATGAAAGAGAGCTAACTTCACTCAAAGATCAGAATCAGAATGTCTTTATTGTCATTGTCACAGGTACAACCACATTATAAGTGGTCCCCGATCAGTGCATAAAAAATAAAAATGTGAAAGTATAAATAAAACAATAAAATTCAATAAAATCAATAAATAAAACACTTAAAGTGCTAATAAAAGTAGTATGAGCACACATTCACATACATTCCCACATACATGCTTCAGTCAGCGCATAGATCAATTCAAGAGTGGCGTGATGGACATTTTTTAGTAGCAGCAGCTTTTTTAAGACGGTGGGTATTGTGTAGATCTTCCAGTGTGGGGAGAGGGCAGCTAGTGATCCTTTGGGTGGTGTTAATGATCCTTTGGAGTGCTTTTCTCTGAGCCACGGTGCAGCTAGTGTACCAGATGCATATGCAATAGGTCTGTGTCTGTTGGTGGCTCTGTAGAAGGACACCAGCAGTCTCTGTGAGCCAGTGCTGAGGCTCAGGGCTGAGGATGTGTGATGGCCAACTCTCACTCTCTGTCTACAGCCTGAGAGGAAGCTGTTGAGCCACATGCAGGTGCTGTATGGAAGCCCCAGGTCCTGTAGCTTAACCACCAGTTTGTGTGGAAGAATGGTGTTAAAAGCTTAGCAGTAATCCATGAAAAGCATCCACACATAGCTCCAGGTGTGTTACGGCAGCATGGAGTAAACCTTTACTCAAAAAGCATCTCTAGACCCAGCAGTCTTAGCTAATTATAGGCCAATCTCCAACCTTCCTTTCATATCAAACATCCTTGAAAGAGTAGTTGTCAAACAGCTAACAGATCATCTGCAGAGGTTTATTTGAAGAGTTTCAGTCAGGTTTCAGAGCTCAGCACAGCACAGAAACAGCTTTAGTGAAGGTTACAAATGATCTTCTTATGGCCTCTGACAGTGGACTCATCTCTGTGCTTGTCCTGCTAGACCTCAGTGCAGCGTTCGATACTGTCGACCATAATATCCTATTAGAGCGATTAGAACATGCTGTAGGTATTACAGGTACTGTGCTGCAGTGGTTTGTATCATATCTATCTAATAGACTCCAATTTGTTCATGTAAATGGAGAGTCCTCTTCACACACTGAGGTTAATTATGGAGTTCCACAGGGTTCAGTGCTAGGACCAATTCTGTTTACATTATACATGCTTCCCTTAGGCAGCATCATTAGAAGACATAGCATACATTTACACTGCTATGCAGATGACACCCAGCTCTATCTGTCCATGAAGCCAGATAACACAGTTAAACTGCAGGAATGTCTTAAAGACATAAAGACCTGGATGGCCGCTAACTTTCTGCTTCTTAATTCAGATTAAACTGAGGTTATTGTACTCGGCCCTGAAAAGCTTAGAAATATGGTATCTAACCAGATTCTTACTCTGGATGGCATTACCTTGGCCTCCAGTAACGCTGTGAGGAACCTTGGAGTCATTTTTGACCAGGACATGTCCTTCAACGCACATATTAAACAAATATGTAAGACTGCGTTCTTCCATTTGCGCAACATCTCTAAAGTTAGAAATATCCTGTCTCAGAGTGACGCTGAAAAACTAGTTCATGCATTTATTACTTCCAGGCTGGACGACTGTAATTCATTATTATCAGGAAGTCCTAAAAACTCCCCGAAAAGCCTTCAGCTAATCCAAAATGCTGCAGCAAGAGTCCTGACAGGGACTAGAAAGAGAGAGCAGATTTCTCCTGTTTTGGCTTCCTGTTAAATCCAGAATTCAAAATCCTGCTGCTCACATACAAGGTCTTAAATAATCAGGCCCCATCTTATCTTAATGACCTTGTAGTACCATATCACCCTATTAGAGCACTTCGCTCTCGCTCTGCAGGCCTACTTGTTGTTCCTAGAGTATTTAAAAGTAGAATGGGAGGCAGAGCCTTCAGTTTTCAGGCCCCTCTTCTGTGGAACCAGCTTCCAGTTTGGATTCAGGAGACAGACACTATCTCTACTTTCAAGATTAGGCTTCAAACTTTCCTTTTTGCTAAAGCATATAGTTATGGCTGGACCAGGTGACCCTGAATCCTCCCTTAGTTATGCTGCAATAGACATAGGCTGCCGGGGATTCCCATGATGCATTGAGTTTTTCCTTTCCAGTCACCTTTCTCACTCACTATGTGTTAACAGACCTCTCTGCATTGAATCATATCTGTTATTAACCTCTGTCTCTCTTCCACAGCATGTCTTTATCCTGTCTTCCTTCTCTCACCCCAACCAATCACAGCAGATGGCCCCGCCCCTCTCTGAGCCTGGTTCTGCCGGAGGTTTCTTCCTGTTAAAAGGGAGTTTTTCCTTCCCACTGTTGCCAAAGTGCTGCTCATAGGGGGTCATATGATTGTTGGGTTATTCTCTCTATGTATTATTGTAGGGTCTACCTTACAGTATAAAGTGCCTTGTGGCGACTGTTGTTGTGATTTGGCGCTGTGTAAATAAAATTGAATTGAATTCCTGATGTTCAAAGATATCCCAGTTAGTCCTGTCAAAACAGTCCTGCAGCTGCTGAGAGGCACCCTCTGGCCATATGGTAATGTCTTTCTCCATGGCCAAAGACTAAGACAGAAGGACAGGAGAGGAAGAAGAGAGCTTGGATTTAAAGGGAAGGATGCTCAGTATTGCTTGATAGACTGGGAATTTAAAGCTTCCATGTAGGTCCTCGTGTTTTTAATCAGATATTAAGTCTATGTGACATTATGTTTTATCACATTGAGAAACATGCTGCAAAACAAACTGAGTCAAACTAAGTGTGTTATTCAAAGGCTGCATTAAAATCCTCTGCAGGATAAACAGGTTAGTTAGTTGTAGTGTGATGGGTTTAAAGTAAAGAACAGTGTGTGACTGATACACTATGGCTGTAGTTTCATGGTCAGAGTAAGGTTACATCAAGTGTAGCAGCGATTCATGTGAATTTTGCTGATGATGCTAAGATTCACTGACTGAATTCCACCAGTCAGTAAATTGATTTCCACATTGATTTAAGTCGTGTACATCCACAAAGAGTGGATCAATGACCAGGTTTCCCATGGTCACTGATCATGACTCAAGGATCATTGATCAGTGGTTGTTGTCAAAGGAGCTTTCAAAGAAAAGCGTCTGGACTTCTTTAAGTTGCTTGAAGACGTTTCACCTCTCATCCGAGAAGCTTCTTCAGTTCTAAGGTCAAATGGTGGAGAGTCCCAGATATAAACCTAGTGGGAGTTTCCCCCCACAGAGGGACAAAAGGACCCCCTGATGATCCTCTAATCGCCTGAGCCAAGGTGTGAAACTGGGTGTGGGTCCCAATCAGCCAGAGTTTCGGGTGAGTTCATTGTGAAACCTGGCCCCACCTTATCATGCGAATTCCTGAGGTCAGATGGCCCAGGATGTGAGTGGGCATTAAGGCGTCTGGGAAGGATCTCAAAACTGGATTATAGATGGCAGAGAGTTGGTGTCGTAAGCCCCGCCTCTGTTCAAAGATGGTCGCTCACAGTGGACATAGATGCTTCTTTCACTCCTCTTTCAAACCATCTGTCCTCTCTGTCCAAAATGTGAACATTGGCATCCTCGAAAGAGTGACCTTTGACCTTTAGATGCAGATGGAAAGTGCAAACTTCACAAGTGCATGGCACAACATAGAGAAGCCACCTCCACAGGACAAGACTCAGCTGTCCATCTGCATCTAAAGGGCCATCTGATCTCAGGAATTTGCATGATACACATCGGACTACAAACACGCACATTACCAACTCCGGAAGACGATCAAAGCAGCCAAACGTGAGTACAGGGACAGGGTGGAGCAACAGTTTGACAACCCTCGGAGGATGTGGCAGGGACTAAACACGATCGCAGACTTTAGAGGGAAAACCAGCACACCGCAGACCACGGCCTCTCTGTGTGAGGATCTAAACGTATTCTACGCTAGATTCGACACAGCGAACACCATGAGACCGGACAGTGTGCGCACCGCGGATGACGTCAGTGCGCACACTGTGTCTGAGGAGGATGTGCGGAAGTGCTTCAGGAAGGTGAACGCACGCAAAGCTACTGGTCCGGACGGGATTCACGGCCGCGTCCTCAAGTCATGCGCGGCTCAGCTGGCTGGAGTGTTCACGCACATCTTCAACCTTTCCCTCTCTCTGTCTGTAGTCCCAGCCTGCTTCAAAATGGCCACCATCGTCCCTGTACCCAAATCCTCCACCATCTCCTCATTGAACGACTGGCGACCTGTAGTCCTGACCCCCATCGTAAGCAAATGCTTCGAGAAGATGGTCAGGGACTTCATCTGCTCTGCACTACCCGACTCACTGGACCCTCTACAGTTCGCATACCGCCACAACAGGTCCACTGATGATGCCATAGCCCTGACACTACACACTGCCCTGTCACACCTGGAGAAGAGAGACACGTATGTGAGAATGCTGTTTGTAGATTACAGCTCAGCATTCAATACCATCGTTCCCTCGAAGCTGGACAGGAAACTGCAGGATCTAGGACCGAGCAGCTCCCTCTGCAGCTGGATCCTTAGCTTCCTGTCTGACAGACGCCAGGTGGTCAGACTGGGCAGCATCACCTCATCCCCCATCACACTGAACACTGGTGCTCCACAGGGGTGTGTACTGAGCCCTCTCCTGTACTCACTCTACACCTACGACTGCACAGCCACTAACAGCTCCAACATCATTGTGAAGTTTGCGGACGACACTACAGTGGTGGGTCTTATCACCAACGGTGATGAGACGGCTTACAGGGAGGAGGTCAGCGCCCTGACCCACTGGTGTCAAGACAACCATCTCACCCTCAACGTCGCAAAGACAAAGGAGTTGATAGTGGACTTCCGGAGGTGCAGAGAAGTACACACCCCCATCACCATCAACGGCGCTGCTGTGGAGAGAGTGAGCAGCTTCCGGTTCCTTGGCGTACATCTGGCTGAGGATCTTACGTGGTCAGTACACACAAACAAAACAGTGAAGAAGGCGCAGCAGCGCCTCTTCTTTCTCAGGAGACTGAAAAGATTCGGCATGAGCCCCCGCATCCTCAGGACCTTCTATCACTGTGCCATTGAGAGCATCCTCACTGGATGCATCACCACCTGGTATGGCAACAGCACCGCCTACAACTGCAAAGCTCTCCAGCGAGTAGTGCGGTGCTCTGAACGGATAATTGGAGGTGAGCTTCCCTCCCTCCAAGACATCTACAGGAAGCGGTGCCTGAGGAAAGCGGGGAGGATCATCAAGGACTCCAGTCACCCCAGCCATAAACTGTTCAGACTACTTCCATCAGGAAGGAGGTTCTGCAGCATCCGGTCCCGTACCAGCAGACTGAGAGACAGCTTTTTCCATCAGGCCATCAGACTGCTGAACACGTCATAGACACCTCAGCTTCACTACTGGAACTTCAACATTATGCACTCCACACTGTACAGTAATGCCACTGTTTTGCACATGTCTCAACTCTGTATATTTTATATATTTTATTTATTATTTACTCTATTTAATTTGTAAAATATGTGTACACACACACACACACACACACACACACACACACACACACACACACACACACACACACACACGTAGAAAAATATTTAGTATACACATCCAGAAATGCATATACTATTATATATTGTACATATATTTATTAGTTTCAGATGTAGCCATTCTTGTATTTTGCCTGTTTACATTATTGTATTTTGCACAACTCTGTTGCTTGTGAAGCTCGCACACAAGAATTTCACTCACATGTGCTGTACCAATGTACCTGCACATGTGATGTGACAATAAAAGTGATTTGATTTGATTTGATTTGATAAGGTGGGGCCAGGTTTCACAATGAACTCACCCGAAACTCTGGCTGATTGGGACCCACACCCAGTTTCACACCTTGGCTCAGGCGATTAGAGGATCATCAGGGGGTCCTTTTGTCCCTCTGTGGGGGGAAACTCCCACTAGGTTTATATCTGGGACTCTCCACCATTTGACCTTAGAACTGAAGAAGCTTCTCGGATGAGAGGTGAAACGTCTTCAAGCAACTTAAAGAAGTCCAGACGCTTTTCTTTGCAAGCTCCTTTGACTATGATGACCTGGATGACTGAGAACCTTCACAGACATCAGTGGTTGTTGATATATAGTCATGAGAATTTGCATATTAATGATCAGTGTTCCTTCAGTGGTACTGGTTTCAGTCATTATGCAAATGTCCTGTTTATAAGGTTGAAACCTGCAGTCAGGTGAGACTGAAGAAGTCACCTGATGATGAGCAAACATTTCTCCCACTGAAAATGCTACGTCCAGATGAACAGAATAAACTTTTTGGGATTTACTCACCTGGATAATAAAGACATCAATAAATTTAAACCCTCTTTTGAGGATGTTTCTATTTTTGTGAAACTGAAACCCCCCCAAAACAAAACAGAAAATGTGTACAGTCAGAGGTTAAAGTGGATTCAGCGGGTGTGGAACCCTATAATTGGTCTTAGTGGCTCAGTGTGGGGAAAATAATCATAACTCTCAATAATTTCTACTAAGAGCTGCAGTAGATTTTCTTAGTGTACAGGCTGTGATCAGCTGACCTGCTGCTCTTTGTGGATGTACACAACTTAAATCAACCAGATGTGAGCAGATGTTTCCTGAGTTGTCCTGGCTGATTTCCATCCTCCACACTGACAGCACACTGTTTATGCTGTCTGTTTTTCTAGGTGGTATAAAGTTGATATGATGGTGGAATTCAGTCAATGAATCTCAGCATCATCATCTAAATTCACATGTTTCTCTGCTCCACCTGGTGTAACCTTACTCTGACCATGAAACCACAGCCACAGTGTATCACTCACACACTGCTCTTTACGTTTAGGAAGTCACTTGGATGATGACAAAACGTTTCTCCCACTGAAAACATGCAGATGAACTTATTAAGCCACGTGCACAAAAGTATACAGATGATTTGTTTTTAAATATAAATCTACGTGTCTGCTGCATGACACAAAACTAATGTTAGACACAAAACTTTTTCAAACTTCAAACCATACCGAAGACGTTCTTTTACCACAAACAGCACCAATGTACACTGAGCAAAATAATCTGTTTTCACATCTCTACTCAGTGTTATGTGGAAACTGAAAGACACAATAAACACCTGAACAAGCGACAACAAACTCAGCTTGACAAGAAATCAAAGTGTTGTCTCCTGAAGAAAGATGCCCTGTGTTCTGGTTCTGGTCCATTTTATAATGGAAGATGTGGTAAGGACAAGAATGAATATATCTACCAAATTTGAAGAAATTACTTTCTGGCCTTCCTGAGGTATGGCAAACAGAAATCTGCAAATGTAAAGCCTCCACGTATTGCTGACACAGAGTCACAAAGTCTAGCTGCAGATACAGTGAGGCGGGATAATGAATTGATCCCTTGCTGCTACCTCAAAGGGAGATATCAAATAAATATCCCCAAAGAAACAAAACAGCACTTATATAAAAGGCCTGAGTGGAAAACTTGGCAAACCCTAAAAAACGTTGGTCTATTTCCAGTGATCTGCCAACAACTAATATTAAAACAAAAGACTTCTCATTGCTTTTACAACTACTCTGAATACAATCTACATCACTGTTTAAGAATTTAAATATGAACTTTTGCACTATTCAGCAGTGTGCACTGGGGGGAATACTTCTGATGCCCTGTTGAATTTGTAAGTTTTAAACAGAAATGACCAGTCTCTCTCTTTTCTTTCACCAAATATCAGCCCACAGACTGGCTGTGCCCATACATTACAATGGCACATACATAGGAACAAATCAGTAAATCAATTACAGCTACTCCTGATCTCAGCTCTTCATGTCTAGAAATCACACCTGCTGTGTCCCCTCTGTCCCCTTCTGGCCGCCTGCGCCTCAATTTTATTCCACAACCTAGACATCCGCATTACTCACACTCTCATAACACACACATATAGGGGCTTGGGGGTGGGGGACGGTCTGTGTATTGAACCTCACCTCTGGTGCTGGTGGCCGCCTCTTGATTTTAAATGCATGTAGACATTGAGGGTTCTCGAGAGGGGCCGTGCTGACACCTGCTGTTCTTTGCCAGCAGCACCATGCCCTCCCGTGTTTTAAATGCACTTGGGAACAGCACGCAGCAACACTACACATGAGTGGGAGGAGGGAGGTATGGGGTCTTCACACCCCCCCGTTCTCTGTTAGCCATTGGGACGCAGAGGCTGGGAGGAGGAGTTGGCCGTCCAATTGGGGTCTGTGATGCAGGGCCTCCCGGCTGCTGCAGAGCCGGGAGCGGTATGCTTGTCTCCACCTCAGGGGAAAGGGTTACATCTCCTGGGTCTAGGTGGTGTCCAGGGCTGGGCGCTCATGTATGTACCGGCTCACTCCTGGTGGCCGCTTGGCGGGTCCTGGTGCCCATGGCTTGGTCGGGCCTCTTCCGGGGATTGGGGGGCCCTCCGGCTTCTGGGCCTACGGCTCGGTTCACTCTGGCACAGCTGGCTGCCGGCAGAGCCCGCGGGCACGCCACTGCAGCTCCCTCTGGCTTCTGCTCTGTGGCTGCCGGGAGTTCTCTCGTCTGGGGCTCTCCTCAAATCTTCTCAGGAGGGTGGCATGGTTGCCCTTAAAGTGGACCTCCTTGGGCTCTCGCACTCTGGAGCCTCTGGATGTCTGGGGCCTGGATCTCCTCCATGCATGCTTCATGCCCTGGGGGACAGGGCTATGGCTCCCTACACCCTCTAGCAGATCATTACATGGAGAAACCTTTTGAAAACAAGCGCACTGATCCACACGGGTGTTCAGACAAGCTACACTTTTCTTGGCTGCTACCTCAAAGCACACTGTGTGCTGTCGGTCCTGCGTGCTGCACAAAAACATTTAATATTTAGTATTTACTGTTATTTACACTTATTATGTTGCTCTCTTTTTTTTGCTTGTTTTCTCTTTTTTTCTTTTTTTTTCTCTCAACAGGTGATCTGGGAGATTTTTTTTCTTTTTAAGTTTACTTTCTCACTGTCCCTCTTCCCCTCTGTTTTTCTGTTCCTTCATCTCTCTTTCTTCCTTTCCTATCCCCCAGCCATGTCTGTCCCGTCTGTAACAACTGAAAATAAAATAAAATAAATAATAACAACAAGGGTTGATCAAATGGACTAAAACGGCAAGGCCGTGATGATCCACTTGGAAAAGTAAATCCATTGGGTGCCTTTGTTGGCTTTCAGATATCAATTCTGATGGCTAAGGAACCAAACCGGACAGGCAAAAAAAAAGAAATCACACCTGCTCACAGAACCGATTTTCTCCATTCCAACCTCAGCACTACTATGGGTAAAATCAAAGAGCTGTCAGTGACAACCCTGCAGACCTGCACAAGTTGCAGGAGTGACCTAGCCAGTCTCCAGACCTCAGTCCTGTAGGAAATCTGTGGACAGAGCTCCCGTTTTGAGTTGCCAAGTTGCAGCAACGACACCTAAAGGATTTAGAGAGTTTCTGCAAGGAGTAGTAGGCCAAAAGCCCCCAGCGCTACTTCTCAAATTAAATTAACACTGACTTTAAATGATGCAGCATCTGTCTATCCTGTTAAATCTCCAGTGACATTTTGTATCTGCAAAATAAAATGTTACAATAAAATACAAGACGTGTTATTCCAGTTTCTTATAAGCTTCTTCTGTCATCGCTGTGGGTTTTCGCTTTTAACTTCAGCTGACCTTCAAGTAATGTGGATTGCACAACACTGGTCACTATATTCTTCATTTCCAGTTAATACTTGTACAGCTGCTGTTATTGTGTATATATTTATTTATATTTCTTCATACATTCTTATATAGTTCTATATTGTGTATTTTGTTGTACAGTTATTTTATTTTCAACTTTAATTTATATATTTTATCTTATTCTTTCCCAGTTAAATTTACCCTTCATTCTAATTTGTGTTGTACAGTTATTTCATTTTTAACCTTAATTTATATTTTATTCCTTCCTAGTTAAATTTACCCTTTTTAATTTTTCATATTTATTTCCTATCTTATTCATAGCCTTTTCCTTTTTTGTTTTCTTTAGGTCACGAGCAGTTGTCCAAGCATTTCACTACATATCGTACTGTGTATGACTGTGTACGTGACAAATAAAATTTGAATTTGAATTTGAAGTAAAACAAAGCAGAACTTTCCTAAAGTATGTGTTTGATTAAAGGTCTCCTGTTTCTTAGCTAAAGACTGACTTTCAAACACATTGTCATAACCTTTACCGTGTTTTTCTTACCCAGTCTGAAGGAGGTGAAGTCCCCCACAAAGTCAACTCGAGGCTGAGTCCCCCTGGTCACCAGCCTCAGGGTCAGGTAGTTTCCTGTGGACAGCACTGGTCGGGGTGGGCTCTTCCCACAAAGAGGAGGCCCCAAGAGAGGCGAGGTTGTGTCCCGACCATCATAGAACTGAACGTAAGAGCCGGCATGACACGGATCTTCTGAGTTTTCACCAGAGGTAGACTGCGATCTGGGGCTGAGAGGGGCAGAACCGTGGGGGGACAGAGACTCTGGCAAGACAGGCGCAGGACTCAGGGGGGCCACTCTAAGCAAGCTGTAAACCAGGAAGAAGCGGAAATGGAACTGGACCTTGTCTTTGGGAGAGCTGGCCTGCATTGTCAGGTGGCAATCAGTCCCCATGATCACAAAGTAGTACTTCTTGGATTCCTGGTGTGAGTTGATGATCATACCGTCACCTTGGATTGTCTGGCCACAGAAATCTACCACATTCACTGACAGGGAAGAAAAAAAACAAGAGACTAACTTCCCACATATTACACAGTCAAAGCAAGGTTGTTACAGATTTTTTTAAAAGGTTACTTTGATCAATTTCTCTTTATTAAAAATGGGCTAACCTGAACACACTCTGTGTTTTTGAGTTGTGTTGCTTTTGGGGTTTTTTTTTTCACAGTATTTTAAAGTATTTCGAACCATTATGGTTGTTTGAGTTTATGTTGCCTTCCTTTCATTTTAAAGCTATTGTCGTGTAACGTCAGCCAACAAATTTCAGCTTGCTGAATATTTTCGCGTTCCCATTCTCTGTAAACTGTGCAACTCTGACTTCATTGTTTAATGTTCTTACAAACCAAAAGAATTCAGTAGTGTCTTTTTTAAAAAAAATGAAACTAACGTTTGCACATCAGCACAGATATGGATTTGCAAACGAGATGAAGGCTTCCACCTGAATACCATTTTGTTCACAATTACCAACCCAAGATACCAGCTTTTTGGTTTACACTTGACTAAAATTTGAATTCCTTCTTCTTTTCTGTTTTTTTTCTTCCTTATTGGGTCTATGCAGAGTATCTCTGGTGCTACCATGTTTTTCAGTCATCTCTGGCTAGCTCTGGGATGTTTTTATCAATCTTCAACTCAAAATGTGCGCAAAAAATGTGTGCTAACCAGTCTGGTGTTACATTAACCCTTTCACACACAGTGCTCACTACAGTAGACAGGTATTTATAGGTGGTTTTCTTGTATTTGTGTCAGTGTTGATGGTATACTTGCACATAAATCACTACACACTGATGTGTCACTCCATACCCTGCCACCCACTGGTCAGCCAGTGTACTTGTAAAAAAAACTCTTTGAAAAGTAAATTAAAAAAAAATTAAGCTCAAAAATCTTTTTTCAAATCCTGATTGATGGTGTCATAATTCATGCAGGACAGGTTTAAATGGTGGTTCTAGGTAGAAGTTGTCGTGACTTTTTTCCTTTTGATCCCATACACCCAAAAATTCAATATTTGCTAAATAAGCCCATTTAAACAAAAGTCATGAAAAATAACATAATGTGGTTTTAATTTAACAGAGTTACAGAATTATTAAAATGCCAAGGAGGTCAAAACAACACCCTTGGCAGAAAAATAGCTGGCTGACAAGGAACAGGACCATTTTAGCCTGATAGGTCAGAGTTAGTTAAACCACATCTGAAGAGCAAATCCTCGGAGGACACACATATCATAACATTGTAGACCTGGTCTGCTAAATCTACCGTGGGACCAACGTCTAAGACGCAGCTTATCTAAAAGCAGGCTCCGGCAGCCTCCACACTGTCACCCATGGCCCCTTCCCTCTGGGCCACAGGCCAAATAATGAGGAAATTTATGACCACCCCTGAAGTTTATTAGCTTTGTTTCCATGGCAACTTGAATGTCCTAGGGCACATGAGCCCCTGTTGGTGGGAAACAGCTCATCCCCTCCACATGGCCTAAGTAAATACAAGACCTGGAGAGGATAACATCCAATGCACGGGTGACCAGAAGGTACAGAGGCCTCACTAAAGAATTTTGCAGGTTGAAAATTCAATTCATCTCTCAAAAATGTATTGTAAATTAAGTCTATTTGTTGAGCTGACAGACGAGGGGTTATTCACAATGCTCACAGGTTATATTTAGATTTGATTTGATAACCTTTGTAGTTTAGTAATTGTTTTTTTTCTTGGGCAGCTTTCATGAGTTCCTAGAGGTTAAAAAAGGTCATTTGACCCATTCTTATATAGTCCTTTTCTACTCTCCCAGAGCACTCAGTGTTTTAGACAACATGCACTTTTTCTCTCTACGTAATATTCACACACACTCATACACTGATGGATGCTTTGGAGAGCAACTTAGGGTTAGTAATTTGCTCAAGGATATTTGGCCTGCAGACTGGAGCAACCAACAACCAGTCAACAGTGCTTGTCCAGTGCCTAAGCTGTACAAGCACTCAAGAACACATACAAACAACAGAAATACACTCACTGGCCACTTTGTTAGCGACACTATTTAATTAAATTGAAAGCCTTTATTGTCATTATACATAGTATAAGAAGATTAGAAACAGCTCTAGAAAAGTGCATGGGTACCTTAGCACATTATAAAGACTATACAATAATTTAACTATACACTTAATATAAATATAAATACACAATACAGTACTGGATGACAGAGACAGACAGGCAGAGAACTGATTACTTTTTGTGCAAGCACCCTTAGGATGTGTAGCCGCTGCTGGGCCATCTTGACTAGCGCCGTGGTGTTAGTTGACCAGGAGAGGTCTGCAGAGATGTGGACGCCAAGGAATTTGAAGGACTCCACTCGCTCTACACTTTCTCCGTTGATGTACAGGGGGGCAGAGGCAGTTCTGTTCCACCTGAAGTGCAGGATGAGTTCCTTGGTCTTGGTGACGTTAAGTGTCAGGTTGTTTGATGCACACCATTTTCCCAGTTTCAGGACTGAGAGTGTGAGGGGAAGAGAGGTGAGGGCCGAGCTTCACCGGCTGGGGTCTGTTGACCAAGAAGTCCTTTATCCAAGAGCAGGTGGGTGGTGGTTTGGGGACACCCGGATGTAGAAGGCATCCCACTGTGTGTGTTCAAAATCTCCCATTCCACCAAATCTGAATATTTTCTATTAGACTGAATTCTGGTGAGTGTGGAGGCACTCTGAGTTCAGTGAATCTTCAACCAGGACCATCACCTGTGGTGGAACCAGCTCCCAGTGTCAGTTCAGGAAGCAGGCACCAAAGCATCAGCATCAAACTTTTGTTTTTCATGCTGCAAGCTTGGGTCTTCGACAATGTTGTTGATGTTGTTCCTGTAATCTGCTGGAGCCATTCGCCTTGCTTGGGAGTCACTGCACCAAGCGCTCCGATTGCCACCACTGCTACCTTCATCCTCCACATCTTCTAGAGCCCTTGGTATTTCTCCAGCTTCTCGTGTTACTACTTCCTGATGTTGCCGTCATTCAGTATTGCTACATCTATCACTACGGCCGTCTTCTTCAGTTGGTCCACCACCACTATGTCTGGTTGGTTAGCCACCACCATTTTGTCCGGGGTGGTTGTAGCTCAGGTGGTAGAGCAGGTCAGCTACTAACTGGAAGGTTAGTGGTTCCCATGTTGCTCTCTGAGTGTGAATGTTAGATAGGGAGCACTTAACAACTTAGCTTGCGTGATTGGGTGAATGAACGAGTTGTATAGAGTGCTCAGAGTAGAAAAGTCCTGTATAAGAACCAATTCTTCTGTATCTGGAAGTCCCACAGGATCTTAGCTCGGTCATTCTCCATCACGCTACTGGTCATGTCCCACTTTGACCTTTTAAATTTCTCCCACAATTAAAATATTTGGTCTCATATGGTGTGAGCATAAGTAAGACAAACCCTTAGGTATAACAACATCAGCCATCACATCTCCTTACTTTAGAGGTCTGGTCTAGGTTTGCTCTTGAATTTGGCTCCCATCTGTATATTTCATGTACAATAATTAATTTATTAAGACACAGAACACATTTACAAGCAAATACATGTTAGCAGCCTAGCTTAATTGTTTCTAGTGATGAAGGACTCTGGAGTGTACATCATACATGTTTATCTCACTACCGACTAGGGATGGGTATCGTTTAGGTTTTATCTGATACCGGTGCCAAATCGGTACTTTTGAAACGGTGCCGGTGCTTAAAGAATGGAGAACACAAAATTGGTCCAAAAACCTCTCATGTTCAGCTGTTTTTTTGTAAAAAGATAACAATGTTAGCCTTTTCTGCAGCTATAGGGCATATATGGCATCACTCTTGGCTGGAAGCAGTGCTTAAACAATGGAAAAAACACCAACTTTGTCCAAAAACCTCTCATGTTTAACTGTTTTCCACTTTTTCTTTGGTCATTTTAGCCTTTTTGGCCAGGGTGAAGGGAGTATCTGCCATCAAACAAGAAGACAGCCGCATGTAACTACGACGGTGTTTGCTAGTTCACCTTACATGCATTAATGTAATAATGTGGTTAGCCTACTCAACGTAAATTACAAGAACAACATGAAGCTACTCACGCAGAGAAGAACGGCTGCTGCTGCATCATCATCCTCATCATTTCTGCTACACTGGCAGGGCTAGGGGCCAGGACTCTCCTCTTCGTGTTTTTGGGGGATGTTGCTAACTCCGGGTCCGATAACAGGCACCACACCCGCAGTAGATGTGCTCGGTGTGAGGTCTCGCAGCAAGCTATCAAATACGGCGCATTTCTGGGCTTTTAAAAAAAAAAACGCTATGCGTCGCCAGGTGTTTCATCGGATTTGAGGTGTTACCTCCTTTGACAGTATCACAGTATCAGCTTAAAGCACTTGTTGCTGCTGAGTTTGCATATTTTGCTGTGAAGTACAGCCAGACTTTCGCCTTGGGCATTTTTAATCTGTAGCTCTGCTCTAAAAGAACGTACGTACCTGGACCCGCCTACTATCCTCGGAAACGTAAAATGATTGGCTAGAAGTGTATCACAGCTCAGGAAAAAAAGCACCGAAATAAAGCACCGAAATGTGCGCTGCTTTTCGGTCTGGTTACTACCGTTTATGTCAGAACCGGTGCCATCATGGCACCGGACACCGGTACCCATCCCTCCTACCGACTTATATATATTATAAATATATTATCTCCCCCTTCTAGTAATGCAACTTCTGCATGCGGGACGTTTCAGGCTTTGGACAGGCAAACTGTGAAATGGACACGGTGGACTGTGACACTTGTTTGTGATTACAAGCCGAATTTTGTTGGGCACTGTCTTCATAGACCTTTAGTTCAACAGAAGTTATGTAGAAGGCAAAACGTGTGTGATATACAGGGTCAGTGTTCCTGAGCCTAGTCAGTGATTTCTACTTTATGGACAGCAGTACAGCCTGAGCACACACTGAAGCACTAGAACGTCTCAGCCTCTCATGTTTTTGAAGTAATTAGTAGAAATACTAACAAATAAACTTGGCCTGGTTTATTTGAAATGTGTTGCTGGTGTCTTTGGAAAAACCTTGTTAACACACACACAGAGATTTTAAAAATGATTGCATGTCTTTGTTTTGTTACTTTGACTCTCACATATTTAGCGCAATCAGAGCGTTGTGCACAGAGAAATACAGCACACACACGTGCACCAAGCCTCTTTTAGTTGAGTTTGTGGAGTATTTCACACAGTTGTATCCGGGTGTTAAAAACTTACTGGTGTCGATGGACGAGGTGGAGAGACTCATGAAGCAGCGCAGCAGGAGCAGCAGTGTGAACACCCGCTGATTGCAGCTCTCCATTATCCAAACTGGGATACGAACGTGAAAAGCAGAGGAGGGTTCAGTCAGTTCACAGGTTAACAGAGTCACTTTAACCTAAATTTGTCACATTTGTCCAAAATAGAAAGTGCAGCATGCAAGAGTGTGACTGTCTGTTTAGCGGTGTGCTGCTCTCTTCTGTTACTTTGTTATTCGAGTTGAACCTTATCCTCTCGTGTCCAGTCATCTCCTTGACAACACCCAACCAATCAGCCTTCAAGTTAGGGAAGGGGCGCGCGCGCACACACACACACACACACACACACACACACACACACACACACACAGTCTTTGTTCAAAATAAAGGTCCACTCACTTGATGTAAACTTCATTTAGTTAGCTGAACTCTCCTTCTTCCTTGGGTGCTTTTAGCTGCTTCTCTGGTTTAAGGCTAAGTCAGTACAGTTATGTGCTTAACCAAATCTTACATCATTAGATACACGTTAGATACACTGCTGTAGAAACATTTAATCACAAATCATGTGTTTCACAAGAAAACACACTGGAACAGTAATTATATCCAGTTGTAAATGGGCTGGTCCTTATGTAGTGCTCTTTACTCTACTCAAGCACTCAAAGAACTTTATGCGACATGGCTCATTCATTCATTCATTCATTCATTCATTCATTCATTCATTCATTCATCCACACAAGCACTTTTCTTTCCTATTTTCACTCCAGTGACCATACTAGAGTGAAATCTGTGGTTCAGTATCTTGGCCAAGTATACTTTCGCATGTAGGAGCAGCCAGGGATTGAATCACCAACTTTCCAGTTAGTAGATGACCTACACCAGAGCTTCCCAAAGTGTGGGGCCCGCCCCCTAAGGGGGGCGCAGAGCCATTGCAAGGGGAAAAAAGGGGAAACCCCCCCCCCCAAAAAAAACCGCTTGGACACTGCTAGCACGGGGCGCCCACAAAACGCAAAGCAGGAGATGAAGCATCGCTATATATGTTTCCAAACCAACTTCATTCTAAGCCAAAGACTAGAAAATATGGTGAAGCAAATCTGCCCTTTGGTTTCACCTGCACAAGTGCTGAGGTAGGTCTCCGCTGCGTTGGGAGCATGCACTGGGCTGTTCAAATCACAGACAAACAGGATCCCACATTCTTGATTTTTAGTTCACAAACACTTGTTGTAATGACTAACTGCTCCTGACATTTTGGAGATGTTTGCTCTGTATACAGTAAAGTTACAGCGGGATACAAATAATATCAGGCTGATCCTGCTACACTTTGTTCCCCCTGTCTAAATCACGGAAAAACAGGATCCCACAGCTGTTTATGTTTTTGAACCCATTTTTGCACAGAGAGACATGTTTTTGAAAAATGTATTGACAGCAACGTTGAATATTATTACACAGGAAAAAAACAACTACATGTAAAATAATGACACTGTGACGCCTCTGGCTTTGTAAATGGAGGGACAGTAACTGCGTGTAAAACCTGCAGACAGTCAGATTAACAGTATTTTGTCTCTATCTGCCATTCTGCAATTCATCTCTGTCATGGTCGCTGCGTGGCAGGCAGGATGAGGACCCAGAATGCAAACTCACGGACTCAGGGGATAAACTCAAAATCACAGCTTTAATGCTGGAAGGCAGATCACAAGAAATACAAAACTTAAACTGGGAACAAAAACTAACACTTGCAGAGAGACACAGGGAAATCCACGCAGCTATGAGGGAGACTACAACACAGAACTGAGGGAGACGCAGACATAAATACACAGAGGGTTAACGAGGGAAGTGGGAGCACACGGGGAACACAGCTGACACAGATAATCATAATGAGACAGGGCAGGAGTGAACACAACATGACGCATACTGACGAGAGACTGTCAAAGTAAAACAGGAAGTACACAGAGGTTCAGACAGGAGGAGAGAGCACGGGGAGAACACAGACATAACAGGCTGGGGAAAACATGGAATAAAACACGAAAGGGGACAAGGGCTCATGAATACATAGAGGGGCACACAGGGGGTGAGAGTCACAAAGGGAAAGCACACAGGGAACAACATAACAGGGCAACTCAGGAAACAGAACCTAAACAGGGAACTGAATACAAAAATACAAGAGAACTAAGAATACTGGGCCAACACGGCCCAGGACCATGACAATCTCATGTAAAAAATAACGTGGCGCACAGCGTGACGTGAATAAAGGCACATACCTTTGATGTTGCGTGACGAACTCTGTATTCCTCGTCCACATGTAAATGCAAAAAAGGAGTTTTAAAAAATCTCAGTTTTCGGTGATTGGAAACGCCGTTTATGTGGACGAAACAGCTGCGTTTTCAAAAATACCCGTGTAGGTGCGGACGTAGCATAAAAGAGTAGTAGAGTAGTTTATTTTATTACTACTTGGGGGGGGCATTTTTCTTGTTAGACAAAGGGGGGCTTAGCAAAAAACGTTTGGGAGCCACTGACCTACACTGAGTCACAGCCAGACCTAGTTAGCAGCCATTCAAAATGGTTCAACACATGACTCCTGCACCTTTTGGATAGTTCATATAGGTCCCACAAGGGCTTAGTGTCAGTTTGAATGGGTGAATATAAAGAGACAGAACTGTTTCTTGGTCATCTGTAGTCAATAAATGCATTAATAAACAACAGTTTTTATAATACAAGCGTATATAATTGGTTTATTGTTTATGCACTGCTCAAAAAGACTAAAGGAACACTTTTAATTAGCGTATAGCATCAAGTCAGTCAATCTTCTGGGGTACTGGTTTGGTCATTTAAGCAGTAGAGGTGTTAGTCGGTTTCAGCTGCTGAAGGAGGAACCCCCAAACAGGAACAGTTTTATGAGTGAAGGCTGGTGACAATTTTTTCCTCCTTGTTTTTTCACTACTTTTGTCATTTACATACAACCACGATACCTACAGTGGCTTGCAAAAGTATTCGGCCCCCTTGAACTTTTCCACATTCTGTCACATTACAGCCACAAACATGAATCAATGTTATTGGAATTCCAGGTGAAAGACCAACACAAAGTGGTGCACACGTGAGAAGTGGAACGAAAATCATACATGATTCCAAACATTTGTTACAAATCAATAACAGTAAACTGGGGCGTGCGTAATTATTCAGCCCCTGAGTCAATACTTTGTAGAACCACCTTTTGCTGCAGTTCCAGCTGCCAGTCTTTTAGGGCAGCGGTTCCCAACCCCCGGGCCTCGGACCAGTACCGGTCCGTGAGTCATTTGGTACCGGGCCACGAGAGTTGAGGCTCAGGTGTGAAATGTATGCTTTTCAGCGTTATTTTGTTATCGCTTTTATCGTTAACTTGGTTTTCCTGGGTCTTTTCACATGTGTTATGAATAAATCTTATTTTTTTCGGTACCGGTACAAGTTTTATTTTGTTGCATTTATCCGAGACACCTTAAAGGCCGGTCCGTGAAAATAATGTTGGGCATAAACCAGTCCGTGGCGCAAAAAAGGTTGGGGACCGCTGTTTTAGGGTATGTCTCTACCTGCTTTGCACATCTTGAGACTGAAATTCTTGCCCATTCTTCTTTGGAAAACAGCTCCACAACTGCCATGTGACGGCCTCAGAGGTTGTCTAAGAGAATATTGGGAGCAACAACACCATGAAGTCCAAAGAACACACCAGACAGGTCAGGGATAAAGTTATTGAGAAATTTAATTGTTGTAGCCTGTCTTAATGCTGCTGCTAGAGGTTCGATAAAAATTGCAAACAGTGAAGGGGAGAGTGGGCATCCCTGTCTGGTGCCCCTCAGGAGACAGAAGCTGGAGGATGTCTGGTCATTTGTTCTGACACAAGCTCTTGGGGAATTCTATAATATTCTTATCCAGTTTATGAAAGAGTTTCCAAAACCAAATTTGTGTAAAGTTGCGAATAAAAATTTCCAGTTAACTCTGTCAAATGCTTTTTCTGCATCTAGAGATAATATTATGGTTTCGATGTTTTTATTGTATGAGTAGTCTATTAGAAATCCCTAAAAATGTTGTTTATTCTTCCAGGATCATATGTTGTGTTCCCCGATAAATCTTTAGCAGCACATATAGTTGTTTTTTCTTTATTTATTTTTAGCTGGTTAGCTAGAAATCGACCTGATTTGTTACTGTGTTCAAAATTCTGCAAGCGAAGTCTTTGTATAAGGAATTGTGTTTTTTTTATTAATAGTTTCATTTAATTCTAGTTTTGTTTTGCGTATTTTGTTCAATGTTTCCTGATCTTGGTCGCACGCGTAGGCTTCTTCTAGTGATTTGATGGTTTTTTTCTAATTCCTGAATATTTTTGTTTTCTTCTTTCTTTTTGTGTGATGAGAAAGAAATTATTTTACCTCTCATCACAGCTTTCCCTGCTTCCCATAGAACAGAAGCTGATGTTCCGGGAGTGTCATTAAAGTCTAAATATGAAGTCCACTCTTTTTTAAAATATTTAATAAAGTCTTCATCTTTAAGTAGTGATATATTAAATCTCCAGTTTTTACTTGGCGTAGTATTATTCTTGTGCATTAGTGTTAAAGATACAGGAGCATGATCGCTGACAGCTATAGGATGAATCTCAGTGTCTGAAATGTCGTTCAGCAGTGAGCTGCCGACCAAAAAATAATCCAGACGAGAGTAGGAGTGATGAATATGTGAGAAAAAAGTATATTCCTTACTGGTGGGGTGAAGGGAGTGCCATGCATCGCAAAGACCAAAGTCGCTCATATACTGTTTGATTATATTTGTGGACTGCCAATTACGCTGAGTTCCTGTTGTGTTGAGCCTATCCATGTCTTCATTTAGTCCAAGGTTGAGGTCGCCGCCAAGAATGAGTGTGCAATCGAGGTGTTCAGAGAGTGCACTAAAAAATCCGTGGAAGAATGAGGGATCATCAACATTTGGACCATATATACTTACAATACATAGTTTTTTGTTCAATATTGATAGTTTAATAATTAGAAATCTACCCTCTGGATCTATAACTGTATCGAGTACTGTAAAATTAACATTTTTATGTATTAAGATTGCTACTCCCCGTTGTCTAGAATTATAACAGGCTGCAAACACGTTAGGAAACTCAGGTGTTTTAAGTTCGTTTAAACCTGTGACAGGTTTGTGAGTTTCTTGTAATAAAACAACATCTGCCTGTAGTTTTTTAAGCTGGTTAAATATCTTTAACCTCTTTCCTCTGGTGCCAGCTCCATTTACATTCCATGTGACAAACCTCAGCATGCCCATAATTGTGTGTGTATGTCTAATGATGTACTCTGGGTGTTTTGTTTAGACAGGTGGAGAGAATGTAGAAACATCCCTTGTTTGTGAATAGACAGAGAAAAAAAGTGTGGTGAGAGGCTCCATAAGTCTGACTATGTGTGTGAATATTCACTAATATGAACAGAAGCTCCTTTAAGCAATTACTGTGATGTTCCTCCACCTCCAAAGAAATGTCAGGAGTCCGAACCACAAAAGAATCGCGTATTCTCGGAAAAGTGGTTGCAGGAGGTGAGCTGGCTTCAAACAAATGATGAACACACAGAGATGTGGTGCAGAATGTGCCGTGGAAATTTAATAAATGACAAATTAAAAAGGCATGAACATGTTTTTTGTATCAAAAAAATATCGAACCGTGACAACAAAGTATCGAACCGAACCGTGAATTTTCTGTATCGTTGCACCCCTACAAGTAACATAAACACATTTAAGCTGTTTTTAATGTTTAATCTTGTTACTGTGACCAGTTCTCTAACTGGGAGTTTGTGACTTTTATTTGCTTTTCAACAACCTCATGAGACTGAGGTCTGCTGACTGTCAGGAATGAAGCTGTGCCCATTTCACCCAGTCCTCTTCACCTTCATGGGGGAACACTAAAATCTGTGTCGTGGCTCAGCACAGGCAGAGTGTACATGATGTGATCAGCAAACCTGCTGATCTGTGTGGATTTATACAACTGATGTTTCACAAGATGTTCACACCTTCACAAGCCATCTTGGATGATGTGATTGGCTGTAGCTCGGGAGGTAGAGCAGGTCATCTACATCAGAAGGTTGGTGGGTCGAACCCTGGCTCCTCCAGTCTGCATGCCAAATATATTTGGGCAAGACACCAACTCCAAGTTTCTCTCTGATGCATCCATCAGAGTATGAATGTTAGCTTTGACTGAAAGCTTAGAAGCTGTGAATGTGGCATGTTGTATAGAGTGCTTTGAGTACACTGGGAGTAGAAACGTTCTATACAAGAATCAGTCCATTTACCATGATTTCCATCCCCTGCAATCACACTACACTCTTTATACTAGACCAGCGGTTCTCAAACTTTTCACAATGACTACCACCTCATAAAATATGTAGCTCTTGAAATACCTCGCTTCTGTCAGTCTGCCCCAGGGCAGCTGTGGCTACAACTGTAGCTGCCTCCACCAGTGTGTGAATGTGAGAGTGACTGAATAGTGGCATTGTAAAGCGCTATATAAATCCAATCCATTATTATTATTATTCACTCTTATGACCAACATTAAAATACAGTAGTATAGGCCTATTTTAACAACATATACAGTTTACACAAGATAATTTTATTTCTTATAGGAATGTTATTTATTTTAACTGTCATAAAACACCACAACTGTACTTGACTAAATCACCCATCAAGCGACAATAATATGAAGTGCACTGCATTTAAACATTCAGGATGTGACAAGGGAAAATAACAACTGTACTGCACTGAAACATTTAGTAAGATCTGTACTGTACTGTACTGATCATGTACTGCATGAAAACATTCACAGCAAAAGCGATATTAATAATAACGGCTCCATGAAAACAATCAAAACATTTAAATGTTGTTGTTATTTGCAACTTGGTCTACATATCTATTGAGAGGGATGTGCATGGCGTTCTGTGATGTCTGGGTTGATTGAGGTCAGCTTCAGCCTAAAGTTGGATTCAGCATCTAATCTGTTTCTATATTTTGTCTTTATGAAGGCGAGTGAAGAGAAGCAATTCTCACATAGATACGTGGTCGCAAATGGGAGGAGAAAATCTACTGTTGCTGGGAAATATTCACTGAACTGCTGTCTGAGAGATACAAGGTGGCAACAATGTTGTCTCTGACTCCAGGTCAGATTGTTGTCAGACAGGAAACACTCCAAAGTGGGGAAAGCTGAAACATCCCCTGTCTTGACTTTGATTACAAATAACTCCAGTTTTTTCAACATTGCATTGATTTTGTCCTGCACATCAAAAACACTGATGGAGAGTCCATGTAGGCCCAAATTGTGCTCATTTAAACGAGAGAAAATGTCCGACAAGTATGCCAGCTGACTGAGCCACACAGTGTCTTCAGAAACATCTGATGAGGGGAAGTTTTTGTCCTGTAAAAACATCTGAATCTCTCTGTGCAATTTGAAAAGCCTAGAAAGGACCTTCTCTCTTGAAAGCCATTTTACTTCTGTACAGAGCAGAAGTTGGAGGTGTTCACTGCCCATCTCATCACAGAGCACATGAAATAAGCGAGAGTGCGCCGGCCTGCTCTTTATGAAGTTGACAGTTTTCACAGCTGAGTCTAGTACAGCTTCTTCAGGCATTTTTTTGCACTGCGAAGGCCTCGCGATGGATACTGCAGTTTGGGCTGCTACTCCGCTATGGCGACCTGTCATGGACCTTTAGCACCATCCGTGCAGACTCCAACGCACCTTTTCCAATCCAGCCCATTTCCTTGAAAAAATTCATTCAATAACTGGAAAATGTGTTCAGCTGTAGTTCTGGTCTGAAGTGACTTACAGAACAGAAAGTCTTCTTGAGCTGCACTTTCGTGTTCATATCTAATGTAAACAAGCAAATTGGCCGTATCTGCAACGTATGTAGTCTCACCAAACTGAATAGAAAAATAGCGACTAACTTTAATGCGCTCAGTGTGTTTTTAACATCATCTGCTATGGATCTTATTCACCGCGACACTGCATCGTTGGAAAGCGGCACTAAGTTCAGCTGTTTGCTGAGCAAGGCTGATGGCGGACGACTTCCACGGGATAGTTATCAACTGTATGTTAGCCCAACTAGGGGGCTCTCTAACTGGTGGGGAGGCTGTTATATCTTTGCAGGTGGTCTCCTCTCTACAGGAGCTCACTCTGCAGGTGGGGGAGAGATATAGGAGAGGTAGAGAATGAACTCAACCTGGGTGTCTATTGTCTTGTGTAGTTTGGGAGATGATTGGATGATGGGGTGGGTGCAGTTTTCTCTGCGGTGGAGTCGGGTGGGCTGCCCCGGACTCTGTGCTGCAATATTTAGTATCTACTGTTATCTACTGCTAGCTAGTTTATTGTGATGGTGCTGTATTTATTATGTTGCTCTTTTTTGTTTGCTTTCTCTTCTTTTTTTTTCTCCATACAGGTGATCCAGGTGTTTTGTTTGTTTTTCTTTCTTTCTCTCCCTCTCTTTCTTTCATTCTTTCTCCCTGTCCTATCCCTCAGTCATGTCTGTCCGGTCTGTAGCAACCGAAAATAAAATCAAATAAATACATAATTATAATAAAGGTCAAACAAATGGACCAATATGGCAAAGCCATGATGATCCACTTGGTAAAGTAAATCTGCTTGGCATCTTTCTTGGCCTTAAGACAACAATTCTGATGGCTAAAGATCCAAACGGGACAAAAAAAAGTGTATATATATTTTTTGTATAATTTGACTGGGTTCTACATCTTTCTGCTTCTGTAATTACCCCATGCTGCTGCCTCATTTAGAAGGGCGTGACTGGTCACACCCGTGACCAGAGTTGGCAACTCCTCAGTAAAGAAAATCGCTATTGGCTGTCCTAAAAGTTGCTAAATGATGTCATTGCCTAATTTGCATAATTGGTCATGCTAATGTAATTGTAACCTACATTGTTGGAGAGAGAAACAACATTGTGGAAGAGACATAGTGTTCTAAATGCATTTAGAATGTATTTAGAACTGCAAGTTAAATTTCTTTTAGCAATTATTCATTTTTAATGTCACAATTCCAACCCTGCTCCTTTATCCGGGCTTGGACCGGCAAAAGTGACCCGAAATAGGCGCTCTGGTGGAGTTACTTTGTGTGTGTGTGTTTATAAGTAGCTTTAAACCTTGTGGTCCAGAAAACAACTTAACAGTAAAAGAAGAACTGACTGCGTTACAGTCACAGCGGGAGTAGCGGCTTCGCTCATGCGCGATTCATTTGCAGTTAGGACGCATAGGAACATCTCCTGCCCTTATAGCAGCTGGGGGGAGGACTACCCTCCGCCTGTGAGCGCCTTGGCATGACATGGGCGAGGTCAACAAGCAGCAGCACCCGCTGCTTGTTGAGAGTAACGGTGCGTTCACATCGCGATAGAAGCGACCAAAAAGCGTCACACGCCCCTAGCTGGTCGCTTGTACATTCGCACCTTGAAGCGTGTTCTTTAAAATATGCAATTTTCATGCACGTAACCGGGAATGTGGGAGGAAGTAGTGCCAGATGGTATGTTTGCAAGATGGCAGCCGTCAATCTAGCGTTTGAAGAGAGAGTATGCCTTCTCTATTTACTGAGAAGAGCAGAGCAGCAGTGTTAAGGACATCCTCACCGTACCTGGGTCCATCAGGTCCTCCAGAAGCGTGAGCAGTTTGGTGAGTTTCAGCACCTGCTCCAGGAGCTGCGTCTGGATGAGGGACAGCGGTACCACCGTCTGTCCCTCGCCCAGTTTGAGGAGCTGCTGTTCCGCGTCGGTCCAAGCATCGCCCACCTAGACACCAACTACAGGCGCTCAATCACAACTGCAGAGCGCTTGTCCATCTGCCTGTGGTTAGTAAAAGTTTATAATATGAGAGCGGCGCAGGACGTGCTGTGGTGGAGCCATTAGGCCTGGGTGTCCGGGTGAGGAAGCTGTTCATGGCTCACTTCTCGACAGAGAGAGCGGGGCCTTTGCAGCCACAACAGCTCTTTTAAGAGCCACCCACAAACCTCTTAAGAGCTTTCCTGTCTAAATAGTTTAACCTTTTTTATTTTTTTATTCCTGTCTCTGTATAGAAAACAGCTGGCGTCATGTAGCTCGGGGTGATTAGCCATGGTGTTTATCAGTATCCATGTCCTGCTGATGCTCTGACTCCATTCACTTAGTCACAGCATCACTGACACCCGTCACCTGATTGGTTGTTGTGGCGTTCAGATTTTTCCAACTTGAGTGGCAGATGCGATAAGCGCGAATGCACAAAATGCACCACCTAAAATGCCACGCGTATTTTACTTTGCGCTTCTAACGCATCAGTCGCCAGAGGTGTGGACTCGAGTTACATGACTTGGACTCGAGTCAGACTCGAGTCATTAATTTTATGACTTTAGACTTGACTTGAAAAAATGTTCTAAGACTTGTGACTTGACTTGGACTTTTACACCAATGACTTGGGACTTGAATTGGACTTGAACCGGTTTACTTGAAAAGACTTGATATTTTACCCCAAATATAAAATTTAACATACATATTATATAGAGATTGAAAATGTGACGTCATTCACGGGTAGAACCGCAAAGGATTCTGGGAACTCGTGGCAAGCGGTACTAGCGCACGCAGGCTTTCAATTGAAATCAGTTACACAGCGATAAAAAGAAACACAAAAATGTCAAGAAGCTGTTGTATTATTAACTGCAATAGCCGGTCGCATGACAGCCACGGGAAGCCGACGGGTAAAGAGATCGGTTGTTATCGGATTACGTCGTTGAAGAGAAATTGTTTGAGCCATGTTTCCGAAGTAACAAAGACGCGACTGGATTGCAGCCATTCAAAGACCAAATATAACGTCCCAGAACACTCCAGCTCCCAGGTTAGTCTGCTCCAAGCATTTCCACAAAGGTCAGTCTGCTGTTGTAGTTAATGCGTCATTTTTCTTAACATAATTGGTGATATAGGTTACAAGCAAGTCTGGCGCTGAACAGAAATGGTCGCGCTATGCTCCTTTATTTATTGTGCATAAATAGTGAATTGTCCTGACACAATTTTGCGTTTCGCTTCTGTTATTATGGTACATTGACAAAAACATATACTTTTATTCACAGGATAAAACAGTTGTTTTGTATCACTAATTGTCCAGTACGATTACAGCATACAATATTATTGTCACTGCTACATTTCTGTAACGCGTACCAGAAATTATTTCCACTGCTAATTAATTACCGTTGAGCTCAAAGGTCCTATTAATAAACGGTTAACGAATGTGTATTTATGACGACGATTTGTGAGACTGGTAAACTTATGATACGTACGATGGTCTTTACTTTCTACACGGTGCATTTCAAGGTCCTGCACCCATCCGTCGGTAAACTGTACCTGGGCTTGTTGCAGTGACCGGAAGTTACTAAACTTCATGAGTGTATGCACTCACTCCAAGAAGCGTATAATTATAAATATGCATATAAATATGCTAAGATGAGATAGCTGACTTCATCTAACTAGCAAATGTTTTCCAGGCTACGTTGGTGATGCAGTTTTTTTTAAAATGATATTTTAAAAAAAATATCATTTATTTATGTATGATATTTTTGTCATGCGATTTTAAAGCCAGTCCTACAACCGCATCCAAGAATAACATGCAGCTTATCTCAGAACTGTCGGTGAAAATTATTCTTGGAGCTAGGTTTAATTGAGCTGCATTTTAAAGAGGTGCAATTTCACAATTTGTGTATATTTTCTAAGTTCACTATTTTGTCATGTGTTGAGAAAAACACAGATTTTAAAATTACATGGTCTAATATTTACATTTAGCATAACTGCAACATGCTTTTTTTCGTATTTTTTTTAAAGACTCGAAAGGACTTGAAATTCAAAATTTCAGACTTCTGACTTTACTTGGACTTTTACACCAGTGACTTGAGACTCGACTCTGACTTGCCTGACATTACTTGAGACTTGACTTGAGACTCGAGGATAAAGACTTGAGACTTACTTGAGACTTGCAAAACAATGACTTGGTCCCACCTCTGTCAGTCGCTGTTACGCCCCAGTCTAGGGGTACAGGAACGCAACATAAGTTTGAAAAGATTGCCCCGCCCTGGTCCCCAAAACCATACACAGAGGGAAATCAATTTCTTAGTGAATCGTGATTTATTTTTCTACACTGCAAAAATGAAGCTCCGGGGTGAACAAAGGCCAAAATAACAAACAAAACAAACTAAGTCAGGAGGAGGTGCTATCTAAAACCCTATGTGAAATCAAACATCAAACAAAAGACAAGCGCTACACCTAACTCCCTAGCTGAAATAAACAGGAGAAAACAGTGCAAGGAAAAACAATAAGGCAGCTCACCCCTTCTGTTGCAGTGCTATTTACAATGTGCTATTTACAATGAAAACTAATGTACACACTATATACAAAACTCAGAAAAGCCGCAAAAATCACAAGCACAAAAGTCTCAGGTTTTGGAGGCCAGGGTCAGGTCTGCTGCTGCTGTCAGTGGCTGCCCCAGGACAACTGCTGGTGAGGGATTTGAAGAAGATCACATGGCCAGGGGACCAGTCAGCAGCCGTCAGCTCATCCACTCCGGGACCTGCAAAGACTTAAAGGCACAGACAACAACAGCCACCAAAACAGATTATGGACAGGGCCATAACAGTTGCGCTAATTGTTTGCGCGAATAAGGCAGAAAAGCCTTTTCGCGATGCAAATCTGCTTCTGATTTGTCGCAGGACCTGCAGCCGTGCTTCATTGTGCTCCTTCATTGACTCTACATGTAAACCTGACTCTCTGGTCACTTCTATCGCATGTACGCACCGAAAGAGCGATAGACGCTTTCATGTCAAAAAGTCATCATAAATAAGTCTCCAATAACACCAGAAAAAGTTGCCAGATTTGTTGCTAGTCGCTTTTTAGAAAAAAAGTTGCTAAGGGGGTCTGAAAACTCGCTAAATATAGCGACAAAGTCACTAAGTTGGCAACACTGCCCGTGACATATATAATTATGTTATCTTTAAAAAAAAATCTTAGACTTCCCGTGGCCTGTTTGAGAATGACTGTACTAGACAGTATAAAGTTGGCATTTACTTCAAACATCTTTGAGTAAAGTTATCTTGCAAATTTTTCTCTCCCTGGAAATACAGCTAGTGACACACACACACAAACTGCACTCGGGCAGTGTTTGCTGATGTTTCTGCTGATAGAAAGATTGCATTTTTAATTACCTGCTCACCTGATTCTACACAGAGTAGAGTATTTTCTACCAAAATGGTTAGTAGAACTCTTTGCTACTGCCCATACAAACGAATATGGATAATGCAACAAAATCATTTTGTGGTACTCATCCTCCCACACACCGATACGCACTCTGTTCTGCCTGTCTCTAAATCTCTCACATAATATTTGAACTTTTCAGATTTTAGTGCGAATCTTAGTTACATTAGCTACATTTTCAGTATCAGTTATTGAGGAATATTTTGTGTACATTTGAGTGGTTAGTTAGTCCTGAGTTCTCTGCAAACACACACACACACACACACACACACACACACACACACACACACACACACACACACACCTGATCCACAGTCGCCCTGTGTCACCATAACCTTTGTTTCCCCTTTAGACTGTACGCTTGCATGAAGTTACTGTATTTTTCGCACTATAAGGCGCACTTAAAATCCTTTAATTTTCTCAAAAATTGACAGTGCGCCTTATGTATGAATTCTAGTTGTGCTTGGTGGCTAGCTACACAGCTATGTTAGCATAACATAATCACAGTGAAGCTGGAGGATGAACGCTAACTTTTTTCCACTTGATAAAAGTTAACGTGAGGGTTCCTGATGGTTAGGGACAAATACAATCACATGGCAGGATGCTGTAAACGGACCAAACTTCAGTCAGGAGATTGACTGAGATAATCCATCCACAATACGAGGTAAGTCAGTAATATACTGCAACACCATGGGAATAGAGCAGCTGCCAGAGAATTCAACATTAATGAATCAATGGTACGAAAGTGGAGGAAGCAAGAAGAATGAGCTGAGTAAAGTTTGACTTATCAGACTGTTTTGTTTCAGTGCGCCTTATACGCAAAAATACGGTAATTGCCCAGTGCTTGCTGCAGTTCTATCGACCTTGTCTGTAGCTGCACTGGACTGGACTTGAAAAATTTTATTTTTTGGTCTTGACCATAAAACATTCTGAAATTAGGCTACTCGTGAAGGCTCAAATGTATTTATTTATTTAGAAAATTCAGGTTTCTATGGATATCAGTGATCACTAGGGATGGGTATTGATAAGATTTTCACGATTCCGATTCCATTTTTGATTCTGTTTAACGATTCGATTCTCTTATCGATTCTTTTTAAAAAAGGAGAACACTAAGGTCGATTAGCTTAGAACTTTGTTTTATATCTTCTCTTTGAACAAGATAGAAATTTAGGAGTAACATGGCCTTAGAAACCCAACAGTGAGATCTTAAGAGATCCAGCCTACGGCTCTTCAATGGGGCGTCACAGGGTCCCCAGTCCACATTGTAAATGTAAAATAATAAAATAAATATTCTTCTGTAGCAATAACAAAGTATAACATGAATTATTCTGTAGCAATTACACAAGAATATCCAGTAATGTCCCTGCCTACAATTAAACACATTCACTTACTGAAAATCATCTGCTGTGGCAAACGGGTGCAAGCCTTTGACCACAAACTGAGTCACTGCTCGGTGACGTTCGTCTATCCTGGCCTGAAAGGAGACGCTACCGGCAGACTGCAGCGAGAACTGCCAGCATCTGAGCCAGACACTGGCTGTATCCCAGTTCAGGGTCTGCAGCCTTAAAGTACGCAGCCTCAAGGTCCGTGTACTCAAAGACCGCTAAGTGT
Organism: Copadichromis virginalis; assembly: GCF_057382275.1. NCBI lineage: Eukaryota > Metazoa > Chordata > Actinopteri > Cichliformes > Cichlidae > Copadichromis > Copadichromis virginalis. The sequence goes on from NC_140622.1 coordinate 2,166,652, forward strand.
GAGGCTTGTGAAATGGGACGGTCTAGCCTCCGTTGCGCTTCCCAGGTTGCCTAGCAACCATGATAGCTGGAAACGTGTGGTTGACAGAAATGAAGGAGAACATATTTTGTTCATTTGTTTGTTTGTTTCTACACGAGCTTTGTGTGATTTGATAAGTATCTGAGGCTGAGACCACAGGACTGTAAAACATGATTGTTGGGCTTCATTTCTGTGCTGAACAGTCATTTAAGATTAGCTGGTAAATAATAATTCGCTAATGTTGTTAATGAGACTAAAGTCATATCACTTTGGTAATGTAAATATAATACGGACAATATTATATTAATCATTATTAGTTATTACAGCAGTGAGTTTGAACTCCGTGTCAAACACTGAGCTTCAGTAAAGATTCAAGTTGCAGTTATTTATATTTCCTGTCACCTTAAATCTTCACTCAAAGACACTCAAGTATCTGTGACAGTGTACATACAGATGTGTTATATATAAGAGACAAATATTGTTCTTTTAATATAAGATAAGATAAGATAAGATAGAACTTTATTAATCCCTCGGGTGGGTTCCTCTGGGAAATTCGACTTCCAAAAAGCACAGCACCGACAGAAGTTACAGTTACAGAATTGTTATATATATATATACACACACACACACACACACACACACACACACACACACACACACACACACACACACACACACGCACACATATATAAATACAGAGACAAATATAAATAAAATATACAAAGGGGATAAATAGAATAAATAGGAATAAAAAATAAAAATACAAGTGAATTGCACATTTCAAGTATTGAGTCTATTGCACTGTTGACTATTTACAAAAAGTATTGCACAAGGTATTGTACAGTGAGGTGAAGAGGCACTACAGCTTAGTTGTTCCCCCCTCCTTTGTCCTCCTGTTTCCCCTCCCTCTCCCCTCCAGAGAGGAGTTAAACAGTTTGATGGCGTGTGGGACAAAGGAGTTTTTAAGTCTGTTAGTTCTTGTCTTGGGGAGAAGCAACCTGTCACTGAACAGACTCTTCTGGTTGTTAATGGCCGTGTGCAGAGGATGCCCAGCATTGTTCATAATGTCCATCAGTTTCTTTAATGTCCTTTTCTCTGCCACTGTCACCAGAGTGTCCAGCTTCATGCCGACCACAGTAATGCCAATATGTTGGCATTACTAAATTTGGCTCAATGTTTACATACATGTGTAAAAACAAAATGTAGGAGCTGTGATAACTGTGTCTGATAGAATGAAGAGTAGACTGATATATGAAATATTCCTTTATTGGGTGAGAAAATCAGACCATGTCATAACTGCTGTAAGTCACACAGAATAGACATCAGAGCCTTAAACAGGCTGACTTCTGCTAAATGGGTCAAACTGGGCAGAAAGTCTACAAACACATAACATCCTTATAGAATATGATGTAACACTATAGATCAACTTAGCTCAGAATATATAAAGCATATAAACAGTTACAGCAATATGATGCAACACACACAGCAGCTACTGATCCAAAATACTCAAAGCTTCATAGAACTGAAACCAACATTTATTTTAGCTCCATTCTGCTGCTGATACAGACTTTAGGTTTCTGAACATTAAACTTGTTGCTGCCTTTCATAGTGTGTAACTTGAAGGCCCTGAGTACTCTGAGTACTTTCTCCCACACTGGAAACACTGGGATGATCACATTATTTGAACATTACCTAATAAGACTGATTCAGCACAGACAGTTATGTTAAACTTTCCTAGCAGTCCTTCACAAACAGGGAACAGTCTGTCTATTCTCTCCATCTGTCAGCTGCTGCTGGCTCTTCCTCCTCCTCTTCCTCACACACTGCTGAGTTTGTCCTGGTGGATCATCAGGGGTGCAAAGCCTCACAGATGATGTGCAGCAGTGTGTCCCTCAGTCTGTCCTCACTCTGGACACTTGCAGTCGTCACACATGGAAATCAAATGTGTGATAAGCTGCAGGATTCAAACACAAGTGTAACTTATAAACACATGTTCATACTTTTATTCCACAATCAGAGAGAAAGAAACAGAGAGAGAGTGCAGGACAGACAGACAGGTGACAGTCTCAGGTGTACACACTGCTACACAACAGCACCAGAGAAGCAGGATTTAGTGTTTGTGTTATTACGAGTGTAAACAAGAAGAGTTCCAGATGGTGCAGTGGACACATGTGTGACTGCTGTGATTAAAGCATCTTTCTTTCAGCTTAACGAGTGAACCGTCAGCTCGTTCAAACACACGTTAAAGTCCGTTTGGCTCGACACCACCGAACAGAGGCAGCAATATAACATAGCTAACATTAACAGTGCAGTGAATCCTGCTTGTGCCGTGATGTTCAGGACTGCAAACCGAGCAGCATCACTGACTTTCAGCTTGTTGTGTTTGTGGATATATGACTGACTTTAATTATCCACAAAATCATCAGAGTCTCTGTCAGATTAAGGTCGACTATTGAACGGCGTATATTTAAAAGTAAAGGCTTCAAAACCAAGTTAATGCTGAAAGTACAAACATCACTAATGTCACATAACTTTGCCGACATGTGGCCAACAGCAATGTTTTAATGTTCTTCATTATTAAACATTTGCACATAAATAAGTGACGTCATATTCAGTACTTACTTTTCACAGTTTACTCTTCGGCTGCTCCGCTTCTGACTGCCATGCTATGAATTCTGGGATATGTTGGGCCACGGAGTCTACACCGCCACAGCCTTAAAATTCAGGGAAATGAAGGACGCATTTGAGGGCCGCATTTCGAGCAGCCTTTGAATCGGGACGGCCTTCGGCGCGCCACTGTGACGTAATCGGCCTTAAAATGCAACCTTTAAGGCTGCAGACCCTGAATTGGGATACAGCCTCTGTCTCTCTCATCATGGTCACTAAATGCACAGTAATGGCAGGTTTTGTAATAAGGCAGATCGCGCTAACATAATATGCACTGTTAGGTGATTATTTACCTGCTGCATTAACGGGAGAGGACGTGCGAACGTTACCGCTGCTGCTGGGTTGAGATTCACGAGTCCGGAGCGGAATTAAAAACACGACATTCATTTAAGGTCATCGCGTGTTTTGTGAGCAAATGCTTTTGCAAATTCGTAGTGTTTCCTCCCTTGAATGAAATATCTACTTTGCAAGTATTGCAAGTTGCCCTGTTGTCATCCGTTCTCGTAAAGTATAACCAAACTTTTGAGCGTTTGAGCCGCCGTGTTTCCTGCCAGGTAAATGACGCTCCGCAATGTGGTGACGTCATTCGGGGCGACTGGAATCGATAAGGGAATTGTTTGTAAAAATGGCAAACAATTCCAACAAGAACCGGTTTTCGATACCCATCCCTAGTGATCACGGTACATATTTTGTATTTTATGTATTTATTTATGTGGCTTTTTCAGCAGTGACAATGCACAATACGCACACTGTATGGGCATGTTATGCCTAGCTGAATTACTTTTGATTTCCTTGTTGCATATCTCCTGGCACACTTTCATACAATATTTTCATGTTAAATCAGCTTGTCTGGGGTGAGATGACTGCTATTGCATTTTTAGGTGTATGTTTTTACAGTGTTTTGAATCAGGAAATATACTTTTTTTTTTTTTTAAAACTCTGTCCTAATGAGGATATACATAACACCCGAGTTTCAGGATTCAAGTACGAAGAGAAGCAAAGCTGAAAACCAGCCCAAAGAGCACTTCACCACAGTTTCCACAATTCATCTATAAAAACAGATGCAACTAAAAAAAAATTGCATTTCCTGCGAAAATGCAGCGTCAATGCAGTGTAGTGGAATATGAAAACAGCAGAAGGAGTACTATCTCCTGAAAACACTGTGTAGACTCTGAACTCTTTGCTGAACACAGCTTTATTTGAAAGATTGCAATGAAGAGTGACTTTCTACCAGCAGGAGTTGTTTTGTCTTTTCTAATAAAGACATAATACATATTCAATTGCAGTTTTATCTATTTCTAGGTCGTATTTTCTTTTGTTAAAACCTGAAACAATGGCAGATGTTAGATTATTTATAAAATCATTGGTACATGTATAATTTAACTGACTGTCATGATCCCATGGTATCTATATACCATTAAATCCTTCTAAAAATTTTGAAATGTATCCGATACATTAGATCCTAAGTATGATGGAAATTAACTAAGGTAACCGTACGTTTCCCTACTGGTGCTTGGATCATTTAAAAAGACTTGATTGGTTTAAAACAGTTGATCTGTTTCTGATATTTTATCATCAAATTCAGTGAACTCCTCCCCTCTGTTCACACACTGGAATATCTTCCAACATCAAGATCTGGAAATGTTCACAAACAGTGTCCTCTGTTACATCAAACACTGTATAGACACTGTCACAGTAGACAAGCAGATCTGGGTTTACACCAACCAAAAGCCATGGATGACCCGGGAAGTCCAGCAGCTGTTAAAAGAGAGGAACAGCGCCTTCAGGTCCAGAAGCAGGGAGAGCTACAGCAGGGCTAGAGCCAACCTGAAAAAAGGCATTAAGAAGGCCAAGGCGGACTATAGGAAGAAGATCGAGAACCACCTGGAGAGTAAGAACAGCCGGCTGGTGTGGCAGGGTGTCCAGCAGCTGACAAACTACAAGTCCAAATCAGGTATGGCTGAAGGTGACCCAGCATTGGCAGAGGAGCTGAACATCTTCTTCACACGCTTTGAGGTCACTGCACCCTATGCCTCAGAGGAACAGCTACACCATACAGCCCACAGCAGCAGTACCATCATCACTCTGGAGGAGCATGAAGTGAGGCGCACCCTGCGGGCTGTTAACCCGAGGAAGGCAGCCGGCCCAGATGGTGTACCAGGACGTGTGCTGAGAGACTGCGCAGACCAGCTTGCCTATATTTTCACCAGGATTTTTAACCAATCCCTTGAACAGTCAAACGTCCCACCCTGCCTCAAGACCTCCACCATAATACCCTTGCCCAAGAAACCTCATATCTCTAGCCTAAATGACTATAGACCAGTGGCACTAACCCCGGTGGTGATGAAGTGCTTTGAGAAACTTGTGCGTTACCACATCACAGCAGCCCTACCCAGCAGCCTTGACCCACACCAGTTTGCCTACAGAGCAAACCGATCGACAGAGGACGCCATAGCAACAGCACTCAATGTAGCATTAACACATCTGGAGAGGCAAGGAAGCTATGTGCGTATGCTCTTTGTGGATTATAGCTCGGCATTTAACACCATTCTTCCATACAAACTGGACGCCAAGCTAAAAGACCTAGGGCTTCCTCACAGCACCTGTAAGTGGATCAATAGCTTCCTCACCGACCGCAGACAGAGAGTGAGAGTGGGACGTTACACATCTCCAGCCCTAAATCTAAGCACTGGGTCGCCACAGGGCTGCGTGCTTAGTCCACTGCTCTACTCGCTTTATACACACGACTGCACCCCCGCCCACCAGAGCAACACCATTGTAAAGTTTGCAGATGACACTACTGTGGTGGGGCTCATATCTGGGGGAGATGAGTCTGCCTACAGAGATGAGGTGGAGCGGCTGTCTTCATGGTGCAAGGATAACAACCTTCTCCTAAACACGAAAAAGACCAAAGAACTCATAATTGACTACAGGAGACACAAGACAGAAATCCAACCACTAATCATCAACGACGACTATGTGGAGAGGGTGGCAGACTTCCGCTTCTTGGGAGTCAGCATAGAGGGAAACCTATCCTGGAGTGTGAATACCTCTGAGCTACTGAAAAAGACACAACAGAGACTGTACTTTCTGAGAGTGCTTAGGAAGAACAACATCACACAGAGACTGCTGTTGTCTTTCTACAGAGCCTCCATCGAAAGCATACTAACGTACTGCATAGGCATATGGTACGCTAGCTGCACAGTGGCTGAGAGGAAAGCACTCCAGGGAGTAATCAACGCTGCCCAAAGGACAATCGGCTGCCCTCTCCTCAAACTGAAAGACCTACACAGTTCCCGCTGCCTCAAAAGAGCCCATAACATCATAAAGGACACCTCACACCCTGGACACTCCATGTTCGAACTGCTGCCTTCAGGTAAACGGTATAGAACAACATACACAAGGACTAACAGACTCAAACACAGTTTCTACCCAATTGCAATATCATGTCTCAATGCTACTAAAAGTAGATGACTTTCATTGCCCCTGTTGTCATTTGTGCCCTTGATGTTGGAATGCTTTCAGACATGTTTTGTTGGATGCGCTAACAAATTGACTGAGTGATTGATTGTTTGAGTGATATATCAACTAGGTCGTATGTTGAGTGTCTGTATGGGGCCTTAGGCCTGGATTGCTTGGGTGTATTTACTGTATGAGAACACTGTATTTTATATGTATTTCTATCTTTTATATCATATCTATTATAGTTTTTAAGTATTTATCTTTCGTGATGTTGCACTGACCGGAGACATCTTTCAACTTCATTGTACTTGTGACAATGACAATAAAGAATATTCTATTCCATTCTATTCTATTCTATTCTATTGATTATACACACAGTTCAAAGTTCTAGGTCTCCTCCTCAACTCTTCACCTCTGTTCAAAAACGAACTAACAGTTGATTATACACACAGAACCTGACTTTTCATGATGATTCACTCTCCTCAAGTCCTCCTGTAGTTAACTCAGGGTGTGCTGTGTGATAAATCCAGTGCTCCTTTTTTCAAATTGCACGCATGCTCTTGTCAAAAGGGGAAAGACACATGAAGTACGCGCATGCAGCATGTTAGCTGTGCAATCTCCAGAAATGGTAAGTTTTAAGTTATTTTACTCTGCTTTTAATAAGATATTGTATTGCTAAGCTCACTTCCTACTATTTGTCATAACATTAAAAATAACTACTAAAACCTACTGGATTTTCACAAGGCTTGCTAGGACATGTTAGCTAGCAGATGAGTAGCAGCTAATTAGCAGGCTACATGTGAACATGAATCAGGCCTTAAGTCAACTAAAATGCCAAAGTTAAAAGATAATATGAGGAAGAAAAAGAACCACATGTTTATGTTGCACTGAGAATGCAAGATTTTAAAAATATTTTTTGCTTTTTATTAACATAGATGTCTTAATTGTCTGTGGAATAATTCAATAAATAATTAATTCAACATTATAGTATCCCATGCTGTAATTTTCTAATTGGGCAATAGTATCAGAATATTTTAGAGGTTTCTGCAACATTCAGAATTTTCTTCAGCAGTTTTCAGCAACAACTTCAGTTTCGTTGCCCCTCTTCAATTTCTTCACCTATTTTCAGCAGTAAGTTCAAGTTCTGCTCTTCTCAGCAGAAAGTTCAGCTTTTTCACCTCTTTTTTTAGGAGAAAGTTCAGCTTTTTCACCTCCTTTTTGTTGCAGAAAGTTCAGCTTTTTCACCTCTTTTCTGCACAAATTTCAGCCTCTTCTGTTCTTTAGGCAGAATTGCAGCTTTCTCACCCGTTTTAAGCATACAGTTCTGCTTCTTCACGTCTTTTCAGCACGATTCAGCTTCTTCGGGACCCTGCACATTTTTTCTCTCACCATATCGGCGTTTGGGACAGTAACTAGTTTGGCTCAGTGAGATGAGCAGCTGCTTTGAGACCTGGGGGTGCAGTTTCGAGTCCTACCTGTGGCTGTTGTGACACATCTTCTCTGCTTGCACTCAGTGTGCTTTATTGACATTGTTCAGTGTACCCTTTCAAATACGACAGTTTTCAGCAACGACTTCAGTTTCTACAAAGTATTTTCAGCAGATGGTTCTCCTTCTGCTGTTTTCAGATTCCACTACACGGCATTCACACTGCGTTTTCACAGGAAATGCCACTTTTTCTAATCTTTGGCTCTCTTCCACATGTATTTGTCCTGTCTTCCTCCCCTCACCTCCAACCGGTTGCAGTATCTGCCAGATCGCCTGCTTCTGCTCATGCTTCCTTCAAGCATTTGTTTGGAACAAAAGGTAACCTTGAAATTGAAAAACTTTAAAATCTATCCTCTATTTATCGAGTTCATATGATGTTTTCTGTCCTTCTCCAAATCTGTTAGTCTCAAGTGGATCTGGGTGATATAATGCAGCAACACCAGGCCTGCACTAATACAATATGGACTGTAGCAAATTAAACTGAATAAGGATTCCTTCAAGTTACAGGCATGATTTTAAGATATGCATACAGGGATAAGTGGCAGATGTTCACTGGAAGCTCCAGTTTCAATCTGAATGATCTCTTAGTTTGGAGTCTGAAGGGAAAGTATGACATACTGTTAGAGCATCTCCTGGTTAAAAATGTATATTATAACAAAAACTATGAAAATGATTTTCTGTTTGTTATTTTTCAGGAAGCACTCATACTCCAGTATCCATCAGGAAGTAGACGTTCAACCATGTAAGAGAAGGCTTGTGAGGCTTCATATTTATCCTGGTTGCAAATACTAGAGACTGTTTGTTACCTGATGTATAGACATGGCATGCTGACCTAAAAGTGATACGGCATTTACCAGTGTCTGATGTGTATCTGTCATACAAATTTTACAGTAGCTAAATGTTAAAAGATGGTTTTACCTTAAAATAATTTATATGTTTTTTGATGGAGTAGCAATAAGTATGCATATATCAATAATAATATGAAAATAATAACTAATGCAATATAAAACTTCTTTAAAGAGTATAAATAAAGCATAAATGCAATCACTATATTGTTATATTTGATTTTAAAAACCTAATCTGTAATGCTGACCACATGCATATTAATACATCCTCAAAAGAAAGTCTGTATAGTGCCATCTGGTGGTGGTTTATGTATGGTGTAATATTGAAGTCCCCACCGGAATAATAAAACCTGACTGAAATTTTTTTTTTAAAAACTTCAGAAATGCCATTGAGCACGTAGTTTCTGGCATCCAAAAAGTTCTAGAAAAGGACTAAGGTATAGCCAATCCTGTATTTCACCAAAAAAAACCGAGGTCCCCGCGGGTCCCATTTTTTTCAGGTGAACATCAAGGTCCCCATGTGGCAAGGTTTAAAAGTATATGTGTGTGTGGACGGTAGTTGATAGTTTATTACACTTGTGGGGACAAACAGCCCTCATGGGGACCCCATGAGTTTGAAGGCAATTTTGAGACTCAAAATGTGGTTTTAGTGTCAGTGTCAGTTAGCCCTAAAGGGTAGTATGCATGTGGGATTCGGGGGGGGGGGGGGGGGGGGGTGTGACTGAAAGATTAATAGGCTGTGTTTTGAGTTTTGTTCAAAAAAGAATGACTTCATATAGGAAAAAAATATATATCACATGTGCAGGACACCTTAAACTAGTTTTTTAATTAAGCAGCAAGGCAGAACAAAGTCGGGGCTGTATCAAGACACGAGGACTAAACCCCAATTCAACCAGACCCAGAACTGATCCAGAATTAAAACAAGACTACAACAGTTCAAAATCAGGACTACTGAGGACTTAACCAAGACAGAACCAGAATCAGAACTAGATGATAGTAGCACTAAAAATCATCATAGACCTGCACTACACTTATTTTAATTCTACCAAAGTACAATATTTAGATTCAGAAAAGTTTATATAATTATTCAGCCTTGTTGTGCAAACAAGCCTGCAGAACTTAATAAATGTAGAATTTGAAAAATAACAAACCCAAAAAGAAACACTACGAGATACATGAGGACCTGTGATACGGTGATACTTTTGGTAAACAACCATTTGACTAACATGTGTGTCTCACCTGCTCTTGTTCATATCTGTTCCTCTCTCTCTCTCTCTCTCTCTCTCTCTCTGCTCCTCTCTCTCTCTCTCTGTTCCTCTCTCTCTCTCTCCCTCTCTGTCTCTCTCTCTCCCTCTCTCCCCCTCTCTGCTCCTCTCTCTCTCTGTGCTGACAATCAAGCCAAACACCAACATCATCAAATATACAGTTGAAACCAGATATTTACAAACTCTTCAGATAAAAACACTTTTTTAATTGTAATATCAAATCAGAGTAAATGTTTATTTTTTAGATTGATGAATATAAAAAGATATTTGTTAAATTAAAGTAAAGTAAAGAGATAAACTGTCTGTATTTCTTAATTGTAAATGGCACCAAATTGTATTCAAACTTGAGCCACACTTATGGAGCTCCACAGTTCTGTTCCTGGTGTTTTGGTTGACATCTCTTGATGTTCCCATGTCACAGAAACAGGCTCTGTGTTTTGCCTTATATGCATCCACAGCTGTGCCACCAGTTTACTCACATGGACTCTACTAACCTATCAGAAGCTTCTTCAGCTCAGAATGGAATCGTCTGCAGTTTTCTTATTAATTAACAATAAACTTAGTGTATATGTACTCCTACATGAAAGTGATAAAGATAGAAGCTCTGTCTCTTTATTCTGACATTTAACTAATTCAAAAGATATTTCAATATTTATTTTTCCAAAACAAAACAAGTTTACTCTAAATTGATGTTGTGCAGTAAGAAAATGTTCTTGTGTTTTCCATAAAGTGTAAATATCTGGTTTCAGCTGTGAATATACTGCTGTGTATTGAAGTTCCTCTTGTTTTGCATAGAAATATACTGAACAACATACAAAGCATAATATATAAAATACTACCAGAGTTTTTTCTTTGAAAGAAGCTCCTTATGTCCATTCTTGTATATCAGTGCATTACTGAAACCGATTTATTTAGCCGTGGAGGGAAACAACTGAAAATATGAAATAAACACATGTAAGCTGAGACTCTCTAAAGAAACAGCATTGTTGTTGTTCGGCTTTTCATTTCGCCGTTTGTTGATTCACTTGAAGAGCGAGTAACGTAGTATGGGTCAAGTGATCAGTTTGATATCAATCTTTCGTGATGCACCGTCATATTTACATTATTTGTACGGTACGAATGATTTGCTTTGGTACCTGGTCAAACTTAAGCTCTCCTTAGTATGGCTGGCTGCGTTTCTCCAACAGCGCACTCACAGGCAGCAGCTGCCCCGCCCCCTCTCTCAGTCGCTTAGTGCCTGAGCTGGGATCATACCAATATCAGGGGGGATTTACGCACAGTCGTAAATTCCCACAGTGTGCACTATGTGCTTCGAATATTGTGTGTACTTTTTGTTTTATACAGTTGTCAGCCAGGCATCTAACTATGAAACAAATTACACTCCAAAAGGCTTCTGACAAAACAACCCGGGCTTAAGCCCAGTAAGCCACCCCCCTGCTCCGCCACTGGTCAGTACCATTACGTTATGGTTAGGTTTAGGGTAAGGGTCAGTGCTAGGCATTCATTTTTGATGGTTAGGGTTAGGGGAAGCGGCTAGGGGAAGCATTGTGTCAATGAGATGTCCCTCACAAGACATAAATACACAGGTGTGTGTGTGTGTGTGTGTGTGTGTGTGTGAAGCATGTTTTCCAGGGTGTCTGTGTGAATGAATTCAACCACCAACAAAAAGCAGGATCACATCACTACTGCTAGTGATGGCGAAACAAAGCTTTCTGAAGCATTGAAGTTTGTCTTAAAAAAGAATTCACTACTCAAAGCTTTTCAGTCATGTCTGATGACATCTGGTGGCCAAAGATATGAAGAACAGCTTGAATCTGCAAATTAAAGTGTACTGCTTCATTATTTGATCACTAAACTTTCTTTGTTTGTAACTTTTTGATGTTGGTTGATGAAAAATACATATAATTTACATATAATAATGTACAACACATTATGGGGTATGGTTCTGCTGTGAGATCCTGCCTCCATGTACTTATTCTATTAATCACTGGACAGCTGGACAGGTAGGTTGATAAATAATCTTATATTAGGTCAATTTTCTTACACATATTGTTGACCTGTCGGTAGAATTGTGAACTGGAAAGGGAAAATGCTCATGAACTTGTTGTCACGGCTGGCGGAGTGAGCCGTGTGGTGTGGAGGAAAAGGAGGACCCAAAATGCAGCAAACTGATGATACGAGTGTTTATTTACAAGTGGTGGAGTGGCAAAAACAGGCAATGAGGCATGACAAAACAACTGAAGAAACCTAAACTGGGAGAACTAAATGACAAACACTGCACAAAGCAAGCTCCAGCGAATCGAGGGAATTGTCCAACACAAAAACACACATGCTGGAGTACGAGAACAAAAACACAGTTCAGGAGGCCGGCCCGGAGGCTGACACCCCGGAAGTCCAAGACAGTTCATCTTCTGAGGCCGGCCACGTCGGCGACACAGCTCCGAAAGCCGACCGAGCGGAAGGCAGCGGTGGCGGAGCGGAGGCAGTTCAGGGGGCCGACCGTGCACACGGCAGCGGCGGTGAAACCGGTCAGGCGGCCGACCATGCAGACAGCAACGGGGACAAAGTTCAGGCGGCCGACCGCACGGACAGCAACGGCGGCGATGACACAAGTCTGGAGGCCGACCGCGCGGAAGGCAGTGGTGGCGCCTAGGAGGTCGTCCATATTGACGATGACGCTCCACCAGTGGCCTGGCAGATGACCGCCGATGTCGAGGCGGCAGTTCGGGACCCGAAGGTGGCGTGGCCTTCGCAGCACCAGACAAGACCGAAGCAGAGGCCGGGCCAGGCGAGGCAGAAGCGGAGGCTGGAGCCGGGCCAGGCGAAGATGATGATGATGCTGGAGCCGGGCCAGGCGAAGATGATGATGATAATGGAGCCGGGCCAGGCGAAGATGATGATGATGGAGCCGGGCCAGGCGAAGATGATGAAGCTGCAGCAGGCAGCTGGACGGGCTCCTCGGGCCCTCCAGCTGACGAGTCTTGGGGCTGGACGGGCTCCTCGGGCCCTCCAGCCGACGAGTCTTGGGGCTGGATGGGCTCCTCGGGCCCTCCAGCCGACGAGTGAAGAAGCTGGCTAGGTTCCCCTGAACCACCAGCTGACGAGTCTTGGGGCTGGACGGGCTCCTCGGGCCCTCCAGCCGACGAGTCTTGGGGCTGGACGGGCTCCTCGGGCCCTCCAGCGAAAACAGTCTCTGGACCAGTGGGCACCGGGGCCCCTGGAACACACAGGACAAAACCAGCAGGCACACGGGCCTCTGGCAGGAACGGGTCGGAACCAGCAGGCACACGGGCCTCTGGCGAACACAAAGCAGACTGCGGCTGCACAGAGCATTGACTCAGCTCAGGCAGCGACAGCCAGATGCAGTCCTCAGCTGGCTTCTTAACCTCCAGGGGTCCAGAGTCGGCTGGGGGCTGAAACCCAGCCTCTGGGGAGGCCCTGGAGTGCGTCACAGTCTCTGAACTGGCCAGCTGTTGTGGACTGACTACTGCATTATGTGGTGTGTCTCTCTGCTTGACATGAACAGGTGACAAACAATGCTTTTCAGGTTGGATGGACTCAACTTGTAGTACCGGAGGAGTAGGTGACGATGACCCCTGAGCTGATAATAAGGCTGATGAGTCTCTTGCCAACTGAGCTATTGACTGGGCTATGGATTGTAACAAAGTGTCTAATAGGTCTGGCTGTGACTGTAATGGAGGTGACGATTGAGTGGCTAACTGAGGTAGCGGCTGCAGGGCAGCTAACCAAGCTACCGGCTGGGCAGCTGACTCAACAAACACAGCCCCGGAATAAACAGTCATTCGAGCTGGCGAAACAGACGGAGTGTCTTTTCCACTCACCACAGCCGGCAGTTCCGAAGTCCTAATCCCCGGCTGTGGGGCGACGCGCCGACGGCGCGATCGTCGCTACCTCCTGGGCAAAACCTCCGGCGGGCCGGGCAAAACCTCCGGCGGGCCAGGAAAAATCTTCACCGCCGGGCTGGGTTGGGAAGCGGTAGCGGCTGGAGGGCGAAGGTGCAGCTCGTGAAGGAGGAAGTCTTGTGCCAGCGGGTGAAGCGAGTCCAGCAGCCAGGAGTGAGCAGAGATTAGCTGCTGGCTCCTGGGAAGGAGCGGATGCTGCTGGGTCCATGTTTGGTCCGCTCGTACTGTCACGGCTGGTGGAGTGAGCCGTGTGGTGTGGAGGAAAAGGAGGACCCAAAATGCAGCAAACTGATGATACGAGTGTTTATTTACAAGTGGTGGAGTGGCAAAAACAGGCAATGAGGCATGACAAAACAACTGAAGAAACCTAAACTGGGAGAACTAAATGACAAACCTGAGACCATACAAAAGGGGTGCGGGGCAGAGAGACGCAGAGACAGGAACGGAACACTAGTGATGTGACGTTCTGTATCGAGGCTTCGAAGCGTGTGTCGAGTAATGGAGGGGGCGTTTCCGCGAAGCGCGTATCGAGGCTTGCTTCATTTATGGGAGGAGCTGAAAATGATGACGTCCGAAGCCTCGCTGCCCGGCTGTACTACGTGACTGGTTCAGGAAGCGGTTCGAACTTTGCCGCAAATAATCATTTTCCATACTGCCAGCATAACTATACACAGTATACTGCCATCACTACAATATAGATGTTTTACACACTCCTTTTGTTGTTGACATTTACAGGCTGTGTGCAAAATGCCACACTCTTCAACTTCATGCCAACTAATATTTTTACGTCCAGTAGGTGTCCTGCTAGAGCAAATGAAGCTTCAAGAAGCTTCGCGTTGGGGTGAACCAATTGGATGAAAAGCTTCAGTGCTTCATGAGGCTTCATCTGCCCATCACTACGGAACACCATAGAACGCAGATAACGCAGAAATACACGGATGAATGCAGATAACGCAGAGGCAGACTGATGAATGCAGACGAGCCGACAACGAACACAGACCGACACCCACTAAATATACACACACAAGGTAATCAGGTAATCACACACAGGAGGGAAGAACAGCTGAACCTAATACACATGAGGACCGAAGGAGACAAGCTGAACACAATGACAACAGACACAGACCTTCAGAACAGAACAGGAAATCCAGAACACGAGCCTTCAAAGTAAAACAGGAAACACACAGACTGATTTACAACACAACACGGGGACATGAACAGAGCACCAAAAACAGACACAGGTAGGGCTGAATATACACCAAACTTCAGGTACCCCCTAAACTAATACAAATCAGAATAAACACAAAATGCTGGGTCAACGACCCAGGACCATGACACTTGTAAAGTAAAAACATGATGTATGATGATATTTAAGCTCATCCTGCTTGGTTGTTATTTAAGAAGAGAGTTTATTCGTCTGTGCGAGGACTGAATCTGTTTCTTTTCTTGGAGATAAGTTCCCCTGCCTTAGAAAGAATTCTCTCATGTGGAACAGAAGAGGCTGCAGAAACTGCAATGCAAGTTGGTAGAGATGCAGGTATGCAGGGAGTGCAGAATTATTAGGCAAATTGTATTTTTGAGGAATAATGTTAATATTGAACAACAACCATGTTCTCAATGAACCCAAAAAACTCATTAATATCAAAGCTGAATGTTTTTGGAAGTAGTTTTTAGTTTGTTTTTAGTTTTAGCTATTTTAGGGGGATATCTGTGTGTGCAGGTGACTCTTACTGTGCAGAATTATTAGGCAACTTAACAAAAAACAAATATATACCCATTTCAATTATTTATTTTTACCAGTGAAACCAATATAACATCTCCACATTCACAAATATACATTTCTGACATTCAAAAACAAAACAAAAACAAATCAGCGACCAATATAGCCACCTTTCTTTGCAAGGACACTCAAAAGCCTGCCATCCATGGATTCTGTCAGTGTTTTGATCTGTTCACCATCAACATTGCGTGCAGCAGCAACCACAGCCTCCCAGACACTGTTCAGAGAGGTGTACTGTTTTCCCTCCTTGTAAATCTCACATTTGATGATGGACCACAGGTTCTCAATGGGGTTCAGATCAGGTGAACAAGGTGGCCATGTCATTAGTTTTTCTTCTTTTATACCCTTTCTTGCCAGCCACGCTGTGGAGTACTTGGACGCGTGTGATGGAGCATTGTCCTGCATGGAAATCATGTTTTTCTTGAAGGATGCAGACTTCTTCCTGTACCACTGCTTGAAGAAGGTGTCTTCCAGAAACTGGCAGTAGGACTGGGAGTTGAGCTTGACTCCATCCTCAACCCGAAAAGGCCCCACAAGCTCATCTTTGATGATACCAGCCCAAACCAGTACTCCACCTCCACCTTGCTGGCGTCTGAGTCGGACTGGAGCTCTCTGCCCTTTACCAATCCAGCCACGGGCCCATCCATCTGGCCCATCAAGACTCACTCTCATTTCATCAGTCCATAAAACCTTAGAAAAACCAGTCTTGAGATATTTCTTGGCCCAGTCTTGACGTTTCAGCTTGTGTGTCTTGTTCAGTGGTGGTCGTCTTTCAGCCTTTCTTACCTTGGCCATGTCTCTGAGTATTGCACACCTTGTGCTTTTGGGCACTCCAGTGATGTTGCAGCTCTGAAATATGGCCAAACTGGTGGCAAGTGGCATCTTGGCAGCTGCACGCTTGACTTTTCTCAGTTCATGGGCAGTTATTTTGCGCCTTGGTTTTTCCACACGCTTCTTGCGACCCTGTTGACTATTTTGAATGAAACGCTTGATTGTTCGATGATCACGCTTCAGAAGCTTTGCAATTTTGTACAAATTGTACAAATTTTCTGTACAATTGTTTCTAGAATTTTTGACAGAAAACGGAAGCTTGGAAATATGTCTGAAATTAGCAAGAACAGAGGAATCAAGGTTCATTTTTTTAAGTACTGGCTGCACCAGAGCATGCTTGAACCCAGTTGGTACTACTCCAGAGCTAAGACTGCTATTACACAGAGGGTTAACGAGGGAAGTGGGAGCACACAGGGAACACAGCTGACACAGATAATCGTAACGAGACACGGCAGGAGTGAACACAACATCACGCATACTGACGAGAGACTGTCAAAGTAAATTGCAATTTTGAGACTGCTGCATCCCTCTGCAAGATATCTCACTATTTTTGACTTTTCTGAGCCCGTCAAGTCCTTCTTTTGACCTATTTTGCCAAAGGAAAGGACGTTGCCTAATAATTATGCACACCTGATATAGTGAAACACATGGATTGCTTGTTCCAAGTTTTTAAAGGATAAAAATGATCTCACCAAGGATAGGAAAAAGTCCTCTCGAAGAGGTAAGACCTCCAACGGCCCCAACAATAGAGGCACTTTGGACACTAATTCCCCCACCTCTCCCCCCTCCATAGAGCCATCACCACCTTCAAACTGTTCACCTACAACACCCCCCTCCTCACCCCACACAAAAGAGGATTTCACACCACCTCCTCCCACCACAACTCTTCATATTCATGAAGCAGATGTGAGGAAGCAGTTTAAGAACCTGAATGCTCGGAAAGCTCCCGGCCCAGACGGCGTGTCTCCTGCCACCCTCAGACACTGTGCAAACGAGCTGGCCCCAGTGTTTTCTGGCATTTTCAACTCATCACTGCAGGCATGTCATGTGCCTGCCTGCTTCAAGTCCTCCACCATAATCCCTGTCCCCAAGAAACCTAGGATCACTGGACTAAATGACTACAGACCCGTGGCTCTGACATCTGTGGTCATGAAGTCATTTGAGCGCCTAGTTCTCTCCCATCTCAAGACCCTCACGGCCCCCCTCCTGGACCCCCTGCAGTTTGCATATAGAGCCAACAGGTCTGTAGACGACGCCATCAACATGGCCCTACACTTCATCCTGCAGCATCTGGACTCCCCAGGAACCTACGCCAGGATCCTGTTTGTGGACTTCAGCTCTGCCTTCAACACCATCCTTCCAGACCATCTCGGAGACAAGCTTTCCCAGATGAATGTGACAGAAACGGAAGCTTGGAAATATGTCTGAAATTAGCAAGAACAGAGGAGTCAAGGTTCATTTTTTTAAGTACTGGCTGCACCAGAGCATGCTTGAACCCAGTTGGTACTACTCCAGAGCTAAGACTGCTATTACACAGAGGGTTAACGAGGGAAGTGGGAGCACACAGGGAACACAGCTGACACAGATAATCGTAACGAGACACGGCAGGAGTGAACACAACATCACGCATACTGACGAGAGACTGTCAACGTAAAACAGGAAGTACACAGAGGTTCAGAAAGGAGGAGAGAGAGCACGGAGAGCGCGGACATAACGGGCTGGGGAAACGTGGAATAAAGCACAAGGAGGGGAAACGAGGGCTCACAGATACACAGGGGGTAATCAAATAAGGAACATCTTAACAGAACAACCTAGGAACCAAGGCATAAATAAGGAACAAAATACCAAACACACGAAAACTAAGAATACTGGGCCAACATGGCCCAGGACCATGACAACAACCCAATAACCCCCAAAGTGTCTAAGTCACGTGACGTGTCGGCGCAACACCGAAACATAAGGGGGGGGGGGGGGCGGCAAAGTGTGCCTGCTCTCCGCTGACACAGGAGGGCGAGTCCAGCGACCTGGCTGTTTCGTTTTTGCCGAAAGCACAGCATAGCAAACAAGCAGAACTCAAAGTAAAGAATCGATCTAACCAGGCTAGTATCGATCCAAGCAAATGGGCGATAGAAAACCGATCGGTGTCTATGCCGTCCCCAATGGCATGACGTCGGGGCAGTGTGAGTACGAGCAAATTTTTTTTTTTGCCGATGCCCGTGATGCCCACGCCACCACGATGCCGCCCTGGGCAACCGCCCACGTCGCCCATATCAAAAACCACTACTGCTCTCAAATCAGAAATCTGTTATGGTCAACCCTAGATGCCCACTCCATGTCCTGGAGGTTATCAACAGTAGTGGATTCAGTCAAAGATTGACTGCACTACAATGCCAGACTTTTTACACCAGAGGCTATACGACAGTTTCATGCACAAACTTTAATAATACAGTTGTATCCACATTAGCTCTTTCATCCACTGTTATCCTCTTCAGTGCCTTGTACCAACACAGAGCACAGCAGCTACCCGAACGCTACTCCAACAGAGGTTGATTACATTGTTAATAATTTTTTAAACTCTTTCACAGGTGTTACAGTATCCAAAGAGAGTCTCTCAAACTCTCAAAAGAGCACCTTTAAGCCGATAACCTGTAAGCCAGAGAAGAAATGGCATATCACAAATTTAGAAGACCATTATTTACCCTGGAGAAATAGTTTGCAGCTTTAAAAAAAAAAAACGTAAAGCTAAAACATCTTACAAAATATGAACAGCCCTAGGTTTCTTTTCAGCACTATAGCCAAGCTGACAAAAAGTCAGAGCTCTGTTGAGCTTTAATGTTAACTAGTACTGACTTCATGAACTTCTTCAGAATCAGAATCAGAAAGGGTTTTATTGCCAAATGTTGAGCAGGTTTACAACATTGGGAAATTGCTGCGGTGCTTCAGTGCAAACATACTGTCAGAAATTAAGCTTAAATAGACATGAAAATAAAAATAAGAATAAGAATTAAAAGTGCTAAGTAGATAGATATATACATGAGTGCAGGTGGTGGTCAGTGCAAACATGGAATGATGCAGTGAACACAGCGTAGGGTCATGTGTTAGTGGTGGGAACAGTCATAAGGTTATTGTTCATGTGTCCAACAGCAGAGGGGAAGAAACTGTTCTTATGGCGAGAGGTTCTGGTGCGAATGGACCGGAGCCTCCTGCCTGAGGGGAGCAGGTCAAACAGACTGTGTCCAGGGTGAGAAGGGTCAGCTGAGATCCGAGCTGCACGCCCCAGTGTCCTGGAGGTGTACAGGTCCTGCAGAGATGGGAGTCTGCAGCCAATCACCTTCTCAGCAGAGCGCACAACACGCTGCAGTCTCTGTTTGTCCCTGATAGTGGCTCCAGCGTACCACACGGTGATGGAGGAGGTGAGGATGGACTCGATGATTGCAGTGTAGAATTCAGAAATACCGTTGTAAACATTAGAGAAAAAATACTGTTGTCAACCAGCTAACAGATCATCTGCAGAGGTTTATTTGAAGAGTTTCAGTCAGGTTTCAGAGCTCATCACAGCACAGAAACAGCTTTAGTGAAGGTTACAAATGATCTTCTTATGGCCTCTGACAGTGGACTCATCTCTGTGCTTGTCCTGCTAGACCTCAGTGCAGCGTTCGATACTGTCGACCATAATATCCTATTAGAGCGATTAGAACATGCTGTAGGTATTACAGGTACTGCGCTGCAGTGGTTTGTATCATATCTATCTAATAGACTCCAGTTTGTGCATGTAAATGGAGAGTCCTCTTCACACACTGAGGTTAATTACTGGGTTTCACACGGTTCTTTATTTGTAGTTAATATTGTTTTGCTGTTTGAGATGTCTGGTGTCATGTTCATATTGCAACATAATTATAGGTAAACACCATTAAATTTTTCATCATGTTGCATAAATCTAATTACATTTATTGAAACTATATTTTTGAAAGGGGGTCACAGTAAAACTTTAATGTGGGTTGTGATTGGGCTAAAGGCATATTTTTTGTTATACGGTATCTGCGAAATGCCCCAACTTTAGCAATATACCAATGAAGAGTGACGAAAAAGAGCATGCATTGAAAGCGATGAAAGAATTTGTCCGTTAGTCTTCAGGCGATGAAAGCAAAAACCTGTTGCGTAGCATTCCTGTAATCCGCTGGGGAAACTGAGTGAGCAGCATTGTGAAATCTGGGAGAAAGCAATGTTCTTTAGCAATTACTGACTGAAACAGATTCCAAAGGTTAGTAGGAAATAGGATTATCAGACACACGTCACCACCTGTCCACACCTGATATTTCTTCTCACTCTGAATAAGAGCCTGTGACGTCTCACCCTGCTTTTATGACCAGAGACAAGTGATATGTTTTAGGACTTTTCTCCTAATAATACTGATCAGTTAGCGCTGGAATGTCATTAATTCTTAACAAAAATGCCTCTATGAATAATGCTGACGCAAAGCCTAATTAAAACAGGAACAACATTGAGAACAGTGAATTCTGTACCGCTGTGATGTAAATTCTGAGTCTTTTTGCTCTAGCTCAGTTTCCTGATTCCAGCAAAAGCCAAGTATAGGGACGAAAAGTGCAAAGAATTGAAGATCCAAGTGTCAGATGAGCTGTGAAAAATGTCACGTCGGATATACATAAAAGTTGCCTAAATTCTAAATGATTGAAGTACAACACACATTATTCCAAAGTCAAACTTGGTGATTTATTTTTAAATTGAAAACCACATTCTTCTTCTGGCACTGTTCTACTTTTTCTTTTCAAAACAGTATGAGAGAAGTATTTCAGCAAACAGGAAGTGTCTGGGTCTGGTCTCCTGGTGTTCCTATCACTGAAAGCAGGCTTTCATAATTGCAATGCTTAATGTTGGACCAGATGTCTACTTATTGCTATGTCCCCAAGCATGCATCAAAAGAAATCTTTAAACATTCGACTCTGAGGCCTAAAGCACGTGTTCTTTTGTGGTCTTACACCTTTATTCTTTCCTAACTTAAATATACAGAGTGAATTTCTGGCTCTGCCATCTATCCATTTTGTTGTTGTTGCTGATGTGTTTATTGGCCTATGAATAACAGAGGCAGTTACTTGTTTTGCTAATGCTGATGCTGACTGGCCAGTTTGTAGGTTTTTATTACTCCCTTTATATCTAGCTATTTGCTTTTTTCACCGATTTAACCGGAGCCTCATTGTGTCATCTCTCTGTGTGCTGCACTGGCTGTGGAGATGACAATAAAGTTTACTTTGATTTGGTTAAATGACTTGTGAGTTCATTTCTCCGGTGTTCTCCTATGTTATTTCTCTTGCTGGGAGCATATTTGTGTTTCACTGCAAAACATTTCAACACAGTAAGTCAAACAAATAAAATCCATAATGCCTATTTTTATTTGCATACAAATGAATATCTGCGCTGTGCTGCGTTAAACACTTTGTGGTAGTTACAGCCATCGTGTTACAGCACTCGTGTAGAAAACCTTCCTGTTGCTGAATTTCATGTTTACTTTTGGAATCAATGATAGAGTACAAGAAAAAACACTATTTTAAATGGACCACAGACCCTAGCCCTAAACAGTCACCCAAGAGATTAAAGAGTACAACAAAACTCTAATATGACCTGAAACGTAACAAGAATGACATGTCACTTTTTAAAGCCTTTTAAAAAAAGCAATAATTGACAGTATTTCAATGGTACATTTTTATGTATTTCTTTCTGTACTTTTCTGCATTTCTACCATGTATTGGCCAAGCCATATTGTAAGAGATCCTTTTTTATATTAGCAGAACAGATACTTTACAAATGCTGTAGGCTTTGGCAGGAGATTACTAACCACTAGGTATCAGCACTGAGCCAGGCCAAGCAGTAGCTTTGGTTTGCTGCAACACAGAAAACCTGTTTCTTTCTGCAATATGACACCTGGACAGAGTACGTACACACTGTGTCTGCAAAATACTGACGAGCTTACCATTAGGATGGAATAATTATGAACATGCCCTCTTGTGTTTATATCCTCTGATGTTTATCTAAACAAGTATTAGTACCAATACTAACAATATGGCCGCTGATATTTCTTTGCTGTTGTAAGGATTAAGTTTACACTTCTCTAGGCTTTGAGCTCTGTTACAGGTATCTAGGTACAGTAATGTTAAGAGAGCTGGACACTCTTAACAGTCTACAATTCTGACTGGAGCGAGGGAAACACTGGCATACAGTGTGCCGACTGCTGTCTGCTCCTAGAGTTTCAGAGTAAGAATGATTTACAGCACCTCTAAAGTCAACAGGCAACATAACTTCATTAAGCTGTTGCCATTGCTGGCAACATGAACTGAAGGCTTTGTGCACTGATGAGAGGTTTGGCAGGTATGGTTTGTTTTAGCTTGGTAGAGACTTTGGAATCAGAGTAAATTAGAAACAGACACATTTAGGCCTAATCTGAGCTGCTTTTAGGACTTACAGCTCAGCTCCCTCACAAACATGGGTCAAAAGGCTTGATATGGTGCAGTGTGCAAGCGTAGTCTAGGTCAGATATGGCCCAGAAGTCATAAAGCTGGCTAAATATGTGAGGCAGGTCCATAAAATAAATGTCAGTCATCCTGGACATCAAGGCTAAGATAGAAAATGCACATATTTTGGGCAAAAACTTACTGCTGGATATTTTGGATGTACAAGTCATATTTTCATGTTCACACCAGTATTAAAGATACAGGTTGATCAATACAAAGGTTCAATTAAGTTTTTCTTGCCATGAAAATCTTTCTCTGTGCTCTCTCTCTGTGCCTGTGTGTGTTTATGTGTGTAACCTGGTAAATATGAGGTTACCACTTAGCTTCGTGTGTGTCAAACAAGGCAGCTGGGTGCAGTAGAAGTTTGAGAAGCTACATAACATTCTTTTATCACTGTTTGCCTGTGGTGACTGGCAAAACTGATAAAGGTACCTGTCCTCACAGGACAGGTACCTCTTTGTGTCTATTTTTTAGATCGTGACTATTTGCAAATGTCTATCACACACACCCCTTCCTCACTGATGTGAAACATGTCTGTGTCAATACCTTGACATTTAAATATGCCAAGTTAGTTGAAAAACAGTAGAAATGTAAAAGTATTTCAAAAGGGACCTAGAATAAGAACTGTAATGGAACAAAAGAAATGTCAAGCAACAAAAATCTAAGGAAAAAGAAGCCTATGAAAGCTGCCCAGTCAGTGTACAAAATATGATGTAGAAATATAAGCGAAGAATAAAAGGCAGGGCAGGTTTGTTTTGTTGATCAAGTTCTCAGGAAACTGGGGGAGGAGTAGCAATGGAGGCGTGGCCATGTTCAGGTGGAATTCCCCTGAATTTACCTGAGTCCATCCCCCACAACTATAAAGCTCATAAGGGAAAAGCAGGTACATTTTTTTGCCGTGGATACCGAGCCAGAGAGGGCAGTGGTACTCAAACAGCAGAATCCAGACACTGGATTGTCTTAGGACGTCTTTCTGTTTCATCATATTGTGGCCAGTGTTGTAATCAGGTAAATTATATACATACCTAACTTATGATCCTGCTTTTAATAAGCTTTGTTTGCTGGTTTCCTGTTTGCTAGTTTTTCTGGGATGTAAAGAAGCATTTTCTATATTTCACAGTGCCTCCATGTCATCGCCGTGCCTCAGCACTGTTCTGACTCATGCTAACCTAACCATGTATCAGACTGGTTTGCCAGATGTGCTGCAACATCAGGCCACTATGCTTTCCAGCATCAGTCCGCTGCAAATCAGCAATCCAGCATACAGTTCCAACATAGCTGGTGAGAAGAGACATGTTATTTCTGACCTTGCACTGTCACACAATTCACGTGTTTAGCTGATCTGTGTCAGACAAAAGATTTTCAACATGTTAAGTCTCTTGGCTTTGAAGCTTTAGTTAACCAGGCCAGTCTAGTTTCAGCTACAGACTAATCTCAAAGTAAACAGACGCTCTCTTTCAAACTTCAGCCAGCCTGCTCACCTTTGCTTTGACCTTATTTAGTCACTCACTAAATGATTTACCAGGCAAGTAATGTTTAACTCAGCATAACCGCATAACAGGAGAATGCTGTGACCTCATGGTTAAAACAGTTTCACTTTATTTGTTCGAACTTAGAGACGGGCTTCAAAGTTAAGCTAAACTAAAAGTGCCTTATTGTCAGATTCAAACCTGTGTGTATGAACCAAGATCATGGTTTTTATGAAAATATGCTAAATTTCTGTTAAAGCTTAGTGTGTACTGAGTATCTGCACAGCTCAGGAATAATAAATAATCTCTGGCTGTCGCTGCAGGTCAGGGGTACAGGCAGATCAGCCCTAATTACTGGACAGCAGATCATGTGTTGGAGTGGATCAGTGACCAAGTAGAGAGCACCAAGTTCGATGCAAACACCCTTAGTCTGGCAAACTGTGCCATGGATGGCTCCGCCCTTTGCCAGATGAACCGGGAGCAGATGATTGGGATCTTTGGTGTGCAGCTTGGCCCACACCTCTATCAGAGTCTACAGGAGCACAAGAGCAAAATGCCTGGTAAAATGCTCATGTTATTCAGGAACAATTTACTGACAGCAACAGCTGAAAATATCCATACATAACTGAACTATTTCTAACATCTAGCTATGTGAAGAAGAATTATTTTTATGTATGAAAAATACATGTAAACTAATCTTTCCTTCCCCAGAGATGCAGATGTTATCAGGACAAGAATTGAACGAGACCTGCCAGCTCTTGGACAACTTCTTGGACAACCTTGGACAGAACTTTCCTCTACTCAGCACAATTAAAATTGGTCAAGGTACATCTTATACCGATATGTTCAAAGTTGACATATTATGTGGACTAGTTTACAAGTGGACTTGCTAATTTCTACTTACAGCTGAAGAAGCTGTCAACAAAAGAGAATTTGACTATCAGGATGACTATGATCTGACTACTCTGACCATGGAACCAATGACACCACTGAGAGACACTGGCTACCTGTCTGATAATCATTCTGACAGCGAGTACAGCTCCTCCTCCAACAGTTAGTATTTTATCTTCATATTTGTCAAGACTTGTTATCATTCAAGTTCAAGAATGTTATTAAAAATATATCTCTCATGTATTCAGCTGGCATGTTTGGCTTTCCAAGCATCGGTTCACCAGAGTCTGGCAGCAGCGAATCTGACCCCGAGTTCTCTTACCCTCCGATTTCAAGTGAGTAAACAAGAAAAAACAACAACAAAAAACGTTTGAAGTTATTTGCATTCCCTGTATTTCGATTCATTTCTGATAAGTCACCATCTCATCGACAGAAGTGTACATCAAGCCAGAGAATGGAGAGTCCCGATTGAAACGACCACGGGGGCGACCTCCTAAAGTCAGCAGAGAGCACAGCAGCAACATATATGACAATCCAAAGAAAAACAAACATGGTAAGCCCACAAATGCTGTCTTACTAATAATGTAAAACCGTTTCAGTAGGCATGCATCTGAACACTGAACTATTTTACAGATTCTATTTTGCATTTAATTTGCATCTTTACTAGACCACAGATATTGATCTTTTCTTCTTGCTTGCTTTATGCTAATGCAGCATGCACATGCAAACAGACATTTAGCTTATTTTGTCCCACTGTCTTCAGCACCTCGTGGCACTCACCTGTGGGAATTCATCAGAGACATTCTGATCCACCCAGAAAAGAATCAGGGCCTAATGAAATGGGAGGACCGCCGTGAGGGTGTCTTTAAGTTCCTCAAATCTGAAGCTGTGGCTCAGATGTGGGGCCAGAAGAAGAAAAACAGCAGCATGACATATGAAAAGCTCAGCCGTGCAATGAGGTGAGTTCTTGCAGCAGCCCTTCCTTTACTTCTTCCTCAATCTCAACAATTTAATCAGATATTTGAATCAGATATGATTCAGAAGAAAATATTGTAACAAGGCTAAAAACACATGCTGCAGTAACAGCAGTGACAGCTTCGTCACATTTAAGATACTTTTCAGATGCTTTTGCTTTAACTATGAATCAAACTTTAGCCCAACTAATCAGAGTTGCACTGGATACATAGCTCCTCCAGGTCACAGAAGTCAGAAGATTGTTATGGCAGGTTAATTAAGACTCTCCGCTTCACATATAAAACGCTCAGTTGTTTTAAACTGAGCACCAGATGATGAAGGGGATGATATGCTATGTGCTGAACTTCAAGTAACTGAAACTTCTCCATCTGCAGGTATTACTATAAAAGGGAGATTCTGGAACGAGTCGATGGCAGGAGGCTTGTATACAAGTTTGGAAAAAACTCCAGTGGCTGGAAGATTGAGGAGATTGGTATGACTATGTAAGACATTAGTTACTAAGTGGGTAAGAACTGAAAAGCCAGTCAGAGCAGCAGTTCAGCAACTATAAATGCCTAACCATGTTGCCTGTCTGAAAAAATCCTTGCTGCCCCAAATGTTTAAGACACTAACTTCCTTTAGAAGGAAGGTGTTACAGAAAATGTAAGCCAGTGTTTATGGCTCTAGTAGGTTTTATGAACCAATATGACGTTTCACGTGTTTTTAAATTGTTTTAGATACTTGTGAGTGCAAGTACCTACAGTAAAGGCTGAAAAAGCAAACCTCGTACAGATGAACAGATTTTACTCTGGTATTTACTTGTTTTTGTTGATGCAGGACTCTCGTCTTCATTCGCTACTGTAGCACTATAAACATCTTTTCTGTCATTTTCCCATATCACAGTTTTTTTTTCACGTGAAAAACATTGTTTCTTAGTGTAACATAAGTTTGGAAAAACAAAAAAACTTGGCTAGAAATAAATGTAGAAGTTACTTCACATTAACAAAGTAAAGATGTGCACTACATGTCTTTTGGTATCACTTATTATAAAGTGTGTTTACACAATGTTTGAGTACAGAGTAGTTCATAAGTGTCTGAATTTGAACATGACTGGTTGGTGTGAATCAGTCAGAAATCTGTTGCAGTTTGTGTGATTGTTGTAATGTAATCATCGATCTCTGGATTGATGAGGGGAGTAAATCTTATGTCAATCATTATGTGAATTATGTGAATTATGTGAATTGCATGGCATATTGTTTTTATGGCTTTTTGTATAAATAAATTTTGACATGTATCAACTTTCTGTTTGGGGACTGTTTTTTCCACATACTTCATTATTAGTGAGCATGTTGTTGAAACAAACATATTGGATACCTCATTAGTGAAAGTGTTGGGGGTTGGAAAGTCCTACAACAAGAGCTGCAGGATGCTGGAGAAAAGGCTGGGACAGAACCAAAACCTATGAGAAGACGAAATTAGACGCAATTAAGTAACAGTAGACATTCACTGGACGCTTCATTATGGTTGCCAGTCTCAAATGACAACAGATTCACAAACTAAAAAGTACGTTACAGTATCCATTGCCAACAACCTGTTTATGAAATGAACCCTTTCATATTGCATTCATGTATGGATCAGGTTATTTGGAAGCACGCCAGATATATTTATATTGATAAACTTTAGACCTATCTACAAAGAATAAATGTCTGTGTGACATAAATAAACAGATGATTAAAACCTTTTTATATATATTTGTTTGTCCTGAAAACATATCAGCCAAAAATGATTAGAAAATATTTAACTGAAAGTCCAAATGGCAACAACATTATGGAATTGTTGCAATTTACTAGTAAACCTTAATCAATCTTCTACTTCTTCTTCTTTTGTCCTTTAATTGGTAATTGGAAGAGGAAGGGGTCCTCAGAGCCATCAGATACAGCCACCCTCAAATATGCAAACATGATGCAAACACAGTTCTTGCAGCTGTATCAAGCGCCCACAGAAACTGTGTTGTCCCTACTCTCCCATAGAATACATACACAGACATGCCATGTGTTTCAGTCTTAAGTTTCCCATAAACCTCAGTTTTAGACCATCAGTATGGGTGAACAATACTAATGGTCTAAAATCTTGGAACAGCCTCATCACACATTTTTTGCAGCTGAAAATAATGTTAAAATTTTTCATATTTTAATGCTGTCAGATGCAAAAACTGATCCAGTTTAACCCCAAGTAGCTAAAATGGATCATTATTATTACTCTGACTGAGATAACATCTTAAATTACAATAAAAAAACAAAACATGTTCATAAAGTAAGGGGGGGGGGAAATAAATGCAGGCAGTTTCGATTTTAAATAGATGTTTTCTTTTGTTGTCTTCTTTCACAACACAGGCAGGTTAAAAATATTCTTTATTTTTAACATTATTACAGAATAAATTGACAAAATCTTATATATTTAGGATTAAGGACAAGACTAAGAATCCAAGTCAATAATGTGAGAGATAGGAGAGATACAATTTCAGAGAACTATAACTTAAGAACCTTTAGAACAGAATATCCAGATACAAATAAGACCTTCATTACTATTGGAAGGGGTTTCTTTGTCTCTGTTGAGTTTAAGATTGTGGCATCTCCATTTGCTTACGCTAAGTTGCCTACAGATTGTTGTGCTAATAACAATATGATGTTATGATGTTAGTATTCCATAAAAAAGATGGAACCCTTTTTTTTTTATCCTGATGGATAAAATAGAATAAAAATGAGAAACTTTGAATGATTTACTGTCCATATTATCTCAGCATAAAACGATTATAGACAGCACATGGTTTCTGCCCAACAACTTGAGCATGCAAGATCAAGCTAACTCTGCAATTGGCTGACCGAACTGCAATTAGTCTTCCATTTAAAATACTGGCTTTATATGATAATCCCCTAACCTTTTAAGAATGCAAATATATATTAATCTTATACTGCTCACTGCTATCAGAGGAACTGAATGTGAACAACATGCATATAGAGTGGCTGTATAGCAGGTCATCTAATAATCTGACCTTTGGTGGTTTGATCCTTGACTGCCCCAGTCTGCATAATTATCTCTGATCTGTGTAAATACTTGACTTTAAGCAGGAAAAGCATAGAAAGGGTGAATGAGGCAAGTTGTATAAAGTGATTTGAGTCCTGAGGCAGAGTAGAAAAGTGCTGTCCATTCACCATGCACACGTGGGATAAACCCTACACAAAGCTAAAGAGAACTCTGCAGATATCCCACGTTGCATGGAAGTCCATTGTGCATTGTTACAAAAAACCAGGCCACATTATCTTTAGCTTTTTTTCTTTCTTTTTTTTTTTACTTGTACTGCGAACAGAAAGCACTGTTATGAAATGAAAAAAAAAACATAGCTTCATACCGGTCCATGCTGTAGACTCACTCGTGTTTTACCATAAGGACTAGTAATACCTGTTTGTTGGAATGGCTTTTTTCTTTTCCGTTGTGTAACAATGGAATCTTCTAGTCACCTCTTAGCAACATAATTAGTACCTATGCACCTAACAGTGTTATGAAAGTCTTTTTACTTTTTATTAAAGTTCAGACATGATCAATACGTTGTATCACTTTTGAGTTAAGGCAAACAAGTATCAGTAAAAACAGTCTATAGATAGTGCAGGTGTGCTGTGTGTGCTGTGTGATGGAATAATGAAATAATTACTATTTAGCTAAATGTGGTACTTTTAACTGCTGCACACTATCAAGGCACCACTGTTTGATTTCTAAAATGTAGAAGCTAATGTTTCTTTGTGGTTTTCACATTTCTCAGTCTGCTTCTTTCAGAGTTAACTCTGGCAGACATTTTCTGCTTTCAGCTTTGTTCGCTACAGGTCAGACCTGTTATTCGTGATGGGGCACGATAACATCTAGTAGGGTAGGCTGCAACATAAAAACTTGATTTGATGGAAGTGGCATTTACCTGAGACTTTAGTAAGAAATTGCTTTTAATTACATATCTGATTTTCTTCAGCAACATATGAATAGGTATTAAATATATTTATGCTTTGCATTAATATATAGTTCATGTAGTTTACTGAATAACAATGCCACAAAATTCCTCCTTGATCAACATTTGGCAATAAGTGAGAAAAAAACTCCTAAGATACAAGAGGAAATCTTTGAGATAACTGGAAATACAGAATAGAAAGATAAGAGGTAGAGTAAGGGCATTGTTGTTGTATATAAAGCCTTGTTGCTAAAGGAGTAATTATAATTATTATTATTAATTATTATTAACTATATATTATTATATATAGTTTGTGGGGATAGGTTAATTAATTAATCCAAATTGTCCATAGGTGTGAATGCGGGAGTCTGTCCCTGTGTGTTGGCCCTGCGACAGACTGGCGACCTGTCCAGGGTGTACCCCGCCCCCTCGCCCTATGACAGCTGGGATAGGCTCCAGCGCCCCCCGCGACCCTGAGAAGGATAAGCAGAAGCGAATGGATGGATGGATGGATGGTCAGTTAGGTTGGCTACAGCTTTCATAAAGAACTTTGTTAAAGCATTAGAACTCAAAATGATCAATCTACACAGGGCTGAATTCAAAGACAGTAGTAGTTTGTACAGCCCCCACGTGCCTGTATGCATAAAACAGTGAAATGTGTACTGGGGTATTTCCCCTAGATCTGAAACATATTGTCCCAGAGGAGTTCTACTGGATTTAGGTCAGCTAAATGGGGAGCCAGTCAGTGGTGTTAATTCCTTCATCCTCTAGGAACTGCTCTCTCCACTTAAGTACGGCACTGAGTCTGACAGTGGGCCCAAGGATTTCATCCTGATACCTAATGGTTGTCAGATTGCTGTTTGTTGCCTGTTCTTTCAAGGGCTGTGTCAATGACAACATACTAAACAAAATGAAAGATGGTACAGACAACATACAGTTAATATAACTGGCGTCTCCAGACCCATTCACATCTGTTTCGTGTGCTCGAGTCAGACCTGACCTAACCTAGGCAGAATGGTGAATGGTAAAGCTGCTGTTAACTGTAAAACCAGCTATATTAGTTCTTTTCTGCAGTTGTCAGAATGTGCTGTGCACTCTTAGTAATTGTTTAGTTTACTCAAAAAGTGAAAAGTGTCTAATAGAAGTGGTGGTGGTGTGTGTGTGTGTGTGTGTGTGTGTGTGTGTGTGTGTGTGTGGGGGGGGGGGGGGGTTGTATGCATTGTACCTGAATGCCATATAGTTAGTAATCATGCACTCGTACAAAAAGGTGTTCAAAACTCTCAAAAGCATTGTAGGTTATTTACCATGTAACTTAGGTCAGAGCCTTGTCTGTCACAACAAGGTAGCTTTTTATCCTGTTAGTGTTATTGTTAGACCTGTTAATGATCTAGCTGGTGAGTTTCACGAGAAAACACACACACACGTGCACACACGCGCACACAAACACACACATACACACACACACACACATTTACCTGTTGTAAGTGGAAAAGACTGTTCACCTCCTTCTAGGTCAATATACCTGTCGAGCAGGTACATTTGGCTGCTAGCCAAAAGCTGTGTGCAGCACGTAGCTTACTGGAAACCTCATGATCAGTGCCAGAAAAAACACGGGAAAGGGAGGGTGGGGGTGGATTTTTACTGCTGTGATCTCAGCACAATGTCACTGGATAAACACATGGAGAGTCATTACGCCCTTACATGCAGTCATTAAACTAACCTTTTATAATTTTGCTTTGTGTGCCACGCAGTGTCCATCCCTCAATGAAACCTCACACAGTTACACAAATACGTGTGTATATGTGTGCAATCTACATTATTTCCAGTAGCATAGGTTTGAGGCTGTGCTGAGCAAAGCTAATGTTAGCCACTGAGAAATTCAAGAGAAGAAGTATGTGGTAGCATGATCATTGAACAAATGCATTATTTTATCCTACACTCAAGTGACATCCAGAGACACAAGTCATACGGTACACCCTGCTGGGCAGGGCAGTCAATTAGAAATGATTAACCTTTTTTTATGGAGCTGGAACACTAGTATTATGACAATGCCACACTGAGAAAAGAAATACATAACAGCAATCATCAAATGCCATTTCTATGTAGTAAACCCTCTGATATTCTCATATTCTTTCATTTCCTTTACACAAACTGATTTAGTTCAGACTTTATTGTCATTCGACCATTTAGACATGATATGAACAAAACAAATTCTTGTGTCTCTGTATTGTGGAATGCACCCAAGGCCTGAAAGTCCTTAGGTCAAAATGTGACACCCCACCTGAGAGAACACAGGACCTGAGAGATGCCTCTGGCCTTTCATTAGATCACCAAAGCCTCATCCGATATCAGTGGAAGAGTGGCAGTCAAGAAGTCATTCTGAGGAAGGGGAACTAGATTCTTAAAAAAGGGCTAAGTTAGGCCAAATTATACAAAACCTGGACTGAAACACAAGTGGCAACAGGTCTTAATGGATGATGGAGACTCTGTCATGGTTTGGGGACAGTGGTGTTGGTGATCTTATTCAAACTGACAAAATTATGAATGCAGAAACTTAGAGTTTAATCCACAATGCAATACCATTTGGAAAGCATCTGATTGGCTGTAAAGACTCAGTCAATTGGAAACAGCATGACGCAATTCCCAAGTTTTTCTATCCATTGATAGAAAAAACTTGGAATTAAACACTATGAGTCAAGGACTGGCCCAGACCGAACAT
Organism: Copadichromis virginalis; assembly: GCF_057382275.1. Lineage (NCBI taxonomy): Eukaryota > Metazoa > Chordata > Actinopteri > Cichliformes > Cichlidae > Copadichromis > Copadichromis virginalis. The sequence continues at coordinate 2,199,480 of NC_140622.1, forward strand.
TATTGAAGCACCGTGGAATCAGAGAACAGAAAAAGAGTGTCACAGTGAAGGGGATGAGCAGACTCCTTGAGATAAGACGAGTGCATTTAGTTACAGTGAAACAAGGTGAACGCCGTTCTGTACACAATCTACTTCCAAAAATGACTTCTCCCAGCTCCTAACAGTGTCCGTGTCGGTCCAGTGCAACTCCGTGCTCCAGACAATAATCTCTTAGTCCGTGGTTCCTCCTGCTGCTCCCGAGCAATCCATCCTCAATTCCTAGTGAAACGCAAACACACGGTGACTAGGTAATCCTTCAGTACCACACAATTCTTCTGCTATCCACGGCAGTACAGCCAGGCTTAACTCAACGTTCCAGCGCTGACAGCTGCCCCATCACACCATTATAAAGGTCTGCCCAAGATGGCGGATAATTATTCAAATCATTCAGTGCAATTCAAGATGTTTATTTTCAATACAACAATATACACAGTATACCGCATTTCGAAATGCCGTTTCACTCCAAGCCCCCCAAGGTGCATTTAGCGGCCGGTGAAGCGATTAGCTGCAGGCGTGGTTGGGTTCAGTGGGAGAACAGTTCCAGGTCAGATGCCACCCAGCGCCCAGACTTCCGGAAATGTGGAAATGCTTCCACACAAAAAATAAACAAACACACAGTGAGACGCGGAGAAAAAAGGAGAGACCACACACATGCAAACACAACAGGCAGGTCGACCGGCGATGACTGGCCATGACAAAGACAGGAAAGTCCAAGAATATACTTTAAGAAGCATGGAGAACTATTCCTGAAGACGACTTTCTTGTAAGAAATGACAAGAAACATTGCCCAGAGGAGTTCAGGCTTTGTTGAAGAATAAAGATGGTCATACCGAATATTCACTTTTTGACTTTCTCAGTGAAATTTAAAGAACAGGTGTGGCTCAGCAGTTTTGCACAGTAGTTCTCACATAGTAAGCTCCAGCTGTTGCATGCCAAAACCTATTAAGACAAAGTCTGTGGAGTTTCTCAGTAACATCACAAGTAATATTTTCAATATATGACTATCACTACCTGCTGCTGCTGATTTACATTCAGTGAGGTATCAGTAAAATGTTTCTCCTGTCTCCTAGTAAATGGAAAATTTAATTACCAATTGTTGTTTTAATTAATTTGAAAGCCTGATGCTTAGCCTCGTCCACCCCAGCTGTGAAACTCAGAAACCAGTCTTACTTGTTATCATCTATCGTCCACCTGGGCCTTACACAGAGTTTCTGTCTGATTTCTCAGACTTTATATCTAATTTAGTTCTGAGCTCAGATAAAATCATTATTGTGGGTGATTTTAACATCCATGTAGATGCTAAAAATGACAGCCTCAACATGGCATTTAGTCTGTTATTAGACTCAATTGGCTTCTGTCAAAATGTAAAAGAACCCACCACTTTAATCACACTCTAGATCTTGTTTTAACATATGGCATAGAAACTGAACATTTAACAGTGTTTCCTGAAAACCCTCTCCTGTCTGATCATTTCCTGATAACATTTACATTTACAATAATTGATTACACAGCAGTGGAGAGTAGACTTTATCACAGTAGATGTCTTTCTGAAAGTGCTGTAACTAAGTTTAAGAATATAATCCACCCACTGTTATCATCTTCAATGCCCTGTACCAACACAGAGCAGAGCAGCTATCTGAACGCTGCTCCAACAGAGGTCGATTATCTTGTTAATAATTTCACCTCCTCACTACGTACGACTCTGGATACTGTAGCTCCTGTGAAAACTAAGGTCTCTAATCAGAAGTACCTGACTCCGTGGTATAATTCTCAAACACGTACCCTAAAGCAGATGACTCGTAATCTGGAGAGGAAATGGCGTGTCACAAATCTAGAGGATCATCATTTAGCCTGGAGAAATAGTTTGCTGCTTTATAAGAAAGCCCTCTGCAAAGCCAGAACATCTTACTATTCATCACTGATTGAAGAAAATAAGAACAACCCCAGGTTTCTCTTCAGCTCTGTAGCCAGGCTGACAAACAGTCAGAGCTCTGTTGAGCCAACAATCCCTTTAACGTTAACTAGTAATGACTTCATGAACTTCTTCACAAATAAAATTTTTATCATTAGAGAAAAAATTCCCAGTAATCATCCCACAGATGTAATATTATCTACAGCTACTCTTAGTACCATTGATATTAAGTTAGACTCTTTTTCTCCAATTGATCTTTCTGAGTTAACTTCAATAATTACTTCCTCCAAACCATCAACGTGTCTTTTAGACCCCATTCCTACAAAACTGCTCAAAGAAGTCCTGCCATTAATTAATTCTTCAATCTTAAATATGATCAACCTATCTCTAATGATCGGCTATGTATCACAGGCCTTCAAGCTAGCTGTAGTTAAACCTTTACTCAAAAAGCCATCTCTAGACCCAGCAGTCTTAGCTAATTATAGGCCAATCTCCAACCTTCCTTTCATATCAAAAATCCTTGAAAGAGTAGTTGTCAAACAGCTAACAGATCATCTGCAGAGGTTTATTTGAAGAGTTTCAGTCAGGTTTCAGAGCTCATCACAGCACAGAAACAGCTTTAGTGAAGGTTACAAATGATCTTCTTATGGCCTCTGACAGTGGACTCATCTCTGTGCTTGTCCTGCTAGACCTCAGTGCAGCATTCGATACTGTCGACCATAATATCCTATTAGAGCGATTAGAACATGCTGTAGGTATTACAGGTACTGCACTGCAGTGGTTTGTATCATATCTATCTAATAGACTCCAGTTTGTGCATGTAAATGGAGAGTCCTCTTCACACACTGAGGTTAATTATGGAGTTCCACAGGGTTCAGTGCTAGGACCAATTCTGTTTACATTATACATGCTTCCCTTAGGCAGCATTATTAGACGACATAGCATACATTTACACTGCTATGCCGATGACACCCAGCTCTATCTGTCCATGAAGCCAGATAACACACACCAATTAGTTAAACTGCAGGAATGTCTTAAAGACATAAAGACCTGGATGGCCGCTAACTTTCTGCTTCTTAATTCAGATAAAACTGAGGTTATTGTACTCGGCCCTGAAAATCTTAGAAATATGGTATCTAACCAGATTCTTACTCTGGATGGCATTACCTGCAGCAAGAGTCCTGACAGGGACTAGAAAGAGAGAGCATATTTCTCCTGTTTTGGCTTCCTGTTAAATCCAGAATTGAATTCAAAATCCTGCTCCTCACATACAAGGTCTTAAATAATCAGGCCCCATCTTATCTTAATGACCTTGTAGTACCATATCACCCTATTAGAGCTCTTCGCTCTCGCTCTGCAGGCCTACTTGTTGTTCCTAGAGTATTTAAAAGTAGAATGGGAGGCAGAGCCTTCAGTTTTCAGGCCCCTCTTCTGTGGAACCAGCTTCCAGTTTGGATTCAGGAGACAGACACTATCTCTACTTTCAAGATTAGGCTTCAAACTTTCCTTTTTGCTAAAGCATATAGTTAGGGCTGGACCAGGTGACCCTGAATCCTCCCTTAGTTATGCTGCAATAGACGTAGGCTGCCGGGGGATTCCCATGATGCATTGAGTTTTTCCTTTCCAGTCACCTTTCTCACTCACTATGTGTTAACAGACCTCTCTGCATTGAATCATATCTGTTATTAACCTCTGTCTCTCTTCCACAGCATGTCTTTATCCTGTCTTCCTTCTCTCACCCCAACCGGTTGCAGCAGATGGCCCCGCCCCTCCCTGAGCCTGGTTCTGCCGGAGGTTTCTTGCTGTTAAAAGGGAGTTTTTCCTTCCCACTGTCGCCAAAGGGCTTGCTCATAGGGGGTCATATGATTGTTGGGTTTTTCTCTGTACCTATGAAGCGCCTTGAGGCGACTTTTGTTGTGATTTGGCGCTATATAAATAAAATTGAATTGAATTGAATTGAATTGTAAAAATGCAACCTTGAAAGCATTTTTTTCATCTCCAGAACACTTCAAGTGGCAAACCAGTTTTTCAGCAGGAGTTTGGATGAAAGTCAGACAATGCTATTTCAATATATGGTCTCTAAGTAGTAAATAAATAAACAACTTCGCAGTAGTTGACATTGTACTTCAATGGTGCATACCCAAACCCAAAATGAAGTCTTTTCACCCTCTTGATCCAGCCTTAATAAGGTGGATCAACTCAATAATCATCTTTCGAACATCTTCTGATTTACATGAATCAAGCTCATAAACTCAGCAACATTTACTGTTGGCAGTAAATGTCATAAAAATCAATCAGTAAACACTTCCTGGCAAGAGGTTCAGGTATTTGAGGTCATTTCCAAGGAGTGGTTGTCTGTCATAAGGCTGTATCTTTAAATTTATGTCAAAAAAGTCCTTATCATTCATAAATCCGAACGCTAATTGTATATGACAGAAAGTCTGAATAACATGGGATTTGAACACTTTCTGAAATCTTAAAAATAAACATACAAGAGTGGCTCATGGTCAAAGTAGATTATTAATTTTACTCATTTAATCCTTGAATTTCTCTGTTGGAAAAATTCTCTTATGAAGTGAGACACAGAGTAGCGAGTTCCAACATGTTTACTTTACTTGCAAGGAAGCAATACCATACACAACAAACATCTATGCCAGTGTTCACCGGGGCAATCCTGCAAGTGTCATTTCTACACGTCTTCCAAAGTTATCCTGGTAGATATATGTTTAGTTTAGTCACATGGTGTACTTGTATATGACTCTGACTGTGCTTTGGACAACAGATGGCAGAGGAGCCACATCAAAGCCTGAGAAAAGCACAAAGAGTAAAGAGAGTTGCGTAGCTTTAATTTCAGGGTGTGATGCATAAATGTAATACTTTTTCTATCATTTGCCTCCTGTTTATGCAACACTCCTTCATAATATTTACACAAATGCAGTGCACTGTGTTTTTCTACTTCTACATCAGGCCTCTCTCTCTCCTGTCTGGATTTTCAGTATAACTGTCATTATTGCATTACACTTCATTACTGTCCATAGTGTCATCATAGGGCTGTAGATCGTCTTTTTAGTCATTCTCTTTCTGCCTCATTCGGTGACACATGTAGGTGGTCTTGGTTAGAGCAGTGGAAGGGAGGGCAGGGAATGAAGCAGCATCCACAGGCAGTTAGCAAGGTCGTGACTGCAACTCCAACAAAGAGAAGACACACTACAACTCCATCCACCAAACCACAGTTCCATGTTTTTTGCTTTGAATGTGTCACTTATCCCTGAGTGCTCAGTCAATTCATCAGCAAGGCTAGTGAGCTATTCAAATGCTCAAATCACAGTGGCATCAGGTTTTGTGTTCTCTTCCAGTAACATGTTGTGCCATTCTGTTGTGTCAAATCATCAGAGAAGTTGAATGCGGGAGTTGTTCACAGAGCTCCTTCAATGCATCTCAAGTGTGATTCAGAAATCTCTGTTGATTGTGATGAAGATAATTAATCCAGTCTACATTTTTATTAACTGGCACGTGATTCTAACTGTGCCTGACTCAAACCTCCAGCTACAGGGGAGTTGGAGGTTTCAGTCAGGCACAGCCCTAGTTCTCTCTAGTTCACAACTATTGTTGCGTGGAAGTGTGGGATTTGTTATGCATCATGTAGGTTTACACTGTGTCAGATGTAACCAGGTCTTTCGCTCAGCTAATTTTACTGCAGTAGGTGTGGAGAGGAATACCTGATATGGTCAGGTATTTGCACCTGGGGTGTGACCAATGTTCCCTCTAAGCTGCGCGCGTGCGCACTGCTGGCACAGTCTCTGCGCACAGAAAATCTGCGTTGCACACAAATAATATCTAACCTTAATTGAAAATCAAATTAAAACTTTAACAATTCTGTTTTGTAGTGTTAGTCAGTGACTTCCTGCTCCTGTATGGGATCAGAACGATGCCACCTTATCCCACAGTCCAGCCAATAATGCGATTCACATTCATATATACGCAGCTAATCAATGTCGTTGACTGACAGGGTCCTTATGTGCCGACACCGGTGTTTTAGCGAGCAAAGTGGCGTGGCTGATGAGGAGTGAAGCCACGTTAATTCAATTCAATTCAATTCAATTTTATTTATATAGCGCCAAATCACAACAAAAGTCGCCTCAAGGCGCTTCATAGGTACAGAGAAAAACCCAACAATCATATGACCCCCTATGAGCAAGCACTTTGGCGACAGTGGGAAGGAAAAACGCCCTTTTAACAGCAAGAAACCTCCAACAGAACCAGGCTCAGGGAGGGGCGGCCATCTGCTGTGATTGGTTGGGGTGAGAGAAGGAAGACAGGATAAAGACATGCTGTGGAAGAGAGACAGAGGTTAATAACAGGTATGATTCAATGCAGAGAGGTCTGTTAACACATAGTGAGTGAGAAAGGTGACTGGAAAGGAAAAACTCAATGCATCATGGGAATCCCCCGGCAGCCTATGTCTATTGCAGCATAACTAAGGGAGGATTCAGGGTCACCTGGTCCAGCCCTAACTATATGCTTTAGCAAAAAGGAAAGTTTGAAGCCTAATCTTGAAAGTAGAGATAGTGTCTGTCTCCTGAATCCAAACTGGAAGCTGGTTCCACAGAAGAGGGGCCTGAAAACTGAAGGCTCTGCCTCCCATTCTACTTTTAAATACTCTAGGAACAACAAGTAGGCCTGCAGAGCGAGAGCGAAGTGCTCTAAGAGGGTGATATGGTACTACAAGGTCATTAAGATAAGATGGGGCCTGATTATTTAAGACCTTGTATGTGAGGAGCAGGATTTTGAATCCTGGAAATAACAGGAAGCCAAAACAGGAGAAATCTGCTCTCTCTTTCTAGTCCCTGTCAGGACTCTTGCTGCAGCATTTTGGATTAGCTGAAGGCTTTTCAGCGAGTTTTTGGACATCCTGATAATAATGAATTACAGTAGTCCAGCCTGGAAGTAATAAATGCATGAACTAGTTTTTCAGCGTCACTCTGAGACAGGATATTTCTAACTTTAGAGATGTTGCACAAATGGAAGAAAGCAGTCTTACATATTTGTTTAATATGTGCGTTGAAGGACATGTCCTGGTCAAAAATGACTCCAAGGTTCCTCACAGTGTTACTGGAGCCCAAGGTAATGCCATCCAGAGTAAGAATCTGCTTAGATACCATATTTCTAAGATTTTCAGGGCCGAGTACAATAACCTCAGTTTGATCTGAATTAAGAAGCAGAAAGTTAGCGGCCATCCAGGTCTTTATGTCTTTAAGACATTCCTGCAGTTTAACTCATTGGTGTGTGTTATCTGGCTTCATGGACAGATAGAGCTGGGTGTCATCTGCATAGCAGTGAAAATGTATGCTATGTCTTCTAATGATACTGCCTAAGGGAAGCATGTATAATGTAAACAGAATTGGTCCTAGCACTGAACCCTGTGGAACTCCATAATTAACCTCAGTGTGTGAAGAGGACTCTCCATTTACATGAACAAACTGGAGTCTATTAGATAGATATGATACAAACCACTGCAGTGCAGTACCTGTAATACCTACAGCATGTTCTAATCGCTCTAATAGGATATTATGGTCGACAGTATCGAATGCTGCACTGAGGTCTAGCAGGACAAGCACAGAGATGAGTCCACTGTCAGAGGCCATAAGAAGATCATTTGTAACCTTCACTAAAGCTGTTTCTGTGCTGTGATGAGCTCTGAAACCTGACTGAAACTCTTCAAATAAACCATTCCTCTGCAGATGATCTGTTAGCTGTTTGACAACTACTCTTTCAAGGATGTTTGATATAAAGGAAGGTTGGAGATTGGCCTATAATTACCTAAGACTGCTGGGTCTAGAGATGCTTTTTGAGTAAAGGTTTAACTACAGCCAGCTTGAAGGCCTGTGGTACATAGCCGATTATTAGAGATAGGTTGATCATATTTAAGATCGAAGAATTAATTAATGGCAGGACTTCTTTGAGCAGTTCTTCTTTGAGCACGGCATAAGGTGTACCAGCTTCTTTCAGGTTTCACAGGTAAAAACACTGCTTCCACAGAATGTCTTTATTGTACTCTTTTCTCCCTTGGGTAGTGAGACCCAGGGAGAAGAAAGATGACACTCATTTCTAAAATAGTGGGCCAAAATATAAACTTGTTCCCAATGAATATACAACAATAGTGTTTTACCAGCAATTGGCTATTGCTTTACAATAGTTTCCAGTGCTGGGAATATGTTATGTAATACGGAAACCAAGCAGAAAATTGTGTGTGTGTGTGTGTGTGTGTGTGTGTGTGTGTGTGTGTGTGTGTGTGTGTGTGTGTGCATGTGTGTTTGAGTGAGACAGTTTTTGCCTAAGGGGCTGCATTCCTTAGCATTCTCAGTATTTATGCAATATAGCTGTTAAGACAGTTTCTTCATGTTCACATTTAAATTTGGAGATGAATGTGCATTTAGCATATAACAGGCATTCAGACTATTGACCTTTTAGAGTAATTTTGCTTGTCAGTAAGATGTTGCTATTTTCACTGAGTGGTGAACTGGGCTGGTCTTTCTATTGTTCAAATCCAGTAAACTGACACTTCACTCTGGCTTTTCACAATAGATTCCATTGTGAAGGTGACTGGTTTTGTTGCTTTGAGCGAGATACTTTGTTCATGAGATAATGATGTAATGAAAAGACTTTCATGTATTTAGAAAGGAATTCAGCTCGTGTGCTGACGAAGACCAGAGGGCGGGCCCACATTACACCGGTTTTAGAATCGCTGCACTGGCTCCCCGTGTGTTTCAGGATCGATTTTAAAGTTCTTTTATTGGTTTTTAAATGTCTTAATGGTCTTGGGCCTTCCTATCTCTCAGATCTGATTTTACCATACGAACCCTCGCGGACCCTGAGGTCCTCTGGTACTGGCCTTTTGATTGTCCCTAAAGTCAGGACACATACTCACGGAGAGGCAGCGTTTCAGTGGTATGGTCCTCGTCTGTGGAACAGCCTGCCGGAGGAGCTCAGGGCCGCAGAGAACGTACATGTTTTCAAGAACAGGCTCAAGACCCACCTTTTTAATTTAGCTTTTACTTAGCGTTTATTTATTTTATGCTTATTTATTCTATCCTGTTATTCTATTATTAATTTAGGATTTACCTAATATTTGTTTGATTTTATTCTTATTCATTTTTTAATCTTCTTATTCTATTTATATTTATATTGTATCCTGTTCTTATTTATTTTATCATTTTACCCTATATATATTGTATTGCGTCATATCTCCAGTGTTTCCTCGGAGGGCGCTCTCTGCACCGGGGCTGTTATTGACCGTGGCTGCTGGGTCTCTGGGGTCCTCTCAGCCTGGCTGGGGGGCTCCTTTGCCTCCCTCCTGCTGTGTGCCCAGCCTGGAGGCTGTGGTCTGTGACCGGCTCCCGGTGCAGACGGCTCCCTGTTATAGTGTTTCCTCACTTGGCTCATGCGAGCCCAGCCCAATTTTTACTCTTTAAGTGTGCGCGTGTGTGTATGTGTGTGTGGGTGGGGGGATATATGTGTATTGAGAGTGTGGGGAGTGAGTTGGAGGGTGGGGTGGGCTGCTTTTAACTATGTAAAGCACTTTGTGCTACATTTTCTCTGTATGAAAAGTGCTTTATAAATAAAGATTGATTGATTGATTGATTGATTTTGTCTAAGCAGGTTATTGGCATATGTTGAACTTCAGTGTTTTTAATTAAGTTTTTACAAAGTTTATTTACATTTTTAATGAAACATGAAATTAGCATCATTAGCATATGAGGACTACAGTCCTTTAGACTATAATTGTCACGGTCTGCGGGGCAGGCCGAGTGGAGAGAGTGAGATGGACCCAGGAGCAGACACAGGCGATGAGGCAGAACTGAACTTTAAACAGAAAGCAAGCCTTTATTGTGGCTGATGCAAAGGGAGACAAAACAGCAGGGACAGATACTAACCTTAACTAAAATCTAACCTGGAGCAGACGTCTCCGAAAACGTCAGAGCGCGTTTGGAAATATATGATATCTTGATAAATCGAGCAGATATTTGAAGCTTACACAGCTACATTCTTGCTTGAAAATAACTTAAAAGTTTATTTTGTGACCCAGAAAGAGGAATATTTAAAAGTTTTTAGCCTCGCTCGTCCGCCATTTTGGACGAAATGCATTCTGGGATATTTAGCTGTACCAAGTCCACACAAGTCACCACCGATACATGCTCGATAAAACGGGCGGAGCGAGAGCACATCCGGGACTTTTTCGCGTTCTCGGCTTGATGCGTACTTCGAATTGGAACAGTACTTGGTCTCCGACTGATGACGTATCACGAGTACACAAGAACGCAAGTACGCACAAGTACGCATATTGAGAAAGGCCCAAGGTAAGCAAAACTGAATACGCTGACATAAGACAGGGACCCTCAAAGTAAAACAGGAAACAATTCACAAAGACGCAGATTTGACACAGAACTAAACCTACACTAAATACGAGGGCACAAGACACAAAATCTAAGAACAAAACCCTAAACCAGAATAAACCGGAACATAGAACTATAATAATAAACAAAGCATATCAAGAGAATCAGAATTCAAACCATAATACAGAAGAATATAAGAAACGCTGGGTCAAAATGACCCAGAACTGTGACAATAATACTACTGGAAAAATGCAGAGTGTTTCAGTGTGGCACTGCAAAATAGTGTTCATATTACAGTTTTTTCTGAATGCTTAAACCCTAACTGTGATTCTTACAGCACAATTTCTAAAACTATTGATACTTATAGCAAAACCACTAACTGAGTTTGCAAAACTAAAAGCACAAACACTGTTTGCACTTAGTTTGCCATTTTGTAACACACACTTTGCAAACCTGTAGCTACAATCCACTGCACAGCACTCTTTTTGCAGAACTGTAAACACAACTCACTGCTTTACACTCAATTCCCAAATGATCAACGCACTCCTAGCAAAACTATACACATGTACGGACATTATTTACACTATTTTGCCAACTGTCTGGCACACTGCCACAACTTTTTTAGATAATTAGTTCACTTTGCAATCAGCCTAAGCATTATAATACAGGTAAGCTGTGTGTGTGGAGTACAATGGAGGGAGCAGGAAGAGTGAGAAGTAGAGGAGACCGAGGAAGAGGACGTGGAGATGAAGAAGTAGGATGAAGAGGACGACAAGGACAAGGAGGACCAAGAGGAGGACGAGGAGGGGGGAGAGGAAGGGTAAGAAGAGTAAGAAATAGAATTGCTGACGACATCAGAGCTACAATAGTGGACCATGTAATCAACCGTGGAATGACCCTGAGGGAAGCTGGCCAACAGGTCCAGCCTAACTCGAGCCGCTACACTGTAGCAAGTACCATAAGGACATCTTGAAATGAGAATCGGTTAGTACAGTCACTTCGCACTAAGACTTGTAGCACTGCCATATGCTAATGAGAAACACACCAATACCATAGATGTAAAAATACTGAAATTGTTACTTTACAGAATTGCTAGATGACCAGATGCTGGGGCAGAGGAAGCATGTTCACTGCAGACCAAGTAACCCATATAGTCATTATGGCGACTGCAAATAATCCTATACTTGGAAATAAACACTTGTGTTTGTTTTGATGTGTATACAGTTTTTTCTGATAGCTTAAGCACATTTTTTGTAACTATTGGCTAATTTTGCAAAACTCTTCACACAAATAAGAAAACCTGTCACCCAATAATCAAAACATTGTAGTTCTCTTGCAAAAGCAAACACAGCTAGATTAACTCTTCACACCTTCGTAAAAATGGTGTTTCCGTATCAAACAGTACACACAAGCCATCATCTACTAAGCACACAATGCGCCAACTGCACACTGATGGTATGAATACAAAACACATCTGGCTTTTGCTTTCTCTGTGCACAAGGTAGGCTATGTCAGTGTGAGCTCATACTTCTGTCATAGATCCATTGTCATGAACCGAAGTTCCGTGCGCAAGCTGGACCCAGAAGCAGAACTCACACACCAGGGTAGGAGAGAATAAAGAAACCAAATTTTATTACAGTTTTTTCTGATTGCTTAAACCCTAACTGTGATTCCTGTAGCACAATCTCTAAAACTATTCAGACTTATAGCAAAACCACTCACTGAGTTTGCAAAACTAAAAGCACAAAAACTGCTTTGCACTCAGTTTGCAATTTTGTAACACACACTTTGCAAAACTGTAGGCACAATTCACTGCACAACACTCAATTACCAAATTTCCAACACACTCCTAGCAAAAGTATACACATGTATGGCTATCATTAACACTAATTTGCCAACTGTCTGGCACACTTTCACATGTGAAAACTTTTTTAGATAATTAGTTCACTTTGCAATCAGCCTAAGCACTATAATACAGGTAAGCTGTGTGTGTGGAGTACAATGGAGGGAGCAGGAAGAGTGAGAAGTAGAGGAGGCCGAGGAAGAGGACGTGGAGGTGAAGAAGTAGGATGAAGAGGACGACAAGGACAAGGAGGAACAAGAGGAAGACGAGGAGGGGGGAGAGGAAGATGAGGAGGGGGAAGAGGAAGGGTAGGAAGAGTAAGAAATAGAATTGCTGACGACATCAGAGCTACAATAGTGGACCATGTAATCAACCGTGGAATGACCCTGAGGGTAGCTGGCCAACAGGTCCAGCCTAACTTGAGCCGCTACACTGTAGCAAGTACCATAAGGACATCTTGAAATGAGAATCGGTTAGTACAGTCACTTCGCACAAAGATTTGTAGCACTGCCATATGCCAATGAGAAACACACCAATACCATTGATGTAAAAATACTGAAATTGTACTTTACAGAATTGCTAGATGACCAGATGCTGGGGGCAGAGGAAGCATGTTCACTGCAGACCAAGTAACCCATAGAGTCATTATGGCGATTGCAAATAATCCTATACTTGGAAATAAACACTTGTGTTTGTTTTGATGTGTGTGAATAAACACCAGGGGCCCGTTCTTCGTACGTCGCTTACTACATCCAAGATCAAATGACACATCCAAGATCAAATCATCGCGCTAACCGTGAGCTCGCTAATCCGGTTCCCCGAACACACCTGCTGTTGACGATTACTACAGCTGGACGCAGGAATGTGACATCACTGGGTGTCGTAAAAGGGGCTACGCATCGATAGTAGAAACATTGATCGGCAACCCGCTGATTGGTCGGCGAAAATGTCGAAGGGGCGTGCTCGGTATTTTCCGGCAGCAGAGCAAGAACTCATGAGTGAGGGATTTCAGGAGTTTCAGAGTTTAATTAAAACGCAAGAGAACACTGCAAAGGCTGCAAAAGCAAGGAGAGAGGGCTGGCAGAAAGTTGCTGACAAATCAAACTCGTAGGTAATTTAATAATAATAATAATAATGGATTGGATTTATATAGCGCTTTCCAAGGCACCCAAAGCGCTTTACGATACCACTATTCATTCACTCCCACATTGGTGGAGGCAGCTACGGTTGTAGCCAGGCTGCCATATCGCGCCATCGGCCCCTCTGGCCAACACCAGTAGGCGGTAGGGTAGATCTATCATATGACACTATATTGTCCAATATCATATGGCATTATATTATATTATAATATGTTATATTATATCCCCTTTCACATTAGAGCCACAACAGGACCCACAAGAACATGGGAACAAGTAAAAGTGGAATACAGGAGTATTCTACAGAATGGTAATATTTATCTCTTAGATTGCTTTGCGTCTCTTGGCAAGGTAATACTGGCCTGTAATACTCTGTTAGTTTGTTCATAACAGCAACCAAGAAAAGGGCAGAGGAAAAAAAGACAGGTGGTGGTCCTGCACCCCCTCGTCAACAAGTTGGTTAAGTAAATAATACCCTCACGGGAATATCGATATCTCTCTATGAGCACACTGTCGCGCTGAGCTAAAGGATCCTGTCTATCCCGCAATATACGCTGAATTCTGAGGACTCTCCTTATCAATCTTGCACCTTCCGCAATGGCTTGGTCGCGTATACGGACAGGACATGGCTGCGACAGGCTTCCCAAATCCACCTTCGCTTTTATAGCCGTGGTCTCTCATCTTGATTACACGAAGTAATTTACAATTACTACTCTGAAATATGAATTACATCTGTAATAATCACATACATGTAATAGAATGTTAATAGTTCATTTCCCTTTTTTAGGAAATGACCTGTATGTATCTGTGTGACATCAATAAAAGGATCAAGTGCTGCATTATCTTTAGTTACATTGATAATATTTATTTATGGTGAAACAGTGGAAAAATATCGCTGTTGCTTTCGTATAAATGAAGCGGACATACCTGCGTGGCCGCGATCTAATCCTGTTTACATAAAGTAAACCTGCTCCCGAGCAGGTTTACGCTTACGGCTCTGTTGCTATGACAGCAAGTCCCGGATGAGCTTCGGGGAACCGACTGATCCAGGATCACGCGAAATCGTCAACAATCTAATCCGGCTAACCTACTTAGCGAGGTACGAAGAACGGGCCCCAGTACTTGAAGTTTGGATCCCTCTATGCTTATGGATCTATGACAGAAGTATGAGCTCAAACTGACATAGCCTACCTTGTGCACAGAGAAAGCAAAAGCCAGATGTGTTTTGTATTCATACCATCAGTGTGCAGTTGGCGCATTGTGTGCTTAGTAGATGATGGCTTGTGTGTACTGTTTGATACGGAAACACCATTTTTACGAAGGTGTGAAGAGTTAATCTAGCTGTGTTTGCTTTTGCAAGAGAACTACAATGTTTTGATTATTGGGTGACAGGTTTTCTTATTTGTGTGAAGAGTTTTGCAAAATTAGCCAATAGTTACAAAAAATGTGCTTAAGCAATCAGAAAAAACTGTATAACTAAAGGTGTCCCGTGAGGGTAGCCGGAAAAAAACAACGTATTGAACCAAAAAACACCGAAGGACCGGGGAGGTGAGTCGCGCAGGGAACGCCGAGAGCAGGGCTGTGGGAGGCTGCAACAGAAAAAGGAAAAGGAATATTGGGGTGCGGGGAAATGGCAGCATACGAGGGGAGGTAGAGTATGCGTCTTACGATGATAGCGGGGCCGAGGGAGCCGGACTGACTACGGACTGGTCGCCTCTCAGCCTGGTGATCGCCTGGGATGGGATGCAGGTGTGGAGTTAGCAGCTACGCCCATGGGCGTGGGCATCCCATCCGCACCTCGGACGCCGGGCCGCGGACCATGACAGTACCCCCCCCTCAAGGGTTGCCCCCAGGCGACCGGCCGGGCCCCCGCCTGCGGAGAGAAGCATGGAAAGCAGAGATGAGACGAGGGTCCAGAACGAAGGAGCGCGGGACCCAGAGGCGGTCCTCGGGGCCGTACCCCTCCCAAACCACGAGATACTGCCAACCGCGCCGGCACAGGGGGCTGAGGCGGACCGGCTTAAGCTGAGACACAGCTACCGCCACCGGGTTGATGACTCGGTCCACCTCGTACGGCCCAATGAAGCGGGGAGCTAGTTTGCGAGACGTGCCGCGAAGTGGAATATTCCCAGCTGCCAACCAAACCTTCTGTCCCGGCTGGTAGTCAGGGGCCGGGGCACGGCGGCGATTGGCGTAGTGCGCACGCCGTTCCTTCACGCGCAGGAAGGCGCGGCGAACGCTGCGCCACACACGTTGGCAGCGCCGGAGGTGGTGTGGAGCCGACGGGACAGAGAGAGTTAAGTCCTCTTCTGGGAAGAGCGGAGGCTGATATCCGAGGGACGCTTCGAAAGGAGACAGACCGGTGGAGGACGAGGTTAGAGTGTTGTGGGCGTACTCCACCCAGGGCAGGTAGTTGACCCAAGAGGAGGGGTTTTGACTAGCCACGCACCTCAGCATAGTCTCCAGCTCCTGATTGAGACGTTCAGTCTGCCCGTTGGATTGCGGGTGAAAGCCGGAGCTCAGATTGACCTTGGCGCCGAGAATGGAGCAGAAGGTCTTCCACACTTGTGAGGAGAACTGGGGACCTCGATCGGAGACAATTTCCAGGGGGATTCCGTGGAGCCTAAAAACATCAGTGATCAACGTTTGGGCTGTCTCAGCGGCCGAAGGCAGCTTGGCTAGCGGGATGAAGTGAGCGGCCTTAGAAAACCTATCTACAACGGTGAGGTCGACACACTTCCCGGAAGAGGTAGGGAGACCGGTAACAAAGTCAAGGGAGATGTGAGACCACGGCCGGTGGGGTGTAGTGAGGGGGTGGAGCTGACCTACGGGGTGCTTGGTGGATGACTTATTACGGGCGCAGACGGCACAGGCAGAAACATAGTCCCTTACGTCCCTTATTAGCGACTTCCACCAGAAATGTCTTCTGAGGAGGTGCGTCGTTCTGCTCACGCCTGGGTGGCACGTGAATCGTGCAGTGTGGATCCAGTGGATGACAGCCCCACGGGCGGCGGCAGGAACGAAGCGCCGTCCGGGTGGTCCGGTCCCTGGATCAGGGTCCCCCAGGAGAGCTCGGTGAATGGTCTCCTCAATTTCCCAGGTGAGAGCGCCCACCACGCAGGCGGCGGGTAGGATGGTGGCGGGGGGGGGGCAAGTTGAAGCGGGCGAAAAATAAAGACCAGCGGGCTTGGCGTGGATTCAACCTCTTGGCGGTTCTAAGGTACAGTGGATTCTTATGGTCTGTCCATATAAGGAAGGGCTGTTCAGCCCCCTCCAGCCAGTGGCACCATTCCTCTAAGGCGAGTTTAACAGCTAGGAGTTCCCTGTCGCCGATGTCGTAATTCTTCTCCGCGGGGGTGAGTCGGCGCGAGAAGAAGGCGCACGGCCGGAGTTTATTTTGAGGCCCGGACCGCTGGGAGAGAACCGCTCCAACTCCCGCATCAGACGCGTCAACCTCAACGATAAACTGCTTATAGGAGTCGGGATGGGTTAGAATGGGTGTGGACGTGAATAATCGCTTTAACTTGGCGAAGGCTGCGTGGGCCTCCGGGGACCAGGTGAAAGGCACCTTAGGTGAGGTGAGCTGGGTGAGAGGCGCGGCCACTTGACTGTAGTTCCGAATGAAGCGGCGATAAAAGTTCGCAAACCCCAGGAAGCTTTGGAGCTTCTTCCGCGACTCCGGGACCGGCCATTCCAACACTGCCTTGACCTTCACCGGGTCGGTCTTCACCTGCCCACCTGCTAGGATGTAGCCCAAGAAGGAAATAGATGAAACGTGGAACTCACATTTCTCTGCCTTGACGTACAACCTGTTTTCGAGCAGCCGTTGTAGCACGCTCCTCACATGGATGTGATGTTCTTCGGGCGTCTTGGAAAAGACCAGAATATCATCTAGGTACACAAAAACAAACACGTTCAGGAAATCCCGTAACACGTCGTTGACTAGGGCCTGAAAGACCGCCGGGGCGTTAGTTAACCCGAACGGCATCACCAGATATTCGAAGTGCCCTAGTGGGGTATTGAAGGCGGTCTTCCACTCGTCACCCTCACGTATCCGAACCAGGTGATAGGCGTTCCGCAGGTCCAGCTTGGTGAAGACTGTGGCTTCCTGGAGTGAGTCAAAAACAGAACTAATGAGTGGGAGGGGATATTTATTTTTGACGGTGATGTCATTCAGCCCCCTGTAATCGATGCACGGGCGTCCCGTCCCGTCCTTTTTTCCCACGAAGAAGAAACCCGCAGCTACGGGGGAGGATGACGGCCTAATTCGTCCTGCTGTTAGCGACTCCTGGATGTAGTTCTCCATGGTTTCTCTTTCGGGGCGAGACAGGTTGTACAGTCTGCTGGAGGGCAGCGATGCACCCGGGAGCAGATCAATGGCACAGTCATACGGACGGTCAGGCGGGAGTGAGAGCGCCTCGTCTTTACTGAACACCTGCCGAAGATCGTGATAGTCGGGGGCCACGGAAGAGAGATCTAGTGCGGGTGGCGGGGCAGGGCTCCGTTCCGTTGAGGCGGCGGGAACGGCTGACCTCAAGCAGTTCGCCAGACAAAACACACTCCAGCTCGCGATGCTCTTTCCAGCCCAATCAATGTGTGGGTTATGTCTCTGTAGCCAGGGGTAGCCTAAGATAAGCGGGGTGTCAGGAGCAGGAAAAGTGAAAAAGGACAGCTGCTCTTGGTGGTTACCTGACGCGACTAACCGTACTGGCGCGGTTTGGTGAGTTATGTACGCAAACACTTGGTTATTCAATGTGGACGCAGGGATGGGCGGTTCGAGTGGGGTAAGAGACACAGCTAACCTCTTAGCCAGCTTCTCATCCATGAGGTTCTGTTCCGCCCCGGAGTCCACCAATGCGGGGCATGTAAAAGTCTGGTTATTAGTCACGATGGTAACGGACAGTAACAATCGGGGTCTGGTAGTGCTTAGAGCGCTGCCCACCCGTATCCCCGGACTTACCGGTGGGCCGGGTCGTTTGGGCGGACCGGGCAAACAGCGATGCTGTGACCGGGCCTCCCACAGTACAGGCAATCCCGAGCCCGAAATCGGCGTTCCCTCTCCTCCGGAGAAAGCCGAGAGCGTCCGATCTGCATGGGTTCGGGCGGGGGAGGCGATGGAGAGTGCGCACACGCGGCTGTGGGCAGGGGCGGAGAAACGCGGATCCTGGGGCGCAATACGGAGCCCATAGGCTTAAGCCGCCGCTCGGCATCCCTCTCCCGCAAGCGTCTATAGATCCTACGGGCGAGGGAAGCCAATTCTTCGAAGGATTTAGTTTCTTTGTGAAACGCTAGTTGGTCCTTCATCTGGTCGGTTAATGACCGTAAAAAAAACCCACGGAGGGCTGAATCGGGCCAACCCACGGCGACCGCTCTGGTACGAAATTCAACTAGGTACTCCACAATACTGCGCTGCCCCTGACGGAGCCCCAGCAACTTCTGCGCGGCATCGTCCTCCGAAACCGGAGGGGAGAACGTAGCCTGGAACTCCTCCAGGAATTCATCGTAAGCACAATCGCGAATGGGGTGAGAGGCTAAGTAAGCCTCAGCCCATGCTAGAGCACACCCCCGTAACAATCCCACGAAGTGGGAGATCTTAGCAGCATCCGTGGGAAAGGCGTGTGGCGTGCGGCTGAAAAACAAGGAGCACTGAAAAAGGAACCCCCCCACACAGGTCTAACTCCCCGTGGAAGGGTTCCAGCGGCGGAGATGAAACGCTGCGGTGCGCGGGGTCGGGCGGTCTAGTTCGCAGCTCATCCTGAGTGTCACTGAGCTCTTGGTAACGGTCTTGGAGAGACTGGAGCTGCTGATCGTGGCGACCGAGGATAGCGCCCTGTTTATTAATGGCGGAGCGGAGTGGATCTGCTGGGTCCATACGGGCCAGTCCGTACTGTCATGAACCGAAGTTCCGTGCGCAAGCTGGACCCAGAAGCAGAACTCACACACCAGGGTAGGAGAGAATAAAGAAACCAAATTTTATTATAACTAAAGGTGTCCCGTGAGGGTAGCCGGAAAAAAACAACGTATGGAACCAAAAAACACCGAAGGACCGGGGAGGTGAGTCGCGCAGGGAACGTCGAGAGCAGGGCTGTGGGAGGCTGCAACAGAAAAAGGAAAAGGAATATTGGGGTGCAGGGAAATGGCAGCATACGAGGGGAGGTAGAGTATGCGTCTTACGATGATATCGGGGCCGAGGGAGCCGGAGGGAGGGGTGAGGGTCCGCGGGGGAGCTCCAGAAAAGTCGAGGCGGCGAGTGCTGATCGAGATCCAAATTCCAGACGGGCAGGTGGACAGGCAGGTGGACAGGCAGGTGGCTCAAAACACGCCGAGTTGAGATCTGAGTGCACAGGGCAGAGTTAGTGTTAGTTCAGACGAATAAATTTTCATAAGGGCTTTCCCGCAGGTGTACGTTACCGCTGAGAGGCGACTACGGACTGGCGTGGAGCGGCAGGCTGGGCAGGATTAAATAGTCCACCTGGTGATCGCCTGGGATGGGATGCAGGTGTGGAGTTAGCAGCCACGCCCGTGGGCGTGGGCATCCCATCCGCACTTCGGACGCCGGGCCGCGGACCATGACATCCATAAGCATAGAGGCATCCAAACTTCAAGTACTGGTGTTTATTCAAACACATCAAAACAAACACAAGTGTGTATTTCCAAGTATAGGATTATTTGCAATCGCCATAATGACTATATGGGTTACTTGGTCTGCAGTGAACATGCTTCCTCTGCCCCCAGCATCTGGTCATCTAGCAATTCTGTAAAGTAACAATTTCAGTATTTTTACATCAATGGTATTGGTGTGTTTCTCATTGGCATATGGCAGTGCTACAAATCTTTGTGCGAAGTGACTGTACTAACCGATTCTCATTTCAAGATGTCCTTATGGTACTTGCTACAGTGTAGCGGCTCGAGTTAGGCTGGACCCGTTGGCCAGCTTCCCTCAGGGTCATTCCACGGTTGATTACATGGTCCACTATTGTAGCTCTGATGTCATCAGCAATTCTATTTCTTCCTACCCTTCCTCTCCCCCCTCCTCATCTTCCTCTCCCCCCTCCTCGTCTTCCTCTTGCTCCTACTTGTCCTTGTCGTCCTCTTCATCCTACTTCTTCACCTCCACGTCCTCTTCCTCGGTCTCCTCTACTTCTCACTCTTTCTGCTCCCTCCATTGTACTCCGCACACACAGCTTACCTGTATTATAGTGCTTAGGCTGATTGCAAAGTGAACTAATTATCTAAAAAAGTGTTCACATGTGAAAGTGTGCCAGACAGTTGGCAAATTAGTGTTAATGATAGCCATACATGTGTATACTTTTGCTAGGAGTGTGTTGGAAATTTGGTAATTGGGTGTTGTGCAGTGAATTGTGCCTAAAGTTTTGCAAAGTGTGCGTTACAAAATTGCAAACTGAGTGCAAAGCAGTTTTTGTGCTTTTAGTTTTGCAAACTCAGTGAGTGGTTTTGCTATAAGTCTGAATAGTTTTAGAGATTGTGCTACAGGAATCACAGTTAGGGTTTAAGCATTCACAAAAAACTGTAAATAAACACCAGTACTTGAAGTTTGGATCCCTCCATGCTTACGGATCTATGACAGAAGTATGAGCTCAAACTAACATAGCCTACCTTGTGCACAGAGGAAGCAAAAGCCAGATGTGTTTTTTATTCATACCATCAGTGTGTAGTTGGTGCATTGTGTGCTTATTAATATGATGGCTTGTGTTAACTGTTGGATACGGAAACACCATTTTTACAAAGGTGTGGAGAGTTAAGCAGGGTTATTCACTTTTACAAGGAAACTACAATGTTTTGCTGATTGGGTGAAGAGTTTTCTTATTTGTGTGTAGAGTTTTGCAAAAAATAGCCAATAGTTACAAAAAATGTGCTTACAGTTTTTTTTATTGGTTTGGCGCAGTTTTCACAAACAATTGGTACATTTTCAAAACTCTTAGTACTTATATCACAACAGATCATCAAAAGTGCACCTTTTTCAAACATTTCAGCATATTTTCAATTGTGTTAGTACAATACACATAATGACAAAATATCATTTTCACTACACAAAATAAGTGTTTCATCTAAATAAATGTTTTGTTCACAGTTACTGCCTTTCATAATGTTATCACTATAAAATTTTTGAGTTGCATCTCTTATTATTCAGTTTAATACATTTTTCTGTCATTTAATTCAACCGATCTTAATGTTTAATCAATGAATCACTATGTCTATGGATTGTCCACTTGACTGATTGTTGTCTGGTCATTTGTAAGTTCCTTTTGAGAGGAACAATGTCCAGGTGAAACAACTGCGTCCAGAATATATTCAGGTACAACACTAAACTGTCATGCAATTACTGTAACAGAGGGTGATGGAGCTGGACGCTGCTTTGAATCATCATACTACGATTTGTGAACAGGAAATATAAAGTTGAACTGTTAAAGATGGGAAAGAAGTTAAAGGGAACCGGTGTATCTGTGAATGAGCATCTTACCAAGAGAAATGCTGAAATTGCACGACATGCAAGACTATTGAAGAAGGAAAAGCCCATCCAAGATACCTGGACCAGGAACTGTAAGGTATTCATAAGAGTTAATGGGACACCAGAACAAGCTAAAGTAATTGTTGTCAGAGACATTGCAGATCTTGAGAGATTTAAACAAAAGAAATAGAGTTCAGTGTAGAAAAGAATTGTGTTGCTGACTGTGATATGAACAATATCTGATAAGTGTGAAAAAAATAACTATGCATGTGAACAAAAAAAAAAAGGCAAAAAATGGAATATTTTGGATCTCATGATTATAAATTTTATGAGTTGGACAATAGTATTGATACAGATATCCACCTCTATCAGAATGTTGATATGACATGTGAATATTATAATGGGGAAGAGTTGGATCCCAAGATAAAAGGTTTTTCATTAATCCACTTTAACAGTCGGAGTCTTTGCAGTAATTTTTCTAAAATCAAAGCATATCTTGATCAATTCCAAAATAAGTTTGCAGTGGTAGCAATTTCAGAAACATGGTTGAATGACGACAAAGAATTGCAAGATGGATTAACCCTAAGCCTGCCAATTCTAAGACTGTTTTTTCTGAGCCTGCTCCTTTGCCTGCTCGTGTTCCTCCTCCCGGCACCCCTGCACCCGTACCAGTTCCTCGGGTGAGGGAGGCTGAGGTCCAGTTGGTCCCTGCTCTGGTTTCCAGGCCGGCTGAGGCTCTGTCAGTTTCTGCACCCGTACCAGCTCCTCGGGTGAGAAGTACAATTGCCCAGCCGTTGCCGGTGCCTGTCCCGGCTTCCGGGATGAGGGGGGCTGTGAACCAGTCCACCCCTGCACCCATGCCGGTCCCCAGGGTGAGGTCCGCCAGGATACAGCCCGTCTCCACACCCGTATCTACTCTTCGGGTGGGAGCGACTAGTGTCCGGAAGGTGCCTGCACCCGTTCTTGTTTCTGCTGAAGGCTCAGGCAACCCCGCCCAGCAGTCCTCCCTGTGGTCCAGACCATCGCCACCATCTCTACTGCATGCTTTTCAGTCTATAGCTCAGTCATTAGCTCTGTTAGCAGCCCAGTCCATAGTTCATTTTCCTGTGTTTCCGTTAGCTCAGCCCTTAGCCCACTGTGCAGCTCAGCCAGCTCCCCAGTGTTTAGCTCAGTCATTTGTTCCATCACCCGCTCAGCCTTCTGTTCAGCCAGTAGTCTCTGCACCTACTGGTCCTGCCACTGCTTCAGCTGGAGGGCCCGAGGAGCCCGTCCAGCCTCATGCCACGTCGGCTGGAGGCCCCGAGGAGCCCGTCCAGCCTCATGCCACGTCGGCTGGAGGCCCCGAGGAGCCCGTCCAGCCTCATGCCACGTCAGCTGGGGGTTCAGGGGAACCGCACCAGCCTCACGCCTCAGCTGGAGGGCCCGAGGAGCCCGTCCAGCCCCCACCTGCAGCTGCCTCGCCTGGTCCAGCCTCTGCACCTCGGGATCGCCGGCCACTTTCCGGGCCACCAGCTGGACGTCACCGCCGTCGAGGTCGGCCCCCTGAACTGTTTCTACACCGCTGCCGGCCCCCTGAACTGTTTCCGTGTTGTTGCCGTCCGCACGGTCGTCCCCCTGAACTGTTTGGACTCTGGTGCTGCTGTCCTTTGGGTTGGCCCGCTGAACTGAGTTTTGCACTGTCCCCTGTGCTTCTGGTGGAAGTTCTTGTTTTGGCCCTCCGTCCTGGACCCCCGCCGCCCGCCCGTGGTGGGCTTTTTTTGTTTTCATGGCTGTGGGCGTCTGAAATCCGCCCTTGAAGGGGGAGCTCTGTCACGATCCTGGGTCTTTTGACCCAGCGTTTTGAGTTTTAGTTTATGTTTAAGCCCTTCGGGTTTTCTAAGTTCATTTTTTGTCATGCCTAGGTTATTCTAGTTCTTTGTTATTTGATTCTCCTTGTGTCTTCCGCCCATGTCAAGTCTCCCTTCCCCTTCATGTTTCATGTCTGTGTCTTATGTTTCCTGTTTTATTTTGAAGAGGTCTGGTGTTCCTGTGTTCATCGTGTTTAGTTTTACTCTGCCACTGTGACGTTGTTATGTTCATGTGTCAGCTGTTTCTCCATGTGTTCCCACTTTCCTCATTATCCTCCTGTGTGTATTTAGTCCGTGTGCTTTCAGTCATTCTTTGTCAGGTCGTCTGCTCATCCACGTCACTACTTCAGGTATCTATGTCAGTTCACCATGTTTAATGTTTTTTCATGTTTAGTTTTAGTTCACCCAGTTTAGGTTATTGTTTAGTTTAACCAATGCCCTTTTGTTTGTACCCTTTTTGCTAGCCTCAAACGGCTTGTTTTTTGTTAAACCCACGCCACGTTCAGTTTTTGGTCTGCGTTTGAGTCCTCTTTTGCAAACACATACAGTCTGGAAAGAGCCTGTAAAAAGAAAAATAGGTTATACAGGATTTTTTTTTGACACATAGAACAAAGGAAAATGAAGACAAATATAAGAAATATCGAAATTAACATTTATTATGCGATATGAAAAGAAAAGAGTTTATGAACAGCTGCTTCAAAAACATAAAAGTAATATTAAGGCTACCTGGAGTGTATTAAATAGGATAATAAAAAATCAACATAATACATGTTCTCCAACACGTATTGTAAGAAGAGGTAATGTAGTGATTGAGAATACTGAGAGCACAGTTAATGAATTTAATGATTACGTTGTTAATGTAGGTCCCAACTTGGCAAAAGAGATTTCTGTACCAGGAGGAAATGATGAAGTAGATTCTACTTCTTGTGAATGTAGCTCAATGTTTCTTGGTGGAGTCTGTGAGAGTGACATTGTAGAAGTGGTGAGTAAAAAATCCACAGATTGTGACGACCTTGACATGTCGTTAATTAAAGAAGTTCTTCATAGTGTCCTTCAGCCGTTAACATATATTTGTAACAAATCATTTCAAACTGGAATTTTTCCAGATAAAATGAAAATTGCCAAAGTGATCCCACTATATAAAACTGGTGATAAACAGATTGTGTCAAACTATAGACCGGTAT